>NC_051224.1:33406204-33763704 GCF_015220715.1 Pygocentrus nattereri
GGGTGGGGAATGGGTGGGATGTGACTCTTAAGAACAATATCCATTAACTGTAAATCTAAACCTGATCTGTTTAGCATGTACAGGAAGATAAAGCATAAATGTGTTGATTGGTTAGTGTAGTGGGTAACACCTCTGCCTTCTATGCTGTAGACTGGGGTTCAATCCCCACCAGGGCAAGCACCCTACACTATACCAATAAGGGTCCTTGGGCAAGACTCCTAACACCACTTTGGCCTACCTGTGTAAAATGATCAAGTTGTAAGTCGCTCTGGATAAGAGCGTAAGCCAAAGCCAATAAATGTAAAATGTAAACCTACGTATACTTAGAGGAAGTAAACTGGAGCAGAAGACAGTTTTGTTTCTATAGCACAAAAAGGAAAAACCTTAATTACTCTATCACTATTGCCGTTCACTGTTGGGCATGTCTGAACCAGAGAGTGCATCTGGGCTGAACAGGAGGACAGTTGTAAAAGTTGTCAGTCTGAAGACTCATTACTAATTTACTGATCTATGTACCATCCTTTACATAGTTATCACCAAGGTTTACTTAAAAATCTTCAGAAATGGGCAACAACTCATCACCATGGCTGGGTGAGTAGTTTACTTTAATGTAGAAATATGATGTCTTTGCTAGTTTTGGTGTTCAAGGCAGTCACTAATATGTCTACACAGGCTGAATAGGAAGCATTAAACCCGGTGGACTTTTCCTCCTCTACTACCCTCCATTTACATGGTTTTCTGTTTTAGTAGTATAATTTCACTGTAGTGAAACTGTTGACCACTGACCAATAGAATTCATATTGGAATAAAAACACCGTTGTATGCAAAAGTTTGGGTACCACTCATAAATGTGCATGTTTGTTTGTTTGTTTGTTTATTTAGTGTGAAAATATGTGAACACATGCCCTACAGAGAACACACTCCTGAACACTTCAATGCACAATTACTTTTTATTTGCTGAATTTAACGTGATGCGGGTGGGGGGAATTATTAAAGTCTAAGCTGTGCCCTGTGCAAGCGTTATGGCAGATTTGATGTTTTATATAACTTATGTTTTAGAAACTTATTTTTTCTTAGAAGATCAACAAAACATGTAATTTGACCAGGGGTCTCTAAGCTTTTGTAGACAACTCTAGATCAAGTACAAGGTTCAACCCCAACCCTTTTACAAGATAATACTCAATGGGACTCCCATAATGGAGGTACCCATTAGATTAGATTAGTAAATCTAAATCATCTAAATCATTTCCTTTTTAATAGAATGGCTTTGAGGAGGGCATTATCTGAAACATGTCTGCCAAGAAATGAATTAAAAAGACTATAATCTCTTGCTTATTTAGTTGTAGATTATGGGCCTCCGTGTTCCTTTTGAATTTTGTATTCTGGAGAGCCAGTGTACCATTAAGTATGTCAAATTAACAAGGTAGAATTTTCCATTTTGTCTCCTAAGACAAGCGAACTGAATTGAAACTGTTTTCTTTCCGGTTTTACATTTAATTATTTCTGCATATAATGTGTGAAATACAAACTTTTGCCTATTATGATTTTATTTTTCTTTATTTTCCATTTCATTTTAATGTTTTTAGCTGACATAATTTTCACCACAGTAGCACCAATGCCTGCAGTGACCATGTGTGCACAGATGACACATTTGGATACTGATCCTGGTATTGGTACTGGTACTGGTACTGGTAAGTAACCTCTAATAACTTCACATATGTCTACTTTGAATTTCAGTACAGACTGTGATACATGATAGTTGTATGTTTGTTGTCATGTTTTGCTTTTGTTCAACAATTACAGAATATTTTATCCATCTTAAGGTTATAAAGGTTATAAAATCAGTTGTAAAAGTTAACTAATAATTCCATTGCTGTTATACAGTTATATGCACCACTGACCAAGTAACTTATTTTGTTGAATTGTGAAGTGAAAAGAAGAAGCAATTTGCATTTTCTGTACATTTTTAAGCACAGTTACAATAGAAATTCATATTAACTGTGCATGTTTAAACATTTGGTCACAGTTGTAAAGTCTTAGAACTCTTTTAACTGGTTGGACCTTCTGAGTAAGTAGTTCAAGGATTATCTCCAGAAATTGTCAACTGAGGACAATGTTGAAGCATAACAAATACTCATACTCTTCAAATATTCTGACATCAAAGCATTTGCAGCTCACAATTTCCACTGTCCAAAATGTCATTAAGAAATAACAGTTAAGGGGAACTGTGGAAGTCAAGACGAGATTCGCAAGACAGATAGAACTGCTTGTTTGCAGGCCAGAAAGGTAAAAAAAAGTCATGCTTAATAGAAAAGCAGGTTAATAGATAAGAACTGATGACAGAAACAGCTTAAGCTCAAAAGAACAAACCTTACTCGTTGTTGCCCTCTAGGGGTGTTCTTGTTGAACTGAATGACTCGGCCAGTAGCCCTCACCCCGATAGTCACAAAGTGCTTTGAAAGGTTCACATATGACCCACATCAAAGCCAACATTGACGTCACTGGGGATCCACACCAGTACGCGTACCCGGAAAAACCCATCCACAGAGGACGCCATCTCCTCTGTGGTCCACACTGCCCTCACCCACCTGGAGAGTAAGGATTCTTACGTCCGTATGCTCTTTGTGGATTTCATATCGGCCTTTAACACCATGATTCCCAGACCCTGGGCTTACAAACTCCATACACTTGGACTGAGCACCTCTTTCTGCAATTGGGTCCTGGACTTCCTGACTAACAGGCCGCAGGTTGTGAGGATCCACAACATCTCCTCCTCCACCATCATCCTCAGCACCGGCTCCCCTCAGGGCTGTGTGCTGAGCCACCTCCTGTTTACACTGCTCACATATGACCGCTCAGTCGTCCATCCAGGCTGTCATATTGTGAAGTGTGCAGATGATATGGCAGTGGTTGGATGCATCATAACTAGTGATGAGTCTGGCTATAGGCAGGAGGTGGAACACCTGGAGAGTTGGTGCAGTTGAGAACAATCTCTTGCATCAATGTGAAGAGACAAAGGAGATGATTATGGATTTCAGAAGGGGCAACACCATTCCTCCCCTCCCCCTACACATCGGAGGATCTTCAGCGGAAGTGGTCTCCAGTTATTGGTACTTGGGCGTACACCTAAGTAATGATCTTACCTGGAGTAATAACACTTCCAGCCTGATCAGGAAGGCATGTCAGCGCCTTTACTTCCTCAGAAGGCGTGCTGGACTCAGGAGCTCAGTCCACACCTCATGTTACAGATGTGTGGTGGAGGGCGTTCTGTGCTCCAGCATCACCGTGTGGCACGGAAGCTGCTCTGCAGCAGAAAGGAAAGTTCTGCAGAGGGTGGTGAAGGCTGCACAGAGGACTGTTGGAGTCAGCCTTCCCACCACCATGGACATTTACACCTCCAGATGCAAGAAAAGGGCCACTGGCATTATGAAGGACCCCACTCACCCAGCACACACACTTTTTGTCCTGCTCCCCTCAGGTAGAAGGTTGCATAGCATTAAGTGTAAAACAACCAGACTGAGGAACAGCTTCTTCCCTGATGCAGTAAGACTCTTAAACTCCAGTTAGACAATCACTGCAATGTCACTTCATGTCCACTTATTTATCTCTGCTGCCGTACTGAACCAGTGCCCCCACTATATCACCCCTACACATGTCACTTTATACATATCACTTATACGTTACCAGTATTGAGACGTACACCTTCTACCTCGTACTCATGCTGCTGTGGTTTATGCTGCTGTTATTTGCACCTTCTGTTCATTGCTTATGTTACTTTGGGAGATAACTGGACCGTGAGTACAATGTTTTGTTCCACCTCATGTACCACATGTGATGCGAATGACAATAAAGCCTTATCTTCTAGCTCAAGCCAGAAGTTTATTACTTTTTTAATTTTCATAAGACCCAAGATGCTCCTCAATAAAAGCCTTTACATATATTTACCTGAAAAGCATCCACCCATATTCAGTCCTACTGCTGCAATGTAAACATAGCATTGTGAAAGCAAACAACTTTGGAAAACACTTGCAATCAAGCAATTAGTTAATAATAATGTTTGAACGTTGATGACAAATTGACCAACAGAAATTTTGAAAAGCAATCATTTGAAGTGTTTCAATTGAAAAGATGAAGTTTTTATCTTTTCTTTTTTTTTCAAGAATCTTTCTGTTTCCTATGGCAGAGAAAGCAGAGGTTCAGCTAATATAGGACAATGGTAAATGTAATTGAGAATGAAAATGTTTTCAACAGACGAGACTAAACCAGTTGGCTTTGTTTCATTTATGTCCTTGCTTAAGCGCACTTTCCTCACTTTGTGCCAGAGAAAAGGTTTCTCTGTAAATGGTTTTGACTGTTCAGTACAACCTGCGTTATCGTGCTGCTCTGTATCAATTGTCTTACATATTGATGAAGAAAATCTACCAAAAAAAATGAACTTTTCTTAGTAAATTCCACAGATTTTCCAACATTTCTGCCTAGTTAAATGCAGGATGATGAAGTCATTCACAGTGGTTTGAAATTGGTTTTAATGAGTGTAATTGTCATATCAAAGTTGAATAATAATGCAGATGGTGAAAAGACAATAGTAATGTAGGATATTCATAGAAAGACATGTTGTAGGGCCTATATTAATTATTACCAAGTTTTCAAACCATTTAACTTTTTTTGCCCATAAAATAGTGTTCATCATTTTACTGTGAAATCATCTTGAGATATTTTCAGTACCACATAGCATTACGGTGTAGTACAGCAGTGGACAGGGTCCAATGGTGGTTCAGGGCGCTGAGACGCATAGTGCGCAGATGTTGCCAACTGCTGTCGGTCCCTATCGCTTCCACTTTGTTGCATGCCTAGATGCTTGGTTTAATACACCTGTGGCCATGGAAGTGATTGGAACACTTGAATTCAATGATTTGGACGGGTGAGTGAATACTTTTGGCAATATAGTGTAATTAAACAGATTCCGGTAGCACTTGCTTTGCTCATTATCTCATATTTCTTTATGTGATAGGGCTTCGGAATGTGATGTCATGATGCAGTGTCTTATGATATTTGGCTGTATGGAAATATGACTTTCAGTTTCTGAAGCAGGAGAATTTTAAATATTGCTGGAAAAGTGTTCTTGAAGCTTTACAAACTCTTACACATTAGGGACACCTAGTGGACCAAAAGGCAACCAGCAGCTATAAATCAACTCCAGGGGTAGATTTATAGCTGCTGGTTGCCTATGTCCCTGGTCTGGAGGATACTGCAGCAGGATCTTGGGATAAATGGTCCAAATCTGTCCCTGGGCCATTTGTTTCTATAGTAATGGTAATTAGTGGCATAAACATGTCATTTGGGTGTGTTATATGTTCCAGCTTGTATTTAAAGAAAACCTTCTGACTAACCACAAACATACTGTTAAGAGTATTAATGTTAACATGGCTACAAAACGATAACGTGCAGAATAGGAATATTCTAAGATGAATGTTTAGATTTAGTGCGTTAGATTATATATAACGGGTTTTCGATCCAGTAGAATATTCAGGAAAAACTCATTTGGTTAACTTAGTCCCTAAACATGTCAGGTCAACTTTTCGAAAGAAAGTTGCTTCAATAATTTTGGTCTGTAGTTGGTGTACTAAGTCCATATATTAAATCCATATATTGAATTTGAGTGACTTTTTCTTTAAAACCTTCCTTTAAATCCCCTAAAACAGAAAGCAGGAAATGTTGCACCTGTATTACAATCTTTAATTGGAGTCTTTAAATGTATTTATGTATATTATTTGCATTTTACTTGTAAACTGTAATTCACTGATATGCCAGTCATAGCACTGAATCAATTTTTAAACCTTCTCTTCTCTCACAGAACAGACCTTCAACAGCCAAGAAGAATAAGAAAGTCTTACTTCAATAGGCTCCAGCAGCCCCCCCACGTGCACCTGAGGGACAAGCGACTTAGAAAATGTGTGTGTGTGTGTGTGTGTGTGTGTGTGTGTGTGTGTGTGTGTGTGTGTGTGTGTGTGTGTGTGTGTGTGTGTGTGTGTGTGTGTGAGAGAGAGAGAGTCTTACTTCAATTTCAAAAATTAGTACTAGTAACAAATAAGAAAGAAAAGAAAAATATTTTATACACAATAGAACATAGAGCACATATCAGATGTTGAAAGTGAGACATTTGACCATTTCATGAAAAGTATTGCCTCATTTAGAACTCCATGGCATAAATCAAGTCCCTGCTGCAGCGCCCATCCTGCAGACGAGGTTAGATTTATAGCCGCTGGTTGCCTTTTGGTCCACCAGGCGTCACTAATGCGCAGCAGTTTGTAAATATCATAAGACACTGCATCATGACATCACATTCCCAGGCCCTACATGCTACCTGAATATGTTTAATTACACATCCTCACTACATTTTATCCTAGTCAGGTTGTACAATTCAACATTTGGCTTTGGGAAATGGATAATGTCAATACATTACTCTGCACTCAGTTGTAGACATAGTTCTCACTTTCTCAGACAGTCACTCTTATTAACAATAAGGTTTAAAATGTAATTTCATTTGAAATGTTCTGTTCACTCTGTAGCCAGTCATGAGTTTGTGCTACTACGTGACATCATGTGTGGTTAATGCATGCATTATACATACGATGATGATTTAATACTGACGTTACACCTACATTTGTATTTTTATTCCATTCAGATCTCATTATATGGTCACAGACAAGGGCTAAAATGTCAGTCAACTCACTTTAATTAAGGAATATTGATATTTGTCAAAGCTATATACTATGTATAGAGACTGATCTCCATGACACTGTACTGGGGTAATGATCCACCACCTTCTGATCGAGTTCAGGTTGTTGCCATCAAAATGAACATATCTGCTCTCAAAACTGTGTACAGACATAAAGTGATACTTTCCTTGGTCTGTTCCACCGTGTGAACACTTCATCCATTTTCAGGTCAGCACCAAAAAAATGAATGGCAAAGATGGCTGGTCTCAGGCCACTTCTAAGCGACCCTTGCTTCAATTGGTGGCTTGGAAGAACACAATTTTGTGAAGGTTAGAAAATGAACTGGGTATGAAAACAGATGTTTTTCAGAGATGTTAGCTAGTAGAGTTTGCTGTCTGAAACTGAACCTACTGAAGAGCAGGGTCAAACAAACACTGACCACTGTGCATCAATAGGTTTATAAGGATGTGTGGTTAGCATGGCATGAAAGGTAGTTGGTCAGTCAGTCAGTGGCCTAGTTGTCATTTTGTCATACCAGATTTATTGATTGATTTTGATTGATTGGTTGATTGATTGAAACATTGCGTCACCCCTTTGCAAATTGTCTTGGCATCTATGTCACACTTAACTGAGTCATTGGTGTCTCAATGCACCTCCTATCAGGTATCTAGCCAGTCTAGATTTGAGTTATTAGCACGACGTGAAATGTAGCGAACCATCCACATAGAGTCCAGCATCTGTCCAGGCTTTACTACCCAACAGGAACGAGTAGTTAAGTGAGGGTTGCAAGTGAATGGGTATGTGTGCGTGCAGGAATAATCTTTTACCAGTTGAGTTTTACTATTACTCTACTGTGATTCTTAATCTGTTGTAGGAAGCTCATCCATTTGGTGCTGTTGGTCAGACACAGACTGTCTTTTGTCTTAATGAAGTGGCATCATTTGTGTTGAAAGGTTTGTCCTTTGCTGGCACTGATGAGGTAAGACCATTCATTGATACCTACAGTGAGTTTCCATTGCCCAGTTTCTTGTTGGTAGCAAACTGGGGATGAAATTTCAGTTTAGCCTGACTCTGTAGTCTCTTTGCTCATGCTGCTTTTGGATTGAAAGCTTGTGGTTGCAGGTGTTTGTCATTGATGGGAAGTATGGACAGCTGTCTTTGGCTCATGAGAAGCTGGGCTGTGAATTCAGATTGTCCATTGGATGGAATCTTCCACAGTGGGCACACCACAGGAACACAGGAACACCCTAATCCTTCAAAGACATCCTCAAACTCCTCATAATGTCAGCATGCACCTCTGAGTCTGCATGAACTGATAAAACAAGCTTGTTTAGATCCATGTTGATGTAAGCCTTTAAACCAAGTATGGGGTGATGGTGTTGTTGAAGATATACAATTCCAGCAATGCTATGATTTCAACGTATGTGCCTTTGACATCCAGTGGCTCTCCACTATAACTAGTATAAGCAAATTAATAATCAAAAATAATAGACAACAGAGGATTGAAGTTAGGTTGTCAGTGCAAGTGTGTGTGTGTGTGTGTGCATGTGTGTGTTAGTCAGTGTGACAGAGATGAAAGAGTAGTGTAACAAACCAACAGAATCCAGACGTGTGCTGATAAAACCAATAAGATTGGATTTATTATTACGAGAAGTAAGCGTAGTCGATGTTGATCATAGTCGATAAGCGTAGTCGAAGTAAGTGTAGTCGATAGTGATCATAACACCAGGTGAACTAAACAATAGGGCTAAGCTGAAGACGTAGTCGAAAGGCAGGCAATAAGGTCCAGAAACACAGAGCAATAGTCCAAGGCAATGGTACAAAAGAGATAAGCAAAACCGGAGAGTGAGAAAACAGGCAAAATGTCAATGAGCATCAAATACATTCAAAAATAACCGCTCAGTACATTCACAGGGAAGCAATATCTCACGCTGATTAAGTCTAATGCCCAAGCTTATAAACTGTCTGATTAAGACATGTGACAAACATACACAGGTGACGCTTCCTAGTAATCAGAGGACTGTGACTGTTGATAGGTCGGCACAAGAGTATCAGAAGTCACGTGATCCTCATTAGTATTGTGGGCCATGTAGTCTGTCGCAGACTATGAGTCAGAAGGAGGCTGAGAAGTCACCTGACCTCCCGGAGGCGTCTGGGTAATGCAGTCTGTTTCAGTCTGAGAGTTCGGGCAAGGCAGGGCAAGTAGACAGACGGACCAACAAACATACATATGTATATTGAATGTTTTGATGTAATGTAAGAAAGGGTTTAATTTAATATTTCATATTCATGTCATATTTGTGCATGTGTATACATTACTATTAGATGTCATTGTAAAATTGGTTTTACAGATTTTCCAGAAGTCAATGCCAGGAGAGATTCTGAGACTTTTTCCCATTTTAAAGTTGGAAGTCCAACAGTATTATCCAAATCAGCGAGAAGTTTATAGAATTTCGGAAGCAATTTCTTACTAGTTTTTGTTTTATTAATGTCTTCAGTTAGTTTGGGTGGGTGAAGATGGTTATTTTAGACTTTTAGATTTGAGTTGAAAATATTGTAAGTATTGATCTTTCCCTGTATTGAATATTTGGACCAAATCTTCAAATGAGATAAAGGTGTCATCCTTAAAAACATGATGCAGATGCACAATCCCTTTATTTTTCCATGTAGCGAAGTTCAATGGTGAGTTATTAAGTTATAGAGTTGTACAGTTGGTTGCCCTTTGTTTTGTGAGGGTTACAGAGGGTACAGTGGTTTAATGGTTAGGTAGGGAGTTTTTTGTAATACTGCATGTCTGTTTATTTTTTGTGCCAGTGTGGTCTTCTGTAATAGCATCAAAGTAAAACTAATCTAGATCGTCTGAATTGGTATTCTCAGCTTCATGTGTTTTCTGGGACGAACATGCTTTTTCAAAGTGATTAAGTTGGCCACATTTTTCCACTCTCATCCCCTCGCAGGGCATTGGTCTCTGTGGTCTCGTGCAAACTAACCACAAACTTTAGCTCTTGGGCTGGCTAGGTTAGCTTTAGGAGCCTTTGTCCTGCGAACCTTAGCCACTTTGATGCTGGTCTGACTGCTGCAGACTGAAGAGTTTGTGCTTCTATTACAAGGCTGGAAAGATGAGATTAATTATTGTGTTTTGAAAGTTTAATAATTTCTATCTTTGAATTTATGATACGTTCTTAATGTTATGTTCTAGTCAGGAAATCTCAAAATTGAGTAATTTACTGGTAAAATAAGTTATATTAGGTAGATTTTTATTCAATGGCAATGGCACAACATGCTTCACCTAGCAGGAAGTGAAAGGGCACTTTGATTTTCACTGCTCAGACTTTTGGCGACCGCAGCTTCTTAGAAATTTAATGTCGCTTTACTTTTCTGTTTGCACTTTCAGTCATTTGTCGTGCACCTATGCCTGAGTAGCTTGGACTTTCCATTTTTTTCAGTTCCCTCTGTTGAGGCATTTTCATTCCCTGTTATTGGGTGTAGTTTGTTTTCATTCAGAAATATTTTTCTCTCTGATGTTTAATTCATAAATATAACCTAAAAGTATAACCTATTTTTGTTCTTCAGTGGTCCAACGTCATCTCTTTCTTGCTCTCTCGTGCTTTGTCTTTCTGTTAAGTTGTAAATAAATGTTGATGGAAATTTCCTGATTTCAATAAAATGGATTTCCAGTTAAGATGTCTGCTTTAAGATTAAGGACAAGTTTTAAGTTAAATATGGGTTTAGGCCTGCTTATTTCAAGATGAGCCAACTTCTTTTAAGTAACACCAGAATCATTCTTCAGAGCATAACATATCTGAGATGTTTTTGAAATGTGTGCATGCAAATTTGAAAATCTCACTCTAGTATCACTCCAACTACCTAAAAAAATCTGACTGCAATCATTTCATCAAAGCTGGCAACCCTGGCTAGAGTAGAGGAGTCAGCTAGCAGTAGCCTAGCCACTGGACCAAACACCACAGGACACTCCAATACCTGCCATTTGACTTTGCTTGCTTAGATTTCACTAATTAACATGTAAATGTGTGTCAGTCTAGCTTTGATCAGCCAGAATTTACCTGTTCAGGTGATGAGCAGAGATAGTAGCATTTTAAACTAATGCTAGCGAGCTTCTCTCTCCTAACTAACATCACTTTTATTTTCCTTTAGCAAAATTTGAATTTATTTGGCAACCATGTGAGCAAACTGAACTTATTCATTTGTTTTTGGTTTTGAAATAATGCAGGATGTGGTAGCACAATAGTACCCTAAAACATAGAACTAATCAGTGAACAGCTAGCTATGTCATTACTAGGCCTGGATTAGATCATCTATTGAGTTTTATGTGCACCCAAGCCAATGGGTGCCTCTGCAATCAACTATGAGAATCTAAAAAGCTGTTCTGAATCATGGTGGAAAGTTTGCTATTGGTACAGTGAGATAATATATATAGTTTATCAGTGTGGCCAAGCATAATCCTGGTACTCTCTGTTATTCCTAAACATTCGCCTCATTTTCTACTCTAATCACTGCTTAGAAATCATTACACAAACTACCTAGGTATAGGTATAGCTTTCAGGATTTTCACCATTGAGCTAGCATTCTTGTGAATGTGGTATGAATTTAAGCACCAGATATTTAAAAGACATGCCGGAGGGACCTGTGAAAGTGAGATCTGATGCTTCAACAGAGTAGAGGATGCCCATTTCTAAAGCCAAACATAAAATGTCAGCCATCCAGGTTATAGATCAAATTTGCATCCTTATCAGCAGTCTTCTTAAAACTGTCATCAGAGGTAAGATATAAATGAACATATCCTTGGTTAGGATACTTCACACCTACTAGCCGTTCATTCATTCAAAGATCAGCTGATTTTTGCTCTGTGGATTTTTGTTCAGTAATGATTCTCTGCATTTGCATCTCACTACCCTGTCCGAGTGTTACAGACAATTTTGTTAGAATACTTGACAATTTTTGTTTTAAGTATCTGCTGTTTTTCTGTCTTTATGTAGATTTCAGCTGCCTGATTTTAATTTATTTAGTTTTTGTCGGGGTCAATGTGTTGTTTGTGAAAAGCAGATTCATGCTTTATGTCTTGTTGGGTTCAAATTAACCTGTGTTCTTGTTAACGTGAGTGTAATGCTACTATTGTTTTGTCTCTATTGGAAAACATATGTGGGTGGTAATATGTATAGTGGTTAGTATACTGTGGTTAGTGTGCTGCCTTGGTGGTGCTGTGCAGGCCTTGTGTAAACTTTTGTACTAACATTAAAAAATCACTGACCACCAAAAAAATAGGCATGTAGGGGCCCACACAACATTTGTGTCCAGGGGCCAATAACTGATCATCTGTGCCTTGTCATTATGTTATCCCACCAAACAGCACTTCAGACCTGAGCATAGCTAACCGTGTTGAGACTGAACATGGCTTGTTAGCATACTTAGTCAAACCGTGTCTATGTGGAATGTCAATAGAACGGATGCTCTCCATCCACAGAAAGGTTTAGCCCTACAGTGGAAAAGAAGCATTAAATTTTACAGACTAAATGATGCAAAAACCTTTGTCCTTTTTAAATGTCAGTGCTATTTGTAGCTAAAATACTAAGCAGTAGTGCTCCACGCTCCATGGTATTCTAATACATGAAAAAAGCAATGTTAAAGATTTTTATACACATTTAACTTTACATAAATGTTTGTGAAACTGTTAAAAAGCCATGTTTATTCCTGAAAACATAGCATTTCTTTATTTGAATCAGCATTTTCATTGCATGTATTTACCATTGCATTATAGTAGTGTTTCTCAACCCTGGTCCAGGAGGCCCACTGCCTTGCACTTTTTAGTGTTTTCCTTGTTCCCCACTCCCACCTCATTATTGAGTTGAAGTGGTTGTGTTGAAGCAGAGAAAAACACTGAAATTTTCAGAGAAGTGGGCCTCGACCACACACACACACACACACACACACACACACACACATTTTCTCCCTCAGGGTCGTGGGGGGTGCTAGAGCCTATTTCAGCGGTCACTGGGCGGAAGGCGGGCCTCGACCAGGGTTGAGCAATTGGATGGATTGTTTTTTTCAATTTTACAATCACTAAAATCTGTGAATATGGGACATCATGACCACCTGTAGCCAACGGATTAAGCAACAGAAAGCTTAAAAACTACGTATTCTTTTTCCTCAGTAACACTGATGAAATATGTTTCAATGGAAATGCATGCACAGACCTTTCTACCAGATAAGTTCAGACTGCAGTCTTACAGAAAAAGAAGCCTTTTATGGAAATACAGAAAAGAAAAGAAAAATAAAGTTTGGACCTTTGTGAACAGAGGACAGGCTATATTTATGTGCTATGTGTTTCATACTTGGTGGTTATCACTCTGTGCATGAGCCTTTTTGTGGCTGAGCTGTTGCTGCTTCTAGATGCTTCCATTTAGACAATAATAGCACTGAGAGTTCATCAGGGTGGAACTGACAGCAGAAATTTCACACACTGACCATGGCGTCCTATACTAACAGCACGTTTAAAGCCATGAGCTCTTCCATACATCCCATTCTGTCAATGTTTGTGAAGTCTGTCAATGGTTGCATGTGTGCTTGATTTTGTACAGGTGAAATAAGTATGGCTGAACCATCTGAATTGAGTAATAAGGAGCATGTCCACATATTTTTGGCCATATATTTTACATCTATTACATACAGAATTTCCTTGTCAAATGCATAATCAGTGTTATTTGTAGCTTTATTACTAAACAACCTGGTTCCATACACGAATGCTATCCTAATATGCATGCTAATCATTTTAAAAAGTTTTTTTTAATTAATTAATGCATTTCTGAGTGATGTAAGGGGACATATTAGTGGAGAAATGAATCTCTAGCCAATAAACTGAATGTAAGAGAAGATGGATGTTTCAGTAATACAATGACACCAAACACGCACACAAAATGACTCAAGACTCATTTCTATAAAGAGAAGCTGAAGGTGTTGGCAAGGCCTGGCCAATCTTCTGATTTGAATCCCACTGAAAAGTTATTGAGGGTTTTAAAACTGAGTTCATCAGAGGGACCCACGAATCCTTGAAGAATTAAAGGTGGTATGCCAAGAGGAAAAGGCCAAAATTGAACCAGAATACTGCAAAAACAAATTACTTCAGTAACACTTTATTTGAAAGATACCTACATAGGTACTCCATAACACACCACTGGTGTTGGAAGAAAACCTTGTATCTCCATTTTTGTCATTTTTCAGTTTTTGACCTAATTTCAAAGGACCTGTTGCCCTTTACATTGTGTGTAAATTTCATGACGAATGGAGCAAAAGAAACGGCCCAAAATGACTTGGAAAGATGTCTGGTTCCATTGACTTGCATTAAAACTACAGTATGATTTTTCTTTCTCCTGTAAAGTTCCAATTTTGGAGAGACGAGTTTTTCTTCCGACAACAGCGGCATGGATAAGTACTGAATAACATACCTATGATGTAATATTTGAATTTTATGACCAACTTGTGCTCATAACCACAATATGTCTGTTCTGTGAAGTAAATGACTTCACTGGACTGACATAAGGGATCTTGAACTAAAATGATGCTTCCATTCATAACACTTTAATGAAGCATCTTTCCCAAGTAAAGAAACTTAGAAGGAAGGCCTAAGTTTATCAGTTATACGTAGTTCTGAATGAGTTAAAGTACCAAACCCCAATGTCAGTGTAATGTCACTTACTTCAGTTCATGGCGTAGTGTTGCTATTACTCACATAAGCTGTTCATAAATACTCAAGTATTACTTTATAAATGTTATTCAATGCTTTTGCATATGTGATAACATCCTTATGTAGGTAGCCTTCAAATAAAGTGTTACTACTACTTTTTACTGTAGATGTCTCAAAGCTATAACTGCCAATAATGGTTTTGCAACAAAGTTCTGTTATTGGTATTCATTTGTGGTGTTTGAATACTTTTTCCCTACCAATGTATTCATGCCTAGGATTTTTTGTGCATATTTACAGGTACAAAGTCAACAGACATTGTGTGAATATTTGAAGTGGGTACATGTACTGGAACAAACACTGTAAAAAAAGAAAACACTACAAATAAAAAATTGTTTTGTTTATTTTCTAAAATAACTTAACCTGGTCTAAGAAAACACACTTCTAAAGATTAAATACACAGTTACTGTTTATTTGATGAATTTAACATATTGGGGGAAAAAAACGCAACAAAATGTGGCCTGTGCAAAAATATGGAGCCTCTGAAGGGATGTGGTGTATTTTTCTTTTATGTTAAAATCTGGTGCATTCCAGATACTATTAGGTGAGCACTAACTACTATGTGGTGTGCACCTGATACTTTCAAGTGAGCAGTAGCTCCTATGTATGTCTGGTGCACACCTAACAGTTTTGGGTGCTGATACTATTTCTAGTGCACGTATGATAGTATCTGTTGTGTACTTGATAGTACCAGGTGCTTATAGTATGTGGCATTCACCTAATGCCATCTGGTGTGCACCTGAAAGTATCCAGTGCTCCGCAACATAATATAAGGTGCATATCTGATAGTATCAGGTGCTTAATATATAGTATCTGGTAGTCATCTAAAACCACCTAGTGTGCCACAAATATCTGTTGCTTACCTTATAGCATGTGGTGCCCACCAGTCAAACAAAAAAACCCATGTCCCTTCAGACATTCTGTACAAAAGCTATGGCACATTTAATAATTTATATATAGCTCAGCAAATACATAGATATCGCTGTTGTTAGAAGAAAACCTTGTATCTCCAAAATCGTAACTTTACAGGAGATGGAAAAAACCTGCTTTACTTATAATGTAAGACAATGGAACCAGAGTTTTTTCCATGTCATTTTGGGTCAGTTCTTTTGGTCCATTCATCATGAAATTTACATACAATGTAAAGGGCAACAGGCATTTTCAAATTATGCCAAAAACTGAAAAACATCAATAATGGAGATACAAGGTTTTGTTCCAACTAGAGCAATATTTGTTTTCAGAAAACTGCCACAATTAAGTTGTCTGTAGATATTTGTTATTATTTTCACTTAGAAGGTCAACAAAGCATGTAATTTGACTGGGGTTGTTTTTATTATCCATTTCATTATTTTTTGATTATTGTGGGCTTAAGACATTGCACTTCTACCATTATAATTGAAGAAGTGTCTGTGCATTAATAGTCAGTGGAAAAGTGTAAGAGTTCAAATAAAGTGCTCACATGTTTCCATGGACCCACTAAGCAATGCACCTAATTTTCCCTTATGTACAGAAACTGTTAATTGTAGAATTCTGTCCATTTTATTTAGACAGAAAAGAGGAAGTGAGCTCTAGCCCAAATGTAATGGTACTTCCTCTTTTTCTTGCAAAAGCATTTTTAGCCACGTAAAATATTACCCAATATAATCCTCAGACTGAGGGAGGAGGTAGTGTTTGAAAGAAGAAGAACTCTGAGAGACAACTGCCGTTTGAGAGCAGGTTCCAGACCCACAACTACTGATCATTTTCTGAGCGTTGGCTTGAAGACTTTCTGATGTGTGATTTTCCTTCTGTTTTCTGGACAAAATGAAAATGCAGGTCATCTTTTCAGTCGTGGTGATGTTCACAAGAGGTGCCATGGGTAAGTTTCTTCATGTAGGTTGTTTTATTTTACACTTGTCTACTTGTCTATGAGCATTGAAATACATTACTGTATTATTATTTACAGACACAGTGATGTCAGCATTTATGTCACAGTGACCAAAACTCACATTCAGTTTTCAGGACTTGAAAAATTGAAAACTAAAATGTTAAAAGGAAAGTATGCCGTTACAAAACCACTATAAAAGATGTGTTCAGCCTGATTTTCGCCTCCTACTCCCCAGCATATGTTGGCTTTCAGGAACATCTTCATTTCCACTTTGCGTTGACGTGCTTTCTTTCAATTCCACAAAGTAACTCATTTCCATTTTCTTCTTAAGCCTGCTGCTCTCTGGTTAGTTCTATGTTGCTTCTGGAATAATTCAACTGGTTCCGCAGAGTCTTATTAACTTAACGTTATTGGGTTTACATACTGTTTATGTTTTAAACATATGTTTTATCAGATCTTTAACATATTGTTTAAGATATCTATATGCCCAGTTTCCCCTCGCGCTATTGTACCCAGGGCCAGAATGGGGCTAGGAGTTATAGTCATATGCAGAAGTTTGTCATACGTTTTGCTGATTTTCGAACTCAAAACAAGATATCACATGGGAGCCAACATAAATACAGTATATTTTCTGTATTTTTGCCCAGATCACATTTCATGTATTATTTATTCCAATACATTCAGCAAATAAACAGTAATGATGCATTAAAATGTGAAAACAAGTCTGTTATCTGTAGAGCATGTGTACTTATTTTTACTTAGAAAGTCGTAAAATCGCATATCATTAGTCGCCCAATAGAGACAAGCTATAACTGGGTCACCAGCCTTATCCACAAAGGGCTGATGTGGCTGCAGGTTTTTATTATTACGCAGTACAAGCACACTTTACACAACTAATCACTTATTTTAAGACTCAGCCCAACTAAACAATTGGAATAACATGTGATTATGCTTGACTGGAATAAAAACCTGCAGCAACACCAGCTCTGCGTGGATAATACTGATGGGCGCTACCGATAACCTTTATCAGCTGTCCAACACATATGGCTTTGCTCTTTGGCTGAAGTAAAGATCAGGAACAACAATACAATCTGTAAATGAAAGCTTTTGAAAATAACCTCTACAACAAGTCTTCTTCCTTAAAAGAAAAACTATGCATTTTATTCTAAACATGTTACTGATAACACATTAATTAAAGTAATAGTTTAGTGTTTTTAGTGTTTAGCTTTTAGTGTTCTTAATATAATTAGGTATTTATAGCTTGTCAAACGAAGCTTTTTGTGAAATTTACATTGCCATTACTATCAGACAGCCCTACATGCCGAGTTTCAGAGGTCATGTCTGCCCACTCTACCACACTTGTTAGCTAAGAAACCAGGCTGAACCACTTGAGCAAGGTTTCATTGCTTAACATGGCAACAAGTTTCCTTGACATGTATAGTGACCAATCGTAGGCCGTATTTGCATTAGGGGCAGGAGATCCTCAAAACCAGGCTACAGCGAAAGTCTCTCATCTCATTTCCAAGTTACTAAATACTTTGATGAAAAATACTTTGATGAAAATGTATGAGTACATGAATATTTATGAGTAAATGAGTATCTACTAAATACTTTTATGAAAATTGTAAGACGTGATGCCGTAAACTTTACGAACTTTTGTTAACCAGCGACCATATCTTGCTCGGAAAGACTCATACATATCAGTGCTAGTAACTGCTTGCAAAAGTACATTTCCTGTCGGACACATGAGAACTGCTGCACGGAAGTCTGGATAGCCAATCAGAATGGAACTGGAAAAAAACAGATAGTTGTGACTGCGGAGTGTCTGGGGCTGAGAATAGATCTCATGTGATTAATTATAAAGAGCTTATATTGCCAGCCTGTTCATCATCCACACAAATTACTGCATATTCCAAAATCACCGTATCTTCCACGTTAGACAATATCGGCCTCTTCTTCGAGGATAATTTGTCCAGTTGTTGCACAGAATGCATGGCGCAAAGTGCAAGTTAAAATGTAAAAAGAGACGCATCCAGTAAAATAACAGAAATAATCTGTTATTTTTTCTTTGTTAACAGTATTCAAGTAAAAATATGCTAACTTTTTTTTTTGGCTTTTTGATGTTATTTATGAAGCTTGTCTACCAAAATGGGTTGTATATAATACTAAAAAAGGGTTCTATGAAACATAATAGGGGAACCCTGTTTAGGTACTATAGAACCGTTTTAAAACCGCTCTTTTGTATCATAGAGGAGAACCATTTGACGATTTGATGTAAAGAACAATTGATGCACTCAAATGGATCTTTGAGTGTTCCTGGCTCTTTATATAACCAATGTCTTTAGTTAATAACCCTTGAAGAATATAAGACGCATATGTACAGCCTAAAAATGAGACGTTACAGTGGTTAAACATTTCATAAGATTACTTTTAGATATGATATGACACCTAATCTATTAAACATTATTGTTAGCAAACAGTCCCATAAAGCTGTGTTCTCACACCGGCACTCAGGGATACCACACTGTCCACATCTATAAAGCCATCTAGACCCAAAAACATTCATCTGTATGGTCTGCTATCCATAGCTTGTCAGCTCGGAATCATCACCCTATAGACCGCAAAGTAATTTGAACAATTTCATATTACTTTTTAAAATACAACGTATTTTAATACTACCAGACAAGACTAAACTATATTAAAGCTTACAAGTTTGGTTCCATGTGAAACGGATGTGAATACCTAACCTTTCAATCAATTTTACTGTCCATGCAGCTTCTGTTTGTTACTGAAGATTGAAGCTGTATGTGGGAAAACACAAAAGGGGGTCTGGTTAAGAAACTTGGCTGCCTTTACAGATGATGTATCCCTCATGACTGACCATCCAGCGTCCAGTGCAGCTTGCGGTTTTCTCACCTGAGGCCATATTTTTTTTCTGAAGGTCAAAATAAGATTTTTTCACAAATTCGTATCACAAAAGCAAATCTGATCTTAATTTAGAAATCTTATCTTACAGCATCGTTTCTTATCTCAAGTTAAAATCTTAATTTACTCAATTGAAGTCGACGTTCAACTGTCATGTCTGTTACCTCGCAACCCATCTTACGCACGCAGCTGAAACATCAAGTTAGATAGCCAGACAGCTAATGTTAGCTATACCATTACTCATGTAAAGAAAGTCAAATAAAACTAAAGCATGATAAACTGAGAGTTAAGAATTTTGTGTCAGAGCTTTGTGCTGTTTATCAGAGCATCACCATTCAAGTTTCAGTCTCCATTTCCCAAACCCTTTTACCCTAGCATGCTATCCTTATTCCTCGTAATGAACAGACACACGTTCAGCTCTGTCTTCTCATTATTTACCACCATCTTTGTAATAGTATATCTGACGAGTGTTTATAAACATTAACACACAAAGGTAATAAGAGGGGATGGTGGAGATCATATCTGCAACGTCTTGGGCTTTTAAATGCTGCTAGAAAAAAAACTCAAGTCGAAGCTTAGTTTTCAGTGTAGTTAAATGTAGTGCCATTATGCTGGCTATAGTGAACTGTCCTGCCTATCACTGCATAAAATAATAGAAACAGATGGTTAAAACTGCGAAGACGCTCAGGGGTCTTTCTTAAAGTTAAGAAAATATTTAGGATATTTTGGCAACTTACGATGTTTCTGTAATACCATTTCCTTATCTGGAAATGAGATAAGATTAAAGACTTAAGAGCTTTTGTTCTGTGATGGTTTCTGTCCTAACAAGTCTTAATTGAAGTTGCTATGACGGCAAAGCAGATAAGATATGATCTCAGACTTGAGAATGTTCTTTAATATGGCCCGTGAAACATAACAAATGAAGAGCTACCCACTGGAAGCACTGGAAGCTATTTTGCTGAAATACAAAATGCAGACTCTTTCTAAACACAGCAAGCAGTAGCAGCTGAAGAGTTTCCAGTAGGCTGAGCATCCTCTTCACGTCAGCTGCAGTAGCAAACAACTAGACCACATGTCAGTTTAACTGTTTAGTTTAGGCAGAATAACAACAGCAGGCCACACACATATGTATCTGTCCCACACTGAAGTACCAGCATCACCAGTGACCGGATTCATTTCCCCTCTTCAGAGTTAGTTATATTGAATAGTCTATCAACCATTGGCCAACATGTTGTCAATGCTTTCAGAGCTCAGCTAGCTAAACTGCATTAGTGTAGTATTTTATGTAGAGAGAAGATGTTATGCTTGTCAGGCCAAACACTGCACATCATTGCTGTCAAAGGAAAAGCGAGTGTCTCCAAAATAGTAACTTTACAGGAGAAGGCAAAAACACTTACCCAAGTGATTTCAGATTATTTCTATTGGTCCGTGTATCATGACATTTTTTGCACAATGTAAACGACAACTGATGAGTTATAATGAGTTTTCTAATGATGTAGAAAACAAAAAAATACATTCTACAATCTAACAAAATTGTGATTTTACTAACTTAATTAGCTAGTTATCACATGCTCCCCCACCCTCTCTGTGAATTCTCCTCTGTAAATCAAGTTCAGTTGACACAAACAAAATACAACAAAAGCAAGTCTACATTGTAAAAAGTGGCTCGTCAGATCTACATAAAACGACTTCATGTGGTAACAAGCAATTGAAGTAGTTTTCTTAGTTTTATTCAACTGAACCCATATAGACTGAAAGAATCATTCATTCAAAGTATTTATTTAGGTTGAATAAAACTAGGTAATTTACTTGTTACCACATGAAGTCATGTGTTTAGGTAGATCTGACAAGACACTTTTTACTGTTTAATACATTAATATATTAACTAAAAGATATTAATATTAAAGGAACTTAGTTTGTCCAGTATTGCTCAGGAAGGAAAGGCAAGCTTAAGGGAAAATGCACTGCTAAGGTGGTCTTCAGTCTTGCCAGCATTCAACGGCTAGTTCTTGAAGGTGCTGAAAGGACAAGAAAATGGTCATTTTCTCTGACAAAATGATAATCCAGAGATTTGGAAATGTTCCAGATGCCATGTAACAATATAAAACTTATATATGTATAAAATTAAAAGGAATCACCACAAGCTACTGTTAGCTTCGTATCATGCAACACCTGTAATGCATTACGGGGTTCGATCCCCAGAGCAGACAGCACATGACTGAGCTGTCCTTGAGCAAGACACCTAACCCCCAACTGCTCCCCGGGCGCTGTGGATTGGGCTGCCCACCGCTCCGGGCAAGTGTGCTCACTGGAGTGTATGTGATGTTTCACTTGACAGATGGGTTAAATGCAGAGGTGAAATCTCCCCGTTTTGGGACTAATAAGGGTCTCAATCTTAATTATTTTTACAAGAATTGGCTGTTTTTAAGGATAACGTGATAATACCTTAAAAAAACAGATGTTAATTTACAGCAAGAATTCATTGTACAGGAAAGAGCTATTTTTTATTATATTTATATATTATTATATTATAAATATAATGTTATAAATGTTATAAATAAAAAAAATATATGTAATGTTTCATCTCATTAACCTTATTGCTTATTGTGTCATTTCTGTAAATATACACTCATTCTGAAACTGATGTCTGCAATACATTCGCAAAATTATAGTTCAAATACTCTCATTAACATGATGTTAGCGCTGCTGTAAGAGGTATCAAATCTAGTGTGGAGACGTCAAAGTACACTTGGGTTAGCCTGGTGCTGATTTTATATTCCCTATTGATTCCCCTTTCAACCTATTGAGTCATAGTTTGAAGCAGACACAGTCTCCTCGTGGGCGGAAATAGGCTTACAATAAAAAGCTCATGAGCCAAGCGAGTGGTTACTTTGTGCTGATCATATGTTCATTACACCAGTGCTCATTTGCATGTACGTTTTTATTCGTTAACCCAGTAAATTGGCCACCGCTTCCTGCATAGAATGTTAGTGCACTCATAAATGATCACCTCTCTTAGTAATCCTGCTACTTTACTGGTAGCAGGTTTATGGTGGGTTTCTGTGATGAAGTGCACACTTATTGTACAACTTCCTAATTCATGTAGTCTCCTACACTCTCAGAAAAAAAGATACGACACTGTCACTGGGGCAGTACCCTTCTTTTCACTGGGGTGGGACCCTCAGGGGTACCATCTCTGTACCTTTAGTCAGGGAACATAACTGTACCATAATCCATTGAAAGTATATTTTCTAAGTTGTACTGACTCCACACACCCTGTCTCGGTTCTGCTTTAAAACATTAGTTTATAAAAAGATAAAAATATCTACTTTTCCACGAGGAAAAACTTATTTAAGGTACACAATTGGACCTTAAAAACACTGTTGTACCTCTGAGGGAACGTTTACAGTTTACACTGTTTGTACCTTGATGAATGTTGATGAATGAATCATGTGCCTGCATGGTACCTTTATTTTTAACAGTGTAGGTAACATAATGCACTGAAAAGATTTTATGAGGCTGACATAGTTACACGATACTTGAGAATCCTTAGGCCTGCTATATCTCAGTTACATAACTTTGAGAAAGTTATATGTTAAAGTTTAAAGAATATCATGAGCTGAGTCAATGTGAGTTCACAGGTTCTTCACTAGCAGCAACTTTTTCCCTGGTAATCAGGCAGTGTGACTATCTTTATCATGACGTTTCCAGCATCCTGTTGAGTGATTCAGTCGTGAAGTACGAGGGGTGATCAGATAGCAAGATTACTCAAGATTACAATATGAATGTGCAGCAGCAGAATGACATAGTTAGACTGGTGGCAATGTAACCCTGTAAAGATGCTTTTAAAATGATTACTATTTTTATTCCTAGTACTGGAATTTTAATATCGTGGTAGCAATTGATAACATGGTGTAGTTCTGCCTGAAGCACTCTGATGCCTGTGTTCAAACATGTTGGCCACACATGCAACAAAATGCATATGATCAGCTGATTAAATGGTGTGTTTTGATCTGTTTGAATGGAGCAGTATGAAAAAGGATTTTAGATCTGAAGATTTTCACACGCACTGAACTTGAAACTAATTCCAGGGTTTAGCTTGAAATCGAAAGTAGTGAAGAGTAACTTGACATGTTGAGATTCTAATCACATGTTCAAATTGATTTTAATTTGAAGTTCAATCATTTAGCTTTAAATCAAATGTTTTAATGTACAATGGATTTTTACAAAGGGGTTCAATTGACATGTGTAAATGACATTTTACTACTAAAAATTCTTACTTCATTTTTATTAAGTAATAATATATTATTTTATTATTTATATTTAATTTACTCCGGTGTAAACAGAAAAATACTAAATAAAAACTAAAGCAGCTGCAATAGTGATAAGAATTTCAACATATGTATGTTAAATTTTTTTTTTTAATTAGAATAAAAATGACCAAATATTAAACTTTTTTATGTTAGAAAAATGTTAGTGTTAGTGATTACTTTAAAAATATATGTGTTATGAATCATAACAGGCAAGGGTCAGTAACAGACATGTACTGACAGCAGGATAACCAAAATAAACTAGATCAATGGGAGGCTTTGGCAATACTTCACAGTGAATTTAACTAAAGTTTGTCATTTTTTAAGAACATTTTCTGATAAAGAAACTTTGTTTCTTGATTTAAAGCTAAATCCTCTTTACTAAAGAAGTTAATATTGTTTGTAGTGCTGCATCTGAGAATTTTGGTTTTTGATTCTTTTCTTTTATTTTTGTTTCCTTTGGCAGCCAATCGGAGCTTAACTTGGCAAAGGTCTTCAATATGTATGACCTCAGTTAATGGTTGATTCTGATTGGCTTTGCCTAGGACCACTATGCACCACTACAATGTTTTTTTAAGGAATTTATATAGGAATTAGTATGGGTATATATGCATTTTAATTGAACATAATTTAATTGAAACACATCCATTACAGAGAACACTTTTCAGCATATTTTAATATATAGTTACAGTTTATTGGACAGACTCACAAAAAAAATAATTTTGTGTTATGGCACATTTTATGTTTTATATTTTTCGAATATTTTAAATAGAAACTGTGCACAAAAATGTGCAAAAAATGCCAAATCTTTCATTGTTCCCTTTAGAACAACTTGTTTTCACTTTTAAAACAATACATTTACTTTGCACATTGTATTTATTATTTTTTTATTTGATTGTTTTCAGATTTCAGCCCCACAGCACACATTTGCTTGTCATCGCAATTAAGTAGGCATTCAAATTTAGTTTTAAAAAAAAAAGCATTTTTTTCATGAAGGAGAGGTTAGTTTAATTTCAGTTTACACAGCAAAGTAAACTAAATTAATGAAATAATAAATTAATGGAATAAAGATGCACATCCAATCAGAGGCACACTATTTTAAAAATTATTTCTGTCACGATTGGCCCCTCCCAGTCCATGTATTCATGTTTTGGTTTTGCCCATGTGTGTTTTTGTTTTGGTTTAGTCCAGCCCCTTGTTTTGTAACTCCTCCCCTGATTGTCTCCACCTGTTTTCCACCTGTCCCTCGTTATCCCTGTTGTATTTAAGCCCTGTGTTTGCTGGTCTTTGTCTGATGTCCCTCTCCTGTTTGAAACTTTGTTTGCTGTTGGATGTTTTGTTCTGTTCAATTCAAGTCAAGTCTAGTTTGTCTGTCATGTCTGTACCTGGATCTCTCCGTATTGGCTCTATGACCCTGCACCGTGATGACCCTGATTTTGGATTTGCCCTCAAAAAAAGTCGCTTACTTCATTTTATGTGGACATTATATATTCTTAAATATGCAAGCTCCTAAATAGTTGGCTTGGATATGTGATCTTAGAGGACTTCATTACTTGGTAGAGAACATATATGGATATTGTAAGAGTTAAAAGCAACAGAATCAGAATCAAGCTTTATTGGCCAGGTATGCTTACACATACAAGGGATTTGGTTCTGGTTACAGGAGCTCACAGTGCAAAGTATCAAACATTGGCATGTAGTGAATAAAGTAAAATAAATAAAATAAAATGCAATAAAATAAAATACCAAAAAAAGATTAAATAAAACATGCATTCTTACCATTACTCACTCATACACACTCAGTCATACCGGTAACCTTGACATTGTGCAAAGTCTGGGTATAAAGTTAAAGTGCTGAGTGCAGCAGCAGTTAAAGGGTATATAATGGCAAAGAAAGGGGTCAGTGAGGTAACAGTCAGATAAGTTGGGTAATAAGGTAGGAAAGTATAAACAAAGTTTTAGGTCTTCTGTTGGTTTTATTATAAGCACAAGCAATCTCTGTAATGTTTACTCAAAATGTGGTGATTTTTGCCTGCCTCTAAACACCATCCGATATTTGATTGCATCATAGTGTATAAAAAATTAGACAAACCAGTGATATCAGTTTGTTCTCCCTCGCATCACCTGACCTTTCATCATGTCATGCTGTCTTACGTGTTTGAACCAGCTGTAAAATAATCACTTATTCCAATTTGTTCATGTAGTCAACTCGTGTTCATGTTAGCCCAAGTGAGGCAGTTCAAATATCTTGGATATACTTGTACTATTTCCTGAAGTTCTACAGCACTGCAGAGTTGTGAGGCAGGTCAAATGATGATCAACGATCCCACACACAGTGTATTTCTTGCTCACATGTTAGGCAGTTACACTCATACCCAGATTTATTTTAACTACAACCTGAAATAAAAGTCTTTTTCTCTTGACTTTGTTGTGAAAATGTAAGAAAAGCGAAAGCACCATGGATGCTAAAAGCCTATAGCCAGCTAGCCAGCCTGTCATTTCATCCACATCTTAAAATCTAAAAAAAATACATATTAAAATTAAGCTTTCAACAAATAGTGAATTAGGCTTCAGAAACAAATCAAGATGTAGTAGTAATTATTGACCATAATCACTTTTTTCCCTTTGGATCACCCACTTTTCATATTTCACTCTATGTCACATTAAGGAAGAACAGTGCCTTCAGATTTACAATTCACTCTACTCGACTATAAAAAGGTTCTTCAGACTCACATCTTTCATATTATGGTTCGCGACTATTTGTCGCGAAAGGGGGGAATGATGTAAATTAAAAATCCTCAAAATTAGAATGCCATGTATTATACAGGCTAGATCATAAATAAGGCCTAAGCATATTGGAATATGTGCCCTAAAATAACCTCAGTATGAGGACAGATGCTTTTGAGTGAACTTATGAACCTTTCAAGGCCAAAAAGCCGAGATGGAAAAGTACCAGCATGTGCTGGGCACAATGTTTTTTTTTTTAAAAAAGAATTCGGACAAGACTTGGAGATAATGGTTCACACAAGACCCTATTTGATAGACATTTGAAGGTCAATTTGAATATAATGGTGGTTTTATGAAACCAGGAGATGACAAAAAAGAGGTGGGGCGATGTCACCCCACCTTCACCGAGGGTATAAAACATGTGTACAAATTCTGTATATTTGGGTGTGTCGTCCAACTGCCTTTGGAATACATTCTCCATGCTCAAGAAATAAAGGACCTGCACTTCTGAATTCTGAAGAGTCTTCTCGTATTTCTTAGTTTACTCGTTTCTTTCAACAAATTGAATTTGTTTTATTTCACAAACCATGGATAGAACTTAAGCAAGGTGATCGAACAAGTGTCGAGATACGACAATATACAGAAGGATTCTTCAACAAACCATCCATTGAGAGGTTTTTGGGGAACAAAAAATCATTCTTACATGCCATACAGTCATTTTCAGTGTCTTTCTAGGGGTGTAGAATAAATTTAGCTGAATCAGATTAATGGCAGAATCTTCTTGCTGTTCTTCCTCTGCAGGTTTGCTGTCCATGAACCCTGTTTGTAGATTTAATCAGAGTGATCCATGTTATGGAGCTGTGGGACGACCGCTGTACCTGCAGCTGCCATCTGAGGATCAATTACTCTTAAAGAAGACCATCAATGGAGCTTCTACTGAGCGTATTTTCAAATTTATAAACCATAACATCACATTAAAACATCCAGATTATCCAAGATGGCAGTTTGTTACTGATAACAGCACCATAATAATCAGCAGTGCAGAGAAAAGAGACTCAGGAAGATACACTTTAGATACATTTGACTCAGCAGGGAGTGACAGAGGCGTTTATCATCTCCAGCTGGTTATTGAAGGTGGGTCTACACAACCTCTGCATCACCAAATCACATCACACAGCTACAACAAAGTATTCAAAAAGTTTGAGCACCCCAAGTCAAATCCCATTGCTTGTTTATTTTCTACATAAAAACAAAGTGAACACATCCTCTACAGAGAACACACCTCTGCATATTTTAATACACAATCACTGTTTATTTGCTGAATTTTACTTATTTCAGGAAAAATCAAACATAAGCAGATTTTTCCCATCAGCAAATAAAGAGGAAGCGTGCTCAAAAAATGAGCAGAAATGTCATATTTATGTGTATTCTCTGGAGAGGATGTGTGAATTTATTTTCACTTAGAAAATCAACAAAATATGTCATCTGAGCAAGGATGTTTAAATTTTGCCTGCTAATATAACCACTCAACTTTCAAAATGAATTCCTGTTCCTAACCCCTGCCAGGGGCTCGTAAAGCCATGTTATTTACATGGTATTTATAGTAGATAACTACTCGAGCTGTAATCTCACTTAAGCAGTGATCTAGACTGAGCCGTAATTTAGACTGAGCTGTAATGTTGACAGGTGCAGCAAACTAAATTGAGCTCTGATCTAGGATGAACTGTAATCTAGTCTGAGCAGTAATCTAGACCGAGCTGTAATCTACACTGAGCGGTGATGTAGACTAGTGAGTGGTCTAAGATCTGATCTGTAATCAAAATCAAAA
The DNA here is from genome assembly GCF_015220715.1 of Pygocentrus nattereri. Lineage (NCBI taxonomy): Eukaryota > Metazoa > Chordata > Actinopteri > Characiformes > Serrasalmidae > Pygocentrus > Pygocentrus nattereri. The sequence continues at coordinate 33,434,337 of NC_051224.1, forward strand.
GTTTATTTCCCCTTCCCAAATCAAGAACATGTCCTAAAATTGCCTTTTTCATTAAGGATTTATAATCAACTAATAAATGTTTTCACTGTTTTTTCTTAGAAGATTGATTTTTCCTTACATCGGGGCCTCTGACCTTAACTGAAACAACACATTAAAATTCTGCATGTTGCCAACCGCCTGGACATCTTCATTACGGACCTTATATTCAGCAATGCTTTGATTAAACATTAGGGATTCCCCAAACCAAAACCTTAAACCTCAACAAAGCAGACACATGCAGCTGTAATACTAAATAAAACAAAATCTCTGCACTTTCAAAAATACCCAGGATCCGGTTACTTTTACCTTAGAAACATCTATCTTCATTTGCGGCATTTGGCTGACGCTCTTATCCAGAGCGACTTACAATTTGATTGTTTTACACAGGGAGGCCAAGGTGGTGTTAGGAGTCTTGCCCAAGGACTCTTATTGGTGTAGTGTAGGGTGTTTACCCAGGTGGGGATTGAACCCCAGACTACAGCGTAGAAGGCAGAGGTGTTAACCACTACATTAACCAATATTCAGTGCCTGGTAGTAGGCTAATTAGATCAGGATTAGTATTGTCTTACATTTGAGTTGCATTAACTGCACTAAAATATTGTTGCTTTGAATTTATAAATTTAAACATGTAGATCAGCTCCACATGAATAAAATCCACTATATCAGAACAGTTCACATCAAAAGTAAGTAGAATGTAATGACAGTAACTGGGATGCATTTCATTCATATGGAACCGATGTACACAATTTAATGAAATAAATATAAAGCTGCATTTTGTTTGTAACATGCAAAGTTATCTCGGACATTTTCAACTGAGCTAACTTATATAAACTGTGAACCATAAACACATGACTGGTCAAATAACATTAATAAAAGTAATTATTATCTTTTTACTGGGTGGATCGACCCTGCTGCAGTGTGACTTTCCAACACTTTTGAGTCTAAGATGAGCTGTACTTAAATGGAACTCTACTGCATTATAACCTAGGCTGAACTAATCTAAGCTACACTTTTCTGTCATTTAGACTGAGCTGTTATCTAGACTGAGGAGCAATTTTGACTAAATTGTTACCTAGATTGAGCTCCAATTTAGACTATACTGTATAGTGAGTTATCACTTAGACCAAGCTGTAATCTAGACTGAGCTGTAATGTAAGCTGAACTGTAATCTACACTGAGCTGTAATTTAGACTCAGACGTAATCTAGACTAAGATGTCATTTTAACTGAAATGTATTCTAGACTGAGTAGTAATTTAGCCTCAAATGCAATCTGAACAGCTGAAATGTAGAATAAATTGTAATTTAGACTGAGCAGTAATTTAAACTGAACTTTAGTCTTGACTGAGCTATAATTTAGACTGAACTGTAATTTACACTGAGCTGTAATCTAGTCTGAATTGTGGTGTAGAATGAACTGTAATCTAAGCTGAGTTATAATTTAGACTGACTGTTGATCTATAATTTGCAGCTGTGGTGTCCTCAGTGACTGTGACAAAAAGCTGCTTATCTATTGAGAAGAGGAACGTTTACTGTTCGTCTGATGGAGATAATGTGCACTATAACTGGACTTTCCCTCATACACACCAACTGGCTGATGGGAACCCGACTCTTCTGCTGGACAAGGAAGCTCATGGAAGTGTCACCTGCTATGCTCAGAATCATGTTAGCCATGGACAAAAAACTATTGAGATACAGCAGTGTCCTGGTAAGTCTTGTCTTTTTGAAGATTTAAATATGATCGTGTGAAAAACAACAACAACAACAACAGTGATGCAGTGGTGATAATGTTACTAGTTACCATGTTCAAAGGAGAACCCAAAGCAGGTTATGTCTGACTTGAAATCACCCCTGCACGCCTTTCCGATTTGAGTTGGTCATTACACCATGTGGTACCCAAACCTGTTCTTGGACATCTACCATCCTTTAGAATGCAGTACAAGCCCAAAACTGATTGAAGTCCTCAAGTTTTAACCCCTTAATCTGGAGACTTATTATCAACTTATTATCAACTTATAAATCTTAAGAAATCAAACTTACAACTATGAATAATTTTTTAACTAATGTGACTAATACATATAGGTTACAATATACTGTGTAGCTATGAGAGTGAGAGTGCCCACATGTCATACAGCCATGTGCATGAATAGCTCTGTAATTCTTTAAATACATGTGATACATTTTTAGGAACAATATTTTTAAAATTAGATATATTTTACATTTTATCTGTGTTATGACGTCTGATATTTGTTGGAAAAAGCGTCCTATGAATTCTGGCCTTCAGTAGAATGTTACCAGCAGAGCTAGCCTTGGTTATCATGCAGTTCAAAATGTGTCCTTTGTGTCATATCTATACAATCCTTATTCTTTGAGGCTTGACTAATATGGTAAATATGACTATATACACACATATATATTCTCACAGAAGCTAACATTAGTGATGCTCCATTGATATGTAATTACAGATCCTACGACCGTGACCCCCTCTACAAGTCTGAAGACCTCAGTGACGCAGAGAGGCACTGGTACAAATTTCATTGATACAGAAGCTCAGTCTCCCACTCATAATCACACCTCCAACCATCAAGAGTCACTTATTCTCAGGTCTCAGCGTAAGTGAATAGCTCAAAAAAGGAAAAGAGATGCCACAATCTCACAAAATCATTACTTATCAAAACGCAAGGTGTGATTACCTCTCTTGATTTATCAGCTGGTGTAGAATCAAGCTACATTTACCATTTCTATAGTTTCCAATTAGTCATTTTACACTCATATCTAAAAACCCCTTATTCCTACAAGAAAAGCCCACGGTGATTTATGTACTGCATAGAGGAGAGTGGGGCACAAACTTGAGGTAAAATATAACATGTATATTTTATGTAATAGAATATTCTCTTAGTCATGTTCTCGTATTCCCATAGTAACGCCATCTGTGATTTAGATTTTTTTACAGCTATTACTCCATAATCACCTTCCAAACTGTTTCGGTAGCACTTTACAGATGTGTAAATGTAAATGGGTAAACATATGATGAGATTACAGTGATGAGTTATAATGACAAAACATTCCATGTTACTAAATATTATGTTATTCCATGTAGTGTTTATCGTGGTTGGCGACGAAATGATAAAAAAGAGAAGAACGTTAAACATGTATAAAGATAAGTGTGTTGTAGTGTGATTTGGGCCTTTTCCAACACTGAACTCATTTCTGAGTGTTTTGGTTGGTTTAATGCAACATGAACATAAATGTAATCCAAAATATAAAGGAAAAATCCAATATGTAAACGCAAGAGGAAAAAAAGAAATATTTACAATGACTGTCTAATTCTTTAGTTTTACTATTATTATTTTGTATCAACTAGAAAATGTACATTTTATTCATCATTTCTGCATTTTTTTCCCAAATAGTTTCCACTACAAACTATTACAAACTTGTCATTTGTTAACTATTAGAAATTTAACATATCATTTTTAAGTTAACATATATTGTTACCAATATTTTACCATATTATTGCCAACCTCTTATGTCTCTAATTACCAACTTGTTATTTAGTAGCAACTAAAAATTTGTATATGATTTTTAGGTAAACACAGCTTGTTACCATGGCATTCTTATGTTATTATCCAGTTGTTACTAATCTGTTTTTTTAAATGTTGTTTGTATAAGTCACAGAATGCATTCCTATATTATTTTAGTTACAGGCTTGGCAGGCATAACAAAGCATCATTTGGAAGCATGTAAACAACTCAGTTAGATCTAATCAGGTTAGATCTAAAACTAACCTAAAACTAATGACGAGTTAGTAAAATAAGCAATGAGTGAAGTCCATGTCCCCATATATATTCAATTTTACACACAGATTTATCAATATGCAAAATAGATGTAATGTATATAAAATGTTTTACTTTTCTGATTCAAATTTTAATTCTTCCACTTTGTGGTCAAAAATGAATTCACCTTCTGAAGCAGCCTCTTTTCACTAATTATTAGACATTAATTTAATTTTATGTATTTATATTTATATATATATATGGACTACAACATAGAATTGTACCGAATAAATTACATTTTACATTAATTTAACAAGCTTTTTAGTGGCTTTCACAACTAGGCTCACATATATATATAGATATAAAACACTTTTATACGCTCTTATTCTTTTGCTTTTGGCTATAATTATTCATTTTATCATTTTTACGCAAAAAAAGGTTGTGCCCTGCTCTTCATTATGTATTAAATTCTTTATTCCACATAATTTATTGAATTTCTATCATTATTGTCATTGTCATTATTGTTGTTGTGGTTGTTGTTACTGCTGTGGTCTGAATGTATTGTTTAATGTTATTTTTACACATGCCATGCTGTCTTTAATGCCGAATCAGGCTCATTTCTACTTTCTGTAGATGTGTTGCTAATAGCACTAGGCTCTGCTGTTGTGGTCCTCATCGTGCTGTCCATCATACTCTACGTTATTTACAGGAAGAAACAAGCCCCAAAGAACATAGGTCAGCTGATCTCTCTTATCTTTCTGCATGAATTAATTGATCTGATCTTTGTATATTGTTCCACTTAGTACATAAGAATGAGCAAAGTTTGCTATGTTTGAGAAAGTAAAACCAGCAACACTGACTGGAGAACGCCAAACCTTATTTGGTAACATTTCACATGAGCACTGCCGATATCACTGACAATCATGTTATAATGTCAGGTGTTATATGCTGACGTTATGACCGATGATGTTTGATGTTATGACAGCTAACTAGTACTCTAACATCAAACATCATCGGTTTACCAAGTGACATAAGCATATGGCATATATTACCAAAATTTTGAGATGAATACAAAAAAAATTATGTTATAATATGAGGATCCTTCTATCTAATTGGTTCAAAATCAGAATTCAAAACATACTTTGGAATTTTATCTTTTATCTTATCTTGGACCCTACACAATTAAGTTTATTTTACTAAAACAAATAACTTAAAAATTCATTTTGTCACAGAAAAAACAATCATAACACTACAGAAATTTTCTAGATATTTGGTAGTAGTTGTTTTGGTAGTATAACCCAAAAATGCTAGCCAGTATGATATCAAACACAGCTTTGTATAGTTCATACAGTTGTACACAAATAAAATCCTAATATTTTCCATCACAACCTGAAAAAGTTTACTTATTTGCAGACCATTTGTGTTTTTGATCGTGACAATTCATTTGGGGGCTTTTACTTCAAAACAATGGGATCTAACTGCTCACCATGTGGCCATGAGGGACAGGGATGCAGTCTGCTAGTCTAAATACAAGGGTGTGGCTAAAATATGGGTCTGTCCACTCAAACTATGTTTCAGCAATGACATGAAAACATATGACAGCATTTAGATTTTTTATGAAAATAAAATAAAATAATAACACTGAGGAAAATACAAAAAAGGTTAAGCATTACTTCCACAAACTAAATTTAGGAGTTAGGGTATGGAACAGCCACCTGCCAATAGAAAATCCTGTATAACTGATTATTTTGTATGTCTACATACATACATGTATATTTTATATCTGTCATGACAACTCATCAGCATGTGACATCTTCCAGGACATGTTCATTTCAGTGTTCTGTAGCAAGTTTAAAGTGTTCCAATATTCAAATAAATATACATTGAATTAAAAGCCTATGATTAAAACCATATTTGTTACATATCACAATATAAATGGAATCTGATGCAAATGGACAGATGTGTTGTTCATCCACAGGATCTCCTCAAGGTGATGGGGAACTACTGTATGTTCAGGTCACCCGTAAACAAACTGGTGGGGCAGACAAAACAGGCGGGAAAGGTAAGAAAGTCAATCATATACTGACCACTAGGGCCAGTGAGGCTCAATGGGGTTTGAGTTAGCTTATACTTTATTGATATGCTTGTAAAGGAAATTGTTCATCTTGCTTTGGAGTAGCACTGCATCATTAGCAGGGTACTGCCACCTGGAAGGGGTACGTGCCTTCCCAAAGGGCACAACCAGGATTGCTAAAGGTTACATTTACTAAGAGAGGTGCCACTTACTGGCGTTCTACTGATACTTTACACTGGTGGAAAGAGGCCACTCTAGCCCATTTTCTTCTTCCATACAAATGAACACGGGCAACTTTGTAATTAATGTTGTAATTGTAATTAACAACTGACAACTGACACAATATAACCACATGTTTCACTCATGCCTTTTGTATGAAAACCTTTTTAATTTTATACTTTTTATACTGTTATATTTATTAGGCTCAAATAGTGTAATCTACCTAATCTCTCAAGAGTTTCAGGAATTCGGGAGACAAAACAATGACATAAAAAAAAAGTTATTACTTAATAAGTATTTTGACATAATACATCAGAAATCTGAGAAACTGAGAGCATTTAAAAGACAAAGGGCAGCAACTGCCACTTTTCAGTCTCCATCTGGAACTTCCCCTCAATTCTTGACTGGATTAAGCTAAACTGCAACTGTTATTGAGTCTTTCATGGGTTTCATTCGCTTAGCCACCTCACGGTTAGATCTTTTTTAAGGTGGTAACATGGAGATAATACTGTTTGGTTTATCTCAAGTTTATACGGTTGTGAGGAAAAGTTACCCTGTGTTATTGTTCGGTATGACAATGCTTTAAAAAACATGGTCTGTTTTTTATCCATGTAAAAAAGAAGCAATAATAAAGTTAGAAATAAACAAATAATACAAAAAACTGAACTGAAACCACATATTTCAGTCTCAAGGCACTGGAGCAGGACATTTTATACGTATCATACATTCAGTACTGAGACCACCGTCCATTTTTATCTATTGTAGTCAGCTTTTATAAAGTTAAAGGAAAATAAGTGAACAAAACAGAACATTTTCAAAACTAGTGCTCAAAAAGATCTAGAAAAAAAGATGGGATTCTGGGTCAATCATGCCTGACCTGGTAGACCATCAAATCCATCATTAGATAAACAAATCGGAGCTGAAAAAAATGCAATGTTTCTATCGATACTTCCACTGTGAGAAGGTTACTCAATGCTCTGACTTGTGAAGCTGTGAAAGAATGAAGCAAAGAAACTGAGAGTGTTCTCAGAACAACGGACTGACCGCCGAAAGTCCAGACCTCAAAATCACTGAATGTATTTGGTTTTACTTAGAAGCACGAAATGCATCCCGTTTCTAAGACTTAACTTTGGAGGTGTGGAAAAATATCCCTGCTGGTGTCTTTTGAAATCTGAAAGAATGGAAGCCGTAATAACAACAAAGATCAGACTCCAAATACTGGAATGTTGGATATAAGCTGTGAAGGCTTCTCTTCAATTTTCTTCACCACATGTTTCCCGCTTGTTCTAATGCTGAAAATGAATAACTTCTACTAAATTGACGTTCTGTCTAGAAATGGCATAAGTGAAGGGTGGTCTCAATGTTTCCTTGTATTGTTTTTTTTCCCATTCAGCTCAAGCTCAGGAGGAGGATGTAGAGTACGCCACGGTCGTCACTCAGCCCAAAAAGAAGAAGAAGCAAAAGCAGGCAGAGGAAGAGGTTCAGTATGGAGAGGTGGTGTTCAACACTGGTGGTGCCAAACACCAGAGAGAGCAACCTAAAGAGCAGGAAGACTGTGTGTACTCACAGGTTCAGCATAATCGGTGAGGGTGATGCCTGTACAATGTAGTAAATACAAGGCCACAAAGTAGCTAAGCAAGACTTTGGTTTCTGTCTTTATTTGTTCTTATTTAAGTGCAAAGTTATTATCGTTGTTATGTTTTATGTCTTTGCTATTTACTCATTTTTGTTTTATTATTTACTATTTAGTTTTAATAAGTTTTAATGTAATTACATAATTAATTACATCACTTACTCATGCATGGAACTGCATTACAATTAATTTACGTTCAGTTTCAGGTCTGCACTGTTTTTTCATTGATTTTCTGTTTTGATGCCAACTAATGACAAACAGGCAAGAATGTAAAGAATGGGTGACCCTTTATTGTGTCCCCACTTTATAGTAAATGCATCTAATAACTGTGTTGTTCCATATTAACAATACATGCAACAACAATGTAACTACTGGTGATGTGTTCACCGTTACAGTTGGGTTACAGTAATAACAACTCATGTAAATGGATCAACTTCAGTTCCTACTCATGTAATTACAGAAATATATCTTGAAAATTGGAGCAGCACATTTATCTTATGTAATTACACATGTGTAATAGGCTAATTACAATTGTGTAAACTCTAAAATTTCCTGTTTGAACGAGGAGGTGTGTCATTACTTACATTTTAAAAGAATGTACACAGCGACTTTCTTAAAATTTAGCTAGCTGCAGGACTATGCTTGTGTTACCCAACACACTAACCAAAGTTCTGGTTTATATATTATATTATAATATATATGGGTTTCATATTTTCCCAAAAACAATGCCTGGATTGCCAGTCTGGAATTTCACTGTACCTACATAACAACTACACTTTAAAGTAATGGTTCTTCAAAGGTTCTTTAGCTAAGAAAGTGGTTCTGTGTAGAACCATGAACAAAGAACCCTTGCATGATTAAAGGGTTCTCTCCTCATGAGTCATTTATATTGATTGAAAATGTGTTGTATATGGATCAGTATAGAACCTTTATGAAAAGGGTCCCATATAGCACCATAAAGGGCTCTTCTATTGGTACACTGTCACGCTTGTAAGAAAAGAAGAACCCTTTTTTGGTGCTGTTCTATATAGAACCATTTTCTTTACTAAAAAACCCTTGAAGTAGCATCATTTGAAGTGTGTATAAAGGAACTGCACTTACTTCAAAGTGCAACTTTTACATAATTCCTGTAGGATACTACTACGGCTAGCTAAATGTTTGGAAAGTTGTCAGTTTCTCGTACAGATGCCAGTAATTACACACCTCTTGCCATAATCATAAGTCGTTTGGTAAAAGCAGCAGTTTATACAAATGTAATTACTCTATTACACATGTGTAATTACATGACAGAAAATATTGCCATTATGACTGTCAAGATATGCTTCTTACATAAGTAACTGAAGTGATACATTGGCTATACTACTGTACTCCATCTCCAACAGTATCGGGATTACATCACTTAGTTACATTGTCATTGCATGCATTGTTAATGTGTAACTACACAGTTGTTAATGCTTAACACAATATTTTAAGGAATACATGTTACAGGTATATTAAAGTCTCCTTCTTTGTTCAATAAAGCCCAAATTAGACTCTTCTAAATGAGTTAATCGCTGTGTATTACCTTTATTCATTATGCCATGTTGTGTAAAATCACTTTGCATTATGAGTTGTAATAATGCAGGTGGCAACCTATTAAGCATGAATAATTGGCAACAATTATTCCTAAAGATTCTATATAGCATCAGGATATTATTACATTAGAGCTAATAAGAGTGTAATAAGGTATTAATGGGTTGTAATTCTAAAGTGCAGTTTTTGTTTTGTTGTTAATGATCCTGAATAACTACTGAACTTCTTGAAAACCTCTTAGCCTCTGGTTAGTGAGCACTAAAACTGCCCTTTAGATTAAAGCACATCTGGAATGATTAGTGACTTATTAAACTTTAATTAGCCCAGATGCAATAAACACTATCAAGAATCCTTAAGAATAAAATGTTGCCAATACACTATTTAAATGCAAATTGACAAATCAGGTGCATAAACATGTTTATTGTGTGTTATTGCAACTAATAATAGCCATGTTTACACCACACCTCCAATTATATACTTATACAGTCATAATCATAATATTTACAAACGGACATGAGTGAGGTATCGGAATCTCTCTGCTTGTTGCGCTGAACAGCGTGTGAAATTACCCACAACACTTTTTGATCTTTAGAGTGTTAACCGTAATGGTGTTCCTGTTTTGCAAGGTTGTCTCAGTTAATGTGACATGATGGGACTTGGTTTGGGGGCAGTCCACCTTGTTCTTCAATGATACTTTAGCTGAGCTTTGTAAGTCTTCCACATCATCACCTAGAAAAGCTGGAGACACTGAATTAAAATGCAGTGCAGAAACCAAAGCTTTGGCTTTCTGAAGCCCAGCTAGTCAGTACGCTTGGTTCAGACACCCAGCGTTGGTTTTTCTCTGTGGTTTGCGAACCACTGTCTTCAGCTGCTTTAGCAAGAAAAGGGGGAAGAAAGAGTTGCTTAATTTTTCCAGTAAACACTTCTGCTTCTCTGTCACGCTTGTGTCTTGTTGAAAACGCTGCAGCTGTGGTTCGCTGTGTGAAAGTACCCGTCTTTAAGATGTACTGTAGGAAATGTGAGAGTATTACACTGGAAAAAGAAGGTTTTCAACTTTGCCATGTTCTTTGAAAGCATTTAAACCTGATTAACTGCGATTGCTGTTCATTTTTTTATGCGTTAATTGATTTTTTATTTTTTTGTCATAATATTGTTGTGCTGAAATCCGTTATGAGTTCTGGGATGGGGAGAGTTGATTGGCACGGTCTACTGTATATCTCAGGTACACCACACCTTAGCAGCACACGAAAGATGAATATCTTGGATAAAAACCGTGACCAGATTCAAGCCGGGCACTTGTGCCAACTAGCCCCAACGAGGGGTTGGGTGGCACGTTTGATGGGGATGGTTGGCACAATATTAAAAAGGCTGTTTATAAGAATGGAATATCAAACCATATCAAATATTTAAACCCAACAAGAAATGCAGAGTTTTCCAAAACTCTTTGTATACCTGGTTGATATACATGGTTAGGTGTAGGCATTGCACATGCTGGAAACATTAATGATATTAACATTACTGTTATTAATACCACCTTTACAGGTGAAATCAAAATGTGTTTCCATTAAATATTAGTTCTCTTCAAACATCACCAACCTGATAACATTTTTGAGTCAATTAAACATTAACAATGTTTCTTTTAGTTTGTCACTGGCTTATATTGAAACATCTTTTAATTGGCCTTTACTTCAAATCTTCTACTTGGCCAAAGTCACAATTCATTATAAACATTAAAAGTTAGATTATTTTGATCTTGAGTTGAGCAACCTTTTACAACTACAACGTAAACTCAATGTAAACAGTGATCTAGTACAGTACTGGGTTCTAGGTGTATTATTTAGAATGCTGCTATGCTAATCTGTGTGAAGTGTAATGTACAATAATATATGTTTGTGACAATGGTTGTACACTTGGGTAGCCAACTTGCCAACCTCCCCCAAAAGCCATATCCAGCCCCACCCACATCAGGACATAACTGCATCTACTTCATTAACAATCTAGCATTACTTATCATTGGGTTCAAATCATATTTCAAAATATAGCCTGACTTTTCTACAGTATGTTTTAAATTTCTCTTAAAATCAGTTCTATACTGTCATTTTTTACATTGAATAAAATGGAACACTCTTATAAAAGGTGTTCTACAGTGGTTCTTTAGTAAGGGGTTATACTTCATGCCTAAATGGCTCTTTGCATGATGTGAAATTGTTCTTTAGATTGATGGAGAAAGTGTAATATACAATTCTCTATAGAAAATGTTGTGTATAGCACAAATGGGTTCCTCTATTGTTATAATCTCAAACTTATACAACACATTCTCCATCAATCTGAAGAACCAATTCATGAACCATTTAAAGAACCATTTAAGTGCGTGTGAGTTATCTGTCAAAATAAAATGTGATCAAAATAATCGTACTTTTCTCAGAACAGTGTAGCTGCACTGAAAAAGGGGTTCGCGAATAAACTCCAACGGTAAATAGAATTTTCTTTTTCAATGCTTAGAAAGCACTGACAGTGTTCCATGTGGTTGCTAACCTGCATACAGCATTACGGCCCGTATACTTGGTGACCGTGCACTTTAAGGGTCTTTCTCTGTTCACACAGTAGATCCTTATCAATGTGGAGGTTTTTTTTAAGTGTGTTACTCATGCTTGGCTTCCTTCTCTTGCCATGCAACTTCCTGAGTAGACTTCTAAAATAACCCCATATCACGCCATCTCAAAAGCAAGCATCAAGTACAAATTGTCCCTCTACAGTTTGATGTTTGGACTCTGCCATCATTACAAATATTATACTTTTAACTATTATAGTACTTTAAATAACACATAAACCGTGCAATACCTCCATCAGGTGTTTATGCTCAAACATAGCTTGAACTTCAACTTCAGTTTTGAACCAATTTGACAGATTTCCTTTCAGTATTTCAGTTAACCCCTTGAAATCCCAGGCTCATTATATACAAGGCTTATTTTACAGTAGGTACATGGACTACAATGAAAACTGGCTTATTCTTAGGTTATAGATGTAAAAACAAATACATTAGAAAATTTATCTTCTTTATTGCTGGAGCTACAAGGCTACAGTTGCTAACAAACTATTGAAACCAATAGTCACCCAAATCCTTCCCATAATTATCCGTCCCCAAAATTTCTCTCATCATGCTCAAACTGCACTGATGTGGTTGAGAGGAATCAGAATTTGGCACAACACTCATGCATTCCATGAGCTAAGAATGCTAAAATAAATAAATAGATAAAACAATAAATAAAACAATTGAAATTGTCTGAAAAAGACTTGTGTATGTTATATTTTCTTAAAGATTTTTTTCAAAATCTACAGCCTAATATTGTTCTTCTAATTCATCTAAAGATACATTAATTTGCATAATGTCTGGCCAGAACGAGAGATCAGCAGAGGTGCACATCAGTGATGCCAGCTATAGCACATCATATAACAGCACACTATGACATCACAGTGTGAGTACGTCACATAAATGTTGCACATAAGTTTTAGAACCCCTGCTCAAATCACCTCTGTCTCAACCTTAATAAAGAGCTGGACGAGAGAAATTGTATTATTCTGTACACTTCAGTGCCATTTTCACAGATTGCAGCTCTCAAGCTAGGACCATGAAAAGTTGCCAGATTATAGAGCCTATATGAGAATGGTACACTTTTGCTTAAGGATCCAATCACATGGTATGATTTTTGTACAGCAACAATTCAAACACAGTATTTCTCCCCACAATGCTACAAGTTGGGATTCTGCACCAACAGCCTAGCAACCACCCAGGATTCTACAGTAACAGCCTAGCAACACTTTAGTTAGCAATGGCCTTGTAACACCTTAGCAACCACCTGGGATGATGTAGCAACAGCAAAACAACACCTTAGCAACCACCTAGAATACTGTAGCATTGGCCTAGGAACACCTTTCCAACCCCCTGCATATCAACAGTTTAACAACACCTTAGCAACCACCTGGGATACCATGACAATGGCCTAGTGATGCCTTAGAAACAACCTGAAATACCATAGCAATGGCCCAGCAACATCTCAGCAACTACCTGGGATTCCATAGTAATGGCCTAGCAATACCTTAGCAACCACATGGGATAGCACTGCAATGGCCTAGCAACACCTTAGCAACCACCTGGAATACCATAGCAATGATCTAGCAACACCTTAAGTTCAACTTAAACCTTGGTAAGGATGGAGACAGCAGCTGTTGATAAAACTAAAACACATTAATGCATCATGTTGCCTTGTAGTTTGATTTCTCTCAACAGCTTCTTTTTGCAGTGATATTATCTGCAAAAAGCAGATTTGGTATATTTGATTTTTCACCAAATCTTTCCTTTAATCAAGCTTAGCAAATGCTCCAGTTTCTGATGTTGGGAAGGGAAACTTCTTTGCTACCTTTGGTCTTCAGGGTTTTAGCATTGAAGACGCACTGAATTTTACTTTGTTCACTGTAAATATATTTACATGTATATTATTTGTAGTGTTGGATTCCTATGGAAGAGCGAACGGGGATAATTTACATGCTGTTTAGAAATATGGGAAAATGCATTTGTGTTATTCTTGACTGCTTTAGCTTAATTATAGACCTGGTTGCACTCTATATTGCCATGATTACACCCTTGATTATGCTTGTTTTATATTCAAAAGTTTAGTCTGTTCACTGCAGCTGTACTTTGTGTTTGTGTATATTAATGTGATATTTTACATTTATATTTGTAACTACTTTGTAGTGTTTTATTAGTGTTATTATTTTATTTTTTTTTGCCAGAGAGGACATTATGGTCATAGTTTACATGCTATGAATAAAATCATGTAACTGTAATCCTGTATTTCCCCTGGGTTTTTTTCTACTTCTTCTATAGAGCATTAAGACACTTAATGCGTAATATCATGTTCTGTACAGCAAATTTGGTTTTTACAGTTCCAGACTCAAATGACGATGTAATCTTTAACTTCTTTAAATCCCAAGATTATCACATGTTAAGGCTTTACATACATGCATAAATATATACATACATACATACACACACACACACACACACACACACACACACATATAAAGGATTTTGGTCTAGGACACATGAAGTCAACAAAAACAGAGAACAAATAATATACAATACTTTGCATGACATTCTGCATAAAGCATATTGGTCCCACTTTAAATTAATTGTTACTTATAAATAACTATTTAGTTACACATTAACAATGTGTGTAAGTAAATCGTTATAAGAGACAACTTATGTGTTACCTATCAAACATTAGTTAGCAATAATCATTTGTACATGCATGCTTAATGATACAGGGGTATAATAAGATCAGAATCTAAGATCAAAATCTCAAAAAAAACAGTATTTTCATATAATCAGTTATAATATTGAGAATATAAGTGATTTTTGACAATTTGCCTAAATAATGTGAAAATAGGACATTATTTCAACACAATCTGAAAATCTCAAGATGACCAGTCAGGAGAACTCAAAACTCCAAGGCAACACGTTAAGGTTTTTGAGTTTTCTCACAGGCTTCTTTTGTGTTCATCTTGTCTAAAGTTCACTTTAAACCTACTTGGATTTGGTTGTTCATTCAATGTCAAGCTGCCAATAAAGCACAAAATAACGTTAGAAGGCCTACATGACTTTCATGGCCTTATATTATATTTATTAACTGGGGTCTGAGGGCATTTTCTAGATTTTTGCATATATTTATTTAAACCTGTCTTTAAAGATACATGTAAACAACATGATACCCCTTCATTAGTACATCATTAAAGGTCTTTTATGTGAAACTCACAATCACGTTATTACCATGCAACTGAGTAAATGTCACTTGTGTCTATCCAGCTCTGTCGTTCTTTATTAAGCCACCTTGCACTGAAAGTTTCATTAAATATCTAACAAATCACTGCTGTCGGATCAAAACCTCATATCTCCAAAATGGTAACTTTACAGGAGAAGGAAAAACATACTCTGCTTTTAATGTAAGCCTATGGAACCAGACTTTTTTCCAAGAAAATAGGGGTAATTTCGGTTAGTCCTTTCATCATGAAATATACAGCACCACAGGCACTTTCAAATTATGTCAAAAATTGAAAAATGGAGATACAAAGTTTTGACACAGACAGTCACTCACACACTCACACCCAGGGCGATTTAGCATGTCCAATCGACCTGACTGCATGTCTTTGGACTGTGGGAGGAAACCGGAGAACCCGGAGGAAACCCACGGAGACACGGGGAGAACATGCAAACTCCACACAGATAGATAGGAATAAATATCATTCAATCTAATCTTTAAATCAACCCCAATTCTGACCTTTGTTTGGGTTTTGATTTAGAGTTATGTAATATTCACCTTCAGACTTGCTTATCATCAACTGTATCAAAACCTAAAAATAACAACAACTTATTACAAATATGTTACAAATATATTTTTGTATATATATATATATATATATATATATATATATATATATATATGTGTGTGTGTGTGTGTGTGTGTGTGTGTGTGTGTGTGTGTATGTACATATATAATCTTCATTTTATTACTCATTAACAGTAACATAGTACAGCATTGCATTCTACATATATTATTTGTATAGTATAGTATAGTTACATATAGTATTTGTTTTTCAAGTCTCTACTCTTTGTAATTACATCCTTTCGCCTATTGCGTTCATTCTTTGGCAAAATGCCTTTGAAAATGCCTTCAACCCAATTATGTTTTCAGGCATTCACCTGTCAATCATACCATTGTTGGGGGAGGGGTCCAACAAATCGCTTCAGTGAAAAAGCTCTCTCTGCACTCTGGTGCACGACTTTGTGGCTACTCTTAGGTTAGCAGATGACTTCAGCCAGAGCAATTAATCCAATTTTGTTGCCAACTGTTTATACATGACCAGATGAGAAGTGTTTCAATCGTATGAGTAAGGTTTCTCATTCATCAGCCAGGGAGTCAACAAACAGGAGGCTAAAGTTAGCTTCTTATGTGAAGTTTCCATTCCATTATCAACAGTGCAGCGGTAACATTCAGGCACATTCAGGCACCAGCATGTTACTCCTGCATGGTTTAAGGTGGAGCGAAGAAATTAAAAAAGCCATGGGTGAATAAAAAGAGGGAGTGTAGCAATACTTTATAATAAATAATTAAACTTGGCAAGATTGAGGACTGTGTAAAAGACATAAAAGATGGGATGTCAAGACATTTTCTGCTACTTAACTCAGATAAAACAGAGGTCCTGCTTCTTGGTTCAAAATGAGCTAGAAACAAACCGTCTAACTTAACACTTAACAATCTCTCAGTTTCATCAAGCTTATCTGTTAAAATCTTGGTGTCATGATAGACGCTGATCTGTCCTTCGACACACATATAACTAACATCACTAGAACAGCCTTCCTGCATCTCCGCAATATCACTAAATTAAGAAATGCATTATCCCTACAGGATGCAGAAAAGCTAGTTCATGCATTCATTACTTCAAGGCTAGATTATTGTAATGCCCTGCTGTCTGGATGTCCCAGCAAAAGCCTTAACAAGCTTCAGCTAGTCCAGAACGCTGCACCCAGAGTCTTCACAAGAACCAGAAAGTTTGACCATATTAGTCCAGTTTTATCAGCCCTGCACTGGTTATCTAAACGGACTCGCCCCTCAGTACCTGAGTGACCTTCTCTCCCACTATGAACCATCACGCCTACTTAGATCACAAGGTGCTGGCTTATTATTAGTACCTAGAATTAATAAAGCTACATCAGGGGGGAGAGCTTTCTCATACAAAGCCCCCCAGCTCTGGAATAATCTTCCTGTTAATGTTCAGGAATCAGACACAGCCTCAATCTTTAAGTCTAGGCTAAAAACTTACTTGTACAGTCAAGCATTTGGTCATTAGTCTTCCCTGTCAGGTCTAGACCTGCTGGAGTCTCTGCTGCTCTGTTTTACTGTAATCTGTGGTCAGCTACTCTTTATAGAACTGACTGTTTTTTTTTTTCTTTCCTTTCTCTGCCGAGCTGATCAGCTGCCCATCCTGTGCGTCTGATGCTGTTGCCTCTTCTGCCTTGATTGGTGCCGCTGCTCACCAGCCTTCTGGACCGGTTTGACCACCACTGAGCTTCTTGCTTTACAGCGCTGTGCAGTCCTCACCCTCAGATCTTTCTTTTCCCACTTTACTAATAATACTTCATACTAATTATGTTTGCTATCCGGTGTCGACCATAGGAGGATGGGTTCCCCTTCTGAGTCTTGGTTCCTCTCAAGGTTTCTTCCTCTTTTAGGGAGTTTTTCCTTGCCACCGTCGTCGCTGGCTTGCTCATGGGGGCTCGGACCCGGATTTTCTTTTCTTCTCTTTTCTCTTCTCTCTGTACTGATTGTTCTGTAAAGCTGCTTTGTGACAACACCTGTTGTAAAAAGCGCTATATAAATAAATCTTGCTTGCTTGCTTGCTTTCCAGAAAGTGAGCTCAGAAGTGGATGTATTGCTCTGCCATCACCTCACTTGCTTTGATGCTATGTTAATTGCAGAGGGCTGCAGATATATGCTGTGTGTCAATATCACTGTTAACACTGGTTGACATTACTTTCCCAAACAAGTCCCTGATGTACTCTTTATACCAGCTGGCTAACATGATGAGGGCGTCAAACGCATATACCAGTGATTTTTGTAATATTGATATTTATAAGGAACATTTATTTGTGTACATTTTATGACTGTTTATATTTATCTAACTGGGAGCTACGCATTTAGCTGACTTGCTGGCTATAGCTGCTAAATTAGAAGTGGCTTGCTTGGTTTGTCCGTCTCGTGGTTTGACCCCTACACTTCACTCAGCATTACTTTACTCTCCATTACTCTTAAGCATTATTTAAGAATATAAAACATCATGTCAGTATTAGGTCAGAAACGCACTTCACGCAAGTAAGCGAACGCAGATGTGTTGAGCTATGCAGAGAGGATGTTGCATGTCGTTGCATTCCAAAATGTGTTTACAATGCAGTTCATAATGCAGCGCAAATGCAGGCTGCATTCCAAACATTACAGCAAGGGGCTATAGCAAAAGTCAAGCTTGGCCAAAATGGCACAAACCACCGATATACTTTATCTCGGTCAACTGTCTTAGCATACAAACAGTTGGACAAGTCTTGCAAAAATTTGTTTACTCAAATAAACATATAATCTACTTAATCACCTCATGCTTAGTGGTTGTGGATGTTGGAGTGAAAGTGGCTCCTATTGTTACTTTTCGTCTGTCGCCCCCTCAAGTACTGGGTGTATTAACTTCTACAGTGATATAAGAACATGAATTAAGTTTGTACAGAAAGGGTCTTTCGTTTACAATGCATTGGTCACCTATTTGTGTTCAGATACTTGCATGTGTTTCTGGGCTTATTCCTCATTAGCTTTCTTTAAATTAGCTTTATTTCTACTCAGCTGCTCTGACCGGGTGGTTCTGCATTGGTGTGTAACAGATAAGGTGTAACACAGCAATATATACACATAAGATGCTCAGTTTGCAAGTTAGAAGATGCCCTCGATGCTGGACTAATATCCATCTGCCCCATATGTAGCCAATGCTTGGTTAACATAGACAATAATTTCAACTCCATATGTTCAATTAAAGATTTTTTTTTATCTCCTGTATGAAGATAGAAAGTATTACAAGTGAATGTAATGCTTTGTTTCACCTCGCCTGCCACCAATAAATCAGCTGCCATGGTCCAGTTAAAGCTTTGCCCACTAAACAGGCTGTTGGCCTAATAGGATGATGCATTTTCACAATTATGTTGCCACAAAATGAGCAGAAATACATTTTGATGTGAACAGAGCTACTCATGAAGCATCTCAATCTCTGTGTAAATGAAATGTCAACATTAGTAAATTAGTAGCAAATTGCTTATTAACATGGTCAAACTGAATTTGCAGGTTCGTCTTCCAAAATCGCATTAAAGAGTGGGACGTTTGACTAAAAAATAAGCACACATTCCACGTTAATTTGCTCATATGCTCCCATAAATGTCAAACCACCTAATACTAAACCTAAACTTGGTGATCATCAATTGAGCTTCAGCGCGCTGTTTGTTAACAAATGTAGCATCCGTGTATTATCAGTTGAGGGCTATCAAAATGTGATGAAAATAGACTTGGCATCTCAAGGCTGTGGGCTGAAGTTTGTGCAAATTTCAGCACAATTCTTGAGACTTCCTCTTTCTGCCTTCACAGCACGGAAAAACCTGATGAAAGCAGGCAAAAGTGTGACATTGCGCATCAAGCTACATCATGTGACTGGCTATGCATTAGAAAGGAGCTGATAATGTCGTGTACTTTTTGGCCAGTTGAGCTGAACGTTGAAACCAGCAAAGCAAAAAATGTGTAGTTATATATATAAGTTATATTCATACTTTTACAATGAATCCACGTTTAAACTAAAGTAACTAAAGTAACTAAAGTACAGTATTTACACGTAAATGAAAGTATCATAAATAGTCTTCATTCAGATAGGAAGATAGTGATGTGTTAAACAGCAACGTTTTTCTTTGTCTTACCCATTTTAACACGACTTGTGTCATTGTTTTCTGATTTAACACATTCCACGTTAAAGTAACTCAAGAATGTGTTGTCCTGATGTGTCCATATAGAGAAAGAATGTATTTTTTTTTAATGCATCTATTTTTAGACTGTAAAAGCACCAAATTTGGAATTATATCTAACTCATCAGTTAAAATATTATTATTACTGTCTTTATTATTATCCAGAATGAGAAGACTATGCACTCCACTATGCACAAGTCATAAAATCTCCACTGTATCTATGTATGCGTTTCAGACTACACAGTGATCGTAACCATAGCAGCATAAACATCCAAACATATCACCATCTGCAAGTGTAGCACTGTTCTTGGTTCTTGTTTCTTGTAAAAATTTATAGGTCAGCTTACATGTTTGAGATATTTAAGATTTCCAATAACATCCATGTCTAGAGATTGTGATGGCCATTTCAAAACTCAAAACCTTAATCTTTTGGTTCTTGAAGTAGTTCAAGGTTGATTTTGAGGTGTGTTTAGGATCATTGTCTTCTAATCTTTTCCTATTTTTTCAAACTTATCTTTGGTGAAAGTAGCTTGTGTAGATGTTGTTTAGCATATATTTTTTCATATACTTTTATGATAAGATCACAGTTACCTTATGTTGACCCTTCAATGCAGATGATGTTGGTCCAGCAACACTGCACAATGGACCAGTGCTTCTTACTTTCCATGACAGCCAAATCTTCAAGTAGGTCCTTGGCTGATGTTGCAGTGATGAGAGGGTTTTACTTTGCATACCTGACCATCTATGAGCAGATTTTAGAGATTTTTATTCCAGATCTTGTCTTGAGGTCAATCGTTCTTCTTAATGTTCATTTCTTATGATGTTTCAGACAGTGAAAACTGTAAGCAGAGAATGTTTAGGGATTGTTTTCATCTTTTTTTCTATTCCTTTTTAAGAATTAATTGTCTTTGGTTTCAAATACGGAGTCAACTGCTTAATCACGCTAGAGCTATTAAGTGTAACCACACCTTGAGAAGTTTTAAAGTTTCAAAGGAATTTATGAGGCCCTAAAATGGTCTACAGCTAACTTGGATTAAGGACTAATCAGTCAAATAAGTTCCTAAACCTTGTTGTCCAGACCTATGCACACACCATTATTGATGTTCTAGTTCTTTTAAGCATGTTAAATTCAGCACATTAACCCCTTAAATGACCAGAAGGGTCATTTTAAAGGGATAAAAATATTTTTGCATTAAATTTTTTTTGCACGCAATTGTGTGGATCAGAATTTTACAGAACTGGTTCAAAGTCAGAGTTCAAAGCACATTTCAGACTTTAAACTGCTTTTAAACTAATACATTTTTGCTTTGAATGATCTTATGTCATTATGTTTGTTTATTAATATGAATGACCAGCCTTAACTATGTTAGGAATCACATTCTGCTATTGTACTTTCTGTTCAAGCAAATCTGACAGTTTTTTTTTCCCACCCAGTATCTTGTGGCTAGACTCACTGTCTCATCAGCATAGTTCTGGTGGACCTTATGCTCTTCATACTTCTCTTTTTGTGCCATCTCAAGGCACTGCAACACAAGACAGTAGCCTATGCATGCATACCCGCATGTACATTCGAATTTCATGTTTTATTGATGTTCTGTTGAATGTGAATATGAATTAACACACCACTGTGGTCCAAATATAATTTTTTTATGTTCATTTTTCTACATTATTTGAGCACACCAGTTGCCCTTTACTTTGTGGGACAATTTCAGAATAGAAGAACCAACAGAAACACTACAATTGTTTGTCTCTTTACATTAACTTACATTAAAAGTTGATAGTTTTTACCTTTTCCTGTAAAGTTTCAGAGAGATAGCTACAACATGCTTTACAAGGAAAACACAAATTATATATATATATATATATATATATATATATATATATATATATATATATATATATATATATATATATAACTTGTTGTTCAAAGTTTTGCATTCTACTGGACTTATTTTCACTTACACAAAGTCATTGGACTTGGGTGCCCCTTTGCATAGGCCTGTAGACTGTAGACTTACCAGAAGCATAATTTGCTTCAGCAGCCAACTGAATCACTTTGGTGGTCATAATTTTCATCCTTTATCTTCTGCTTAATATGAAGCAGAAGTGGGCACAACACAAAATAGGAAGTTCAATAAGGCAGTGAAAGCAAATAGGTATTCAGACACCAGTTTTTTTTAGTTCATAGGAATGTTTTGACTTTGTATTTATAAACATCCCCGCGACCCTGACGGAGAAGCGGCTTAGAAAATGGATGGATGGATTTATAAACATTAACAAAAAGTACTCATAAGTGTAAACAAATACATGTTTTAACAAAACATTGATAGGGAAAATATATTCAGATCCAAAGAACAATCCAGGCCCTCTCCGCCAACATCAGAGTCTGACCTCACAAATGCTCTTCTGGATGATTGGTCACAAATTCTCCCACAAAATCTTGTAGAATGCTTCCCAGAATAGTGGGCAAAGCTACAACCAACTCCTTGGTAATGCCTATGGATTTAGATGGGGAGATCTGGTAAAAGCTCTGGTAGGTCTAATATCTAGGTGTCACAATACTTTTATCCATAGAGTGTATCACTCTAAGCCTTCTACACTCAAGAAATGATTTATGGCCATCAAAAACAGTAAGCAAATATTTTACATAACTTATTTTAAGAACATAAACACATAGTTCACTTATTTATAATCATTAAATCAACCCAATTTGTATGAATCCAAAACTGATTTAATTGAATTGTACAAGACCTTTTTGATTTTTCCACCAAATCTTATCAGAAGGCAGTGAACATGTGCAATAGTTACAGGAAACATATCAACCAAAAGATTATTGCAGCTGGCATGGTGGACATGAAATGGCTCTTTTCATTTGTACAGTCACCTGCCATCCTTTGTTATTCAGTGCAACTGCATGCGCATGAACTTAATTTGTGTTTTTTAATGTTTTTGACCAGATATTAATGTTTCATTTTGCTTATTTTGAGAGATGCTCTAAACAAACACCAGCGAACTAGCTAGCTAGCATCCTTGCTAGGTCTGCTGTCATGCTAACAGGCACAAAACGTAGATAAAATTAACAATAGCAGAGATTTATTGTGAAGCTGTATATAAAGATGTATTGCATTAATATTCAAATAGTAAGATCCAAAAGTTGATGGTTTTTGTAACTGTAGGCGACCTCAACATGTTAGCATGGCATGATAGTAACACCATTTTTTTTCCCTTTACATTGGATTTATGCATTAAAATTGACAGTTAATTAAAGTACATACGTTTGAACTTTTAGGCTTACGTTGTTTCGAGTGTAGATGTTATATATATCACTGACTGACTACAAGCAGCAGCCTAATCAATGGACCATTAGAAATGGGATGATAAACTATATGCTTATACATCGGTCACAAGCTTCAAGTAAGACATACAATGTCTTTTAGAAGTTAAAAATTCTGTGTTATATTTAGAATTGCTTGTTTAAAATGCTCCTTTCCATCTTAAATGCTGCAGCCGCTACATTCTGCTGCCCAAATGCAGCAACTAGAACTGCTATGCCATTTAAAGTGGAACGGAAAATTAAAATGAGAAGTTTACTTCATCCTCGTGTTCAACCGTTCGTGGGAACTGCCATCAGCTAAGTGCTAACAACCTACTGTAATACTATGAGGATGCTAGCAGAAGTTTGCATTATTGCTGAGGTGTTGTTTTTCCACACATTTGACCTTTTAAGTGTCTTGTTGTGGCATTTAGAGCCCAAATTGACGGCCTAGCTCTAATAGTCATGGTCCACCACTGAACACTAGCTAGAGATACATGAGTGTCACGCTGGCATAGAAGCACACATTGAGATGTAGAAGCTGTTTCTTGGTTTAATGAAGTAAACAAATGTGCATGTTAAAATGTTTATTACATTTTAGTTCTTACTTATTAACTGATTATATACTTAGAAATTAGTAATTGTCCACACAGTTAAGTGACAGTTTAGTTTGTTATTAGTTGATAGCTCATTTTCCCATTTACTGTGCAAAGGAAGTGCTGCTTATTACACTGTTAATAAATTAATATGTGTGTTTATTCATATGACAAAGTAATACCATTAATTATCAACTTACCTACTGACTATTACATTGCCTATTACATTTTTCGGTCCCACTTTATTTTCATTATCTCTAATAACTGTGTAGTTACACATGAATAACATAGTAACTACTGATGATTTGGTTTATGTTACAGATGGATTACAGATGTACAGCCTATATAATTACATATGTTATCAACTTCTATAGAGGAACTTTCCTGAAGTGCAGTGTTAAAGTTCCACTTTAAATTAAGTGGACCGTTCCTGTGTAATTATTATGTAGGTACTGTGTAATAATGGAGTGGTAATAAAGACACTGCTTTGGGGAAATGCAACACATTTAATTTAATGTTATAAAAGTTACATTTTAGGATGGGGTCATCTGCTCTACTATCACATATACATACAGAATGGTTTCAAGCTGAAACTGGTTATAGTGTCACAGCACTCGCAACATAAAGGCTAGCTAAATGTTAGGAAAGCTGGCACGTACAGTATAAGTAACGTCTTACTAATACTTACATAGTAAACTAGTAGAGTAAACTCCTTAAACTGCTGCTTAGTCTGACTACAAATGTGATTAATGTTATTGCCTTTGTGGAATTATGTAAGAGGGAATAGGCTGTTATAACTATTAAGATAAACTTGTGTAATTACATAAGGTGTGCGTCTATAGTCCATCTGTAACAGTGACCAATGCATTAGTAGTTACATTGTCGTTGCACATGTTGTTC
This sequence comes from Pygocentrus nattereri, assembly GCF_015220715.1. Classification (NCBI taxonomy): domain Eukaryota; kingdom Metazoa; phylum Chordata; class Actinopteri; order Characiformes; family Serrasalmidae; genus Pygocentrus; species Pygocentrus nattereri. The sequence continues at coordinate 33,459,051 of NC_051224.1, forward strand.
ATGTGTAACTACACAGTTATTAGAGACACTTAATATAAAGCGGGAACCATTTTTCCTCCACTGTCCAGTTCTATGTGGAACACAGTCTTTGAGTTCTACCAGGCACTTTCCTTCCCTTCCACATATTCAGCTGACTCACTGTCCTTAGAGATGTCTTAACATTTTCACCATTAATTTACATTTTACTTCATATTACTCAAACATGAATTACGACACACTTAAAAAAGGGTTCTATATGGAACCATGAACAATCAAAGAATCCTTTGCATGATTTACAGGGTCTTTGCATTGTGAAAGGGTTCTTCAGTTGATCGAGAAGTGCAGTGGATGGTTCTACATAGAACCTTTTTGAAAATGGGTTTGTCTGTTGTTACAATCTCAAGCCTGTAAACTTTGGTGTTGTATAGAACCCTTTTCAAAAAGATTCTATATGGAACCATCTAGAGCACATTGTCTGTCTGGACATGGCTTTAAATCGTAATGACAGAAGAACCCTTTTGGTGCTATATAGAGCCCTTTTCAAAATGGTTCTAAATAGAAGCATGTACGGCACATTCTCCAAGAACTTTTTATGATGCGAAGAACCCTTTAGTCAAGCAAAGGGTTCTATATGTGCTCATAGTTCTATATAGAAGCATATTGATTACTTTAGAACCCCTGAAGAACCATCTTTAAGTGTGTACATTCTGTCACTCCAAGTGAAGTGAAGGCCTTTGCTATTAATATGCAAATTACACTACTAGTTTGTGATTAAGAGCTGCCTATACAAACATCCCTGTGACCCACAACAGAACCCTTTTAGACTCTGAATGGAGAACATACCCAGAACTGTATACATGTGCCAGACAGATATGCAATGTGAGAAACATTAAAATGTGATAATCTCTTTCAATTTCAACTCCTCTTCATTAAGCCGAAAACACATGCAGCTCCTTCAAACCACAATAGAACTGCAAGACAGAAACCGGCCAGATATGCAAGGTGAGAAACAAGGTGTGATAATCTCTTGCAACTCATCTTTGTGCATCTCATGTCTCTTCTTTATGTAAATGAACAAACTTAGTTCATAAGCAGTGTAATAAGCAGCAGTTAATGAGTAAGTGAGCCATAAACTAATGACAAGCTGAAATATTCGTGAACAGTGCACTCAATTACCTATAACTAAGTACTTAATAAGTAACTAATGAGTAGCTAAGTAATAATTCATGGTTAATAGTTAACTAATATAGTACATACATCCAGCATATAGCTAGCACTTAATTTGTGACCCTTAAGGTCTTTTTAAAACACAGAAGAGCTACAGTAAAGGAACGTGAAAGATGCCGGTGTCATATAGACACTTAAGTTTAGTGCTAGAGCTACAATAGTCACCCAAATCTTTTTTTTGAAACATTAAAATGTGAAAATCTCTTAAAATTGCAACTCATCTGCATGAAGTGGAATTAATGGTTGGGCCAAAAACACAGGCAGCTTGTTCAAACCACAATAGAACCCTTTTGGAGAACACGGAGAACATACCCAGAACTGTATGCATGTGCAAGACAAACAGCCAAACATGCAACATGAGAAGCAGTAAAGTGTGATAATCTCTTAAAATTGCAACTCATCTTCATTAAGTGGATTTACTGGTTAGGCCAAAAACACAGGCAGTGAAATATGCACATATTGACTTTATCCGTCATACTATTGTGTTATTAGCTTAAATTTCAAGATGCCAAAAGGGTTCTTTTTGGACCGATCCCATAGAAACCCATTCTTGGATCCCTATAGAACATGGCGTCAGATGTGATGTGCGTTTTAGTTTAAAAACATATAATATCTAAATATAATAATATTATGTATCATCATTTAGAAATAAGATTAATTGATTATATATGTATATATATATATATATATATATATATATATATATATATATATTTTTTTTTTTTTTTTTTTTTTTTTTTTTTTTTTTTCACTTTTAAGGAATGCAATGACTTTTAGGGAGAAATCAGGATATCACTTAAGTGTTAATCAGGAGTTCGTAATCCAATTAGTGCTAAAAATGATCATTTTACTGTGGGGAACACAAAATAATAATGAATTAGTAACAATAAATCCGTGGATGAATGAACAGGCAAGTAACAGGACGAACTCGTAAAACAGTAGTTAGTTCTCATGTCACTTCTTTATGTGAATGAACAGACTTAGTTCATAAGCAGTATAATAAGCAGCAATTAAAGAGTAAGTGAGCTATAAACAAATGACAAACTGAAATATTAGCAAACAGTGCACTCAATGACCCATTACTAAGTACTCAATGAGTAACTAAGTAATAACTAATGGTTCATAGTAAACTAATAAAGTACATACATCTAGCACATAGCTGTCACTTAATGTGTGACCCTTACAGTCTTTTTAAAACAGAAGAGCTACAGTAAAGGAACATGAAAGATGCTGACATATAGACTTTCCCTGCACACAGACTCACAGTCTGGAACATTAGAAAAGCGAAGCTGGTTAAGTCTGCTACAGTAAAAACAATGAAAGATGCTGACTTTATACAGACTACATTTCTCATGAGTCTTGCAAAAGGAGGGATGTAAAGACACAATGGAAAATATAGAATAAACCAAAGATCCTCTCTGTTAAAGCTACAGTATTACAGTATAAAGTATTTAAAAGTATGTTTTATATAGTTGTCTGTCCACTATTAAATGTTCAGTATTAAGCCTTAAAGCCTATTAAGTCAGATAAATATCTATTTTACAAATTTTCACTCCATTCAGATGTAGTTTGATTGGCCAAGACATGGTAGGTGTCCAAATGTTATTTCTTTAGTTTAGTGCTAGAGCTACAATAGTCAATAGTCACCCAAAACTTTTTTGCAAATTCATCCCCAAAACTTCTCAACCATATAAATGTCTTCATTAAGTTTGCACAGCCTTGTTGATGTGGTTTAGAACAGAGTAACAATGTTTACATGTTTACTAAAAATCCGTTAATAATCCAACTAATAGCTCAACTGGAATAGAATATGTCCATGTGCACACCTCAATCAGAATAGACTAGTCTGACTGAGGCCATTCGGAATACAATTTTTATGTGATTGAACGAGGTGGACAATGCTTGAGTCCATATGCCTGCCTGTGCATGAAGGCAACAAGGGGTCAAACGTCTCTTGGCTGATTGTTACGTGACTTAGATTTCTGGCTGAACTTTTGCTCAAGGTTTCATGCTCTTGTGCTGCACCCATGAGTAGCACCACCACCGCATATGGATGCTACCAGTGGAATAAAGCTACACTTCATCATTGCGCTACCCCCTAACATACTGCAGTCTCCACGGACAGTAGCACAGCCTTGTTTTTCTCAGATCAGTCGTTCAAAAGAGTGAAGGCTGAGTCAGATCAGAAGTATGGCCTTCTTCCTTTTTCTTAAGACACTCTGACCTGACTGTCCAGTACCGTCTTTGCTTTCTCAGAAAATTGACCCCTCTGGCACACAGTTACACATCATGTAGGGTGCTAACTTCTCACTACTGACAAGCCACCTCTTATCACATATTCAATGCATATCTGTTCTCTAAATCTAGGCATGATATCGCAAAGTTAGCAGTATTAGCATGTGTGGTTTGTGGTAAACAGTATTAGAGTGCAGTCACATCTGCCTGGTGTCAGTAACACATACAGACAGCAACCACTACTACTACCTTTTAAGGTCCTCTCTTAGCATGCACACTTGAAGTCTTGAGGTCCTTGTTTGTGCATGCCTGCAGTGTCATATTTGCACAACAATTGAATATAAAACATGCATATATTAAAATTAATCTCATGCAAGCGAGTAGTTATCACGATTGACTCCTCACCAGTCTGGCCCATGTGTTTGTTTTGGTCTAGTCCGTGTGCTTTTTGTTTTGATCCTAGTTGTTTTGTGACTCTGGTTGTCGCCACCTGTTTTCCGCCTGTCCCTCGTTAGCCCTCGTTTTCCTGATCACGAAAAAACTTCCGGAAGACTTGGGATGTCTGCAGTAGTACACATTGTGACAAGAAACAAGACTGGATTGGAACTGTAACACCTACGCTGTGAATAAAAAAAAGGCCAAAGCCGCCTATGCTTCCTGAGGAGGTTGAGATCGTTTGGTGTGTGCACGCGAAGCTACTATGCACATTTTACCAGTCTGTTGGCACTTTATTCTGTGCTGTTGTGTGCTGGAGCAGCAGCATTAACAAAAATGCTCATGAGAGATATTCTACCCACTGCTGTAAGGCTCTGCAATGAGATCTACAACTTAGATATATTTATCCATCTAAGCAATTGGCAGACACTGTCATCCAGAGAGGTAGCATTAGGAGTCTTGCCCAAGGACAACACCACATAACATGATGTGTCTGACTGGGCAGGGAATCGAACCCCAGTTTGCTGTGTACTGGACAGTAAGTGTTAGGTGGGTGTTTTAAACACATGCATGTCCATTTTAAAACGAGCTAATGAAAAATATTTCAGCAGTACACAAAAATGCAAAACTAATATAGTCTAGAAAGAAAGCATTCAACACAAAACTAAAGATCTTCTCCAGCCTGACATCTGCAATCTGAGACACTGGGATAGTCCACCAAGCAAAGGCATCAGTCAGCAGTCTGAAACTGACCACTGACAAAGGTGTGAAGGGCATATATAACCTATAGGAAGGAAGTGGCAAGACTGATGGTACAGTGTCAACAACTTGTCAAAAAAAACAATAAGATGATTGTGGATGGAGCAGAGCAGAGTAGCATGCACCAATACTCATAACTGAACAGAGGTAGAGAGAGTGAGTGCCTTCATATTTTTTAAGGTACATGTCAGTAAAGATCTCACCCAATCCAACAAAACACAACATACCTGGTTAAGAAAGCCCAGCAACGATTGCAATTCCTGTGAAGAGTCAAGAAAATTGGGATGTCAGCCGGAATTCTGAGGAAGTTCTAAAGGTGCATAACGGAGTTTGTTTAATGCTCTCAATAATCCTATAACAATCAGGCATCTGCAGTCATCTGATTATTCAAATGACCATGTAAACAGCACACTTTTTCTTAGTGATTTCTTTGATCTGTGTAAGGTCTAGAAATCTGATTAAGAACTCATGCTGCATTTTAGCTCAGTAATCAGCTTTCTCAGTGCATGTGTACCCTTACTTTACTTTCTGTCCAATTTCTCAGTTTGCACATGTGGTAGTCATGGTACCAGAAATAAACAAGCAGCATGACACTAAAACCGACTACATGTTTGTTTTACACACAAATCATGTACTTGAGTTAAAGGAGATACCCAAGGTAAATATTACTCCAATAAAAGTAAAAGTCCTTACTCTAGACCTCAACTTGAGTAAAAGTAATAAAGTATTTGCCTTCAAATGTACTTAAGTATCAAAAGTAAAACTACTAAAAGATTCATTATGACTCCAATGTCCTGTTATCATTTTTGTAACAAGACTCGCTTCATGAACTCATTTTAGGTGAAAATCCTCCAGCGTCTCTCTTGGTAAACCAGTCTTTTAATAGAACCCAATTGTGCTTGAGCTTAAGATCATGGACTGATGGTCAGCCACTCTCCACCTTTCTTATAGAAAGTAGAATTCATGGTTTTGTCAGTTATTGTAGATGTGACATGATCTTTTATCTTCCTCTTGCTTAGCTGTATTTTTAGTCTTGCAGTTCTCCTATGTGTGCCAATTTTGCCCCACTCTCTTTGGTGGAAGTAAGAATGCTGACCCTAAGATATGAGAGCCCTGCAATTCCTTAAATGTTCATCTGGGCTCTGTTTTTCCTTCCTGGGTGGGTTGTTGCTATATTCTTGGTGGGCTGGCCACTTCTGTGAAGATCACAGTTTTCTTCAGTTGTTCTATTTAAGTGATGTTAAGATTCAACAGGGCTGACAGTCATCCACAAATGTTAGATAATATATGGAAATCATCGGGTTTCACAGAAATCATTAGCCCTTCTCTGAAGGCCAAAAAGGTCCTGAGGGTTCCTAATTGGTCTTCAATATGAAATGATACACTGAATATTAAAAAACATATAATAATAATAAAAGTATAGGAAGAGAATTGAAGTATAACCACAAGTTATACTATATGAGTCTCACAAGCGCCCTTTAGATCTGAAAACTGAAAACTGGAATTGAAAACTACAGCAATAGCAGCTAATTAAAGAAAGTAGCATTGAACTAAACATGATTACATCGTTGATGCAATGTGTGCAATGTGAAGGCAGCTTTCTCATGCTTGGTTTGAATGAACTAATACTGTCAAAGGTTGAATCAGTGACAGGTGCATAGGGTTGGTTCCTCTTTTGCTTTTGCATCATCGTGTCCAAGTAACAAAAACTGAAACACATGAATTAGGTTGCAATGTAATGACATCGGTCCTGTAATCTTCTGATAAATAAACTGTTATATTTATAGACATGAACATGTGCTGTAGAGAAGTATCAGTTCCCTATGCATGGTTTGAAAAATGCTAATCCTGGTCGTACATGTCTGTGTGCAGTGCAGTAGATGAAAATCAGCAAACCAATGAACCCACAGACAATACACCAGTGAGCCCTGAAGGATTAGAGGTCATGTTTTCAAGACATCTTGATGGAGGAATGAACAGAAATGGAGGAATATGTTAAATGACAACACACTAACTTGTGTTACCCATTTTAAAACTTTTTCTCATGTTGTTTTCTTAAAGTAACCCAAAATGTGTTATCTCTGGGGGCAGTTGTGGGCTGGAGGTTAGGGAACCAGCCTCATGACCGGAAGGTCGGCAGTTCGATCCCCAGAACCGACAGCACATGACTGAGGTGTCCTTGAGCAAGACACCTAACCCCCAACTGCTCCCTGGATGCTGCGGATTGGGCTGCCCACCACTCCGGGCAAGTGTGCTCACTGCCCCCTAGTGTGTGTGTGCTCAGTAGTGTGTATGTGGTGTTTCACTTCACGGATGGGTTAAATGCAGAGGTGAAATTTCCCTGTTGTGGGACTAATGAGGGTCAATTAATTTTAATCTAACTGGGTATAGAAAGACTTCACCATGTTTTGTATTAAAATTAACACAACATATGTTGTCTCCAATCAAAAACACTGATATGTCTAGTTAAGAGTTTCGTTTTTAAACATGTTTTAAGAGGTCAACAGGTTGTTCTTTCAGATTGAATTTAGCTATGGTTTTGTGCAAAAATGTGGGCGTCCCTGGTCAGAGAATATGTTTTGTTGGTTTTCTGAGTGAAAACAAGTTAACATATCCTCTACAAAGAACTCAAATGCTGAATATTTGCTGAATGTATCATGGGGAAAAAATCTGAAGTAAAATGTGGTCAGTGCAGAAGTAATGGCACATTTAATATTATTTAGATTTTTTATGTTAAACTCAGAAACAAGTAGAAATACAATATTTCGGGAAAAACATCCAATTTAAGTGTGTTCCTGTGGAGAAGGGGGCATGGCAGAGCGTACCTGATAATGTTCACCTGTGCCTTGTTTCTACCAGCCTACTTATAGTCACCTCTTCCCTCAGTAGGTGGCAGAGCCCAGAGAGAGAAGGAGATTCAAAGGCATGAGAGCGGAGCTAAGCTGAACTCAAATGAACTTGGCTTAGCGGAGCTGAACTGAACAAGAAAGAAAAAAGGACTGAAAAGTCCCAGCGAGCGTCTTGTCTTAATTTGTCTGTGGGTGGAAAAGCCGAGTGGTTTTTGCATTGTGTATAAAAAATAAAAAACTCTCAGTCTTCACAACTGCCCCCGGCATCCTCCTCCCAGGTTTCGGCACCACTGTAACAACTTTAATGGTGGTGGAAGGACCTTTTAAGTTGTTTGTTTCAGTTCTTAATTCCATCATGTTTTTGCTGACTCTTGGCAAAACGAAGACGGACATGCCTCCTAGCTCTCTCTAAGCACTACTTCCTCAGAAACTCCTCTGAACAAGCCTGCAGTGAGAACAATGGTGGCAGTAAATTAGTAGTAACACTTTACAGTATGATTGTATCAATTAACAACACTTAAGAGAATAATATGCATTACTAAATAGATGCAACTAAACATTAACTATTGATAGAAATAGGAATTAAGACTGTTCTAGATTTTTTCTGTAGTTTATTCACGTGGTGATGCCTGTGCTGTAAGACAGTAAGAAATAAGTACTAATGAACAATGTATTGATGTCTGTGGTAATGCTAAGTAAAATCTTAATCAATACATTCTGACTAAATCATTTGCAAAAAAAAACACTCTGTCTTCAGTATTTTTGACTGACTAGAGCTGTAGCATTGGCCTACCTCAAGGTGGCATTGTAGCAAACTGGTTCACCCAGTTGGTCATTCATAGCCTAGCAACTGTAACTATACCTGGAATACCTCTGGAAAGCTTTGTAAGATGCCATAACATATTTGTAAATCTCAACACTTGCCCAATTTTTCTTGGAGAATGGTGGAAAGAGTAAATTATTACTCATTATCAAACTGAAGACACAAGAGGTGCTATATCAGACCTCAGTTAATGTGTGAAAGAGCAGACTAGAAACTAGAAAAGAGTATTTCCATTAAAAGCATTGTTAAACCAGACATTTTTGCCACTGAAGCTAGCATTAGTGCTACTATGGTGAGTTAATGTGTCAACACTGGATTAATGAGCCAACATGGGACCCCCAAATGTCAGGGCATATTTTGCATATTGCTTATTATTCTCTTAATTTCTTTTAGGCTATGTTGTCTTAACATAAAGTGTTACAAAATTGTTCAGAATTAATAAGAATATAGCCTAAAATAGTATTTGGATGGGATTACATTACTACATTTTATGTCAAAGCCTTTGATTCAATTATATTTGTTTAAATATTAAGGACCATGAAAGTCACCAGAACTAGACATGCTAACAGCTTTTTCCCCCAATACGTGTAGCACTCGTAATCCATACCTCATGCTTTAAACTGCAACTGAGAGCAAAAAAAAAATATATATATATATATATATATATATATACATACTGAGGGATTAAGCCTTTTTTTGGTCTCAGTTGCAGTTTAAAGCACGAGGTGCATATATATATATATATATATATATATATATATATATATATATATATATGCTGTGTATACACACACACACACACACACACATATATATATATATATATATATATATATATATACAGTTTTAAACAATTTAAACTCAGCAGTGAGTTTATCACAATATGCATTAGAATAAAATCATATTCATAATTCAAATAAACATAAAAACAATAAAAAGTAACGAGAATTCATTGGGTCCATATTTTTCCTTGACACCTTCGCAGCCGCCACAGAGACTCGTTAATATCATCATGAGCTCAATTTACTGAAGCACTGATTGGTCAAACCAGGAGCTGCTTTTTATCTACATATAATACTGGACTTCCTCGAGGAGAGATTTGAAAATGGTTAAACAAACAAACAAACTAGCATCCATAAAATCACTATTTATTATTTATTTGATTATATATATATACACATACACACATATACATATATATATATATATATATATATATATATATATATATATATATATATATATATATATATATATATATATATATATGTGTGTGTGTGTGTGTGTGTGTGTGTGTGTGTGTGTATATGTATGTGTGTAATATATATATTACTATAGAAAGAAAGAAAGAAAGAAGCTTTTACTGAATGCATGCTTCATCGGACAGTTGCACTTTGGTCATGCACAGTAGCGCCAAGAAACGGAACTCACTATTTCATGCAAAGATGCAGTGGAATTGTTCCTGATGTCTACTGGAAACCTTTCTAAATTAGAATCAGAACAAGATCACTTGTCTTGTGGACTGTGTAAATGAACGATACAGAATCCAAAAAGTAATGAATAGTAAAGGAACAAGCACAAAGTACAGAGGAACAAAATAAAAACTGTACATATCACCAATACTAAGCCACCAGGTGCCACCATGGATTTTGGGTCAGTTGAAATGATATCATATTATCATTATCGTTATGGCCCCACCACGATAGGCCACCCCAACCCCGAAAGTGTAACACTGTGAAGACATTGTGCATGCAGTGGAATTCATTATTTGAGGTTATCTTTTATGGTCACAGGGCTGGTTCATTGGTAATGGTATAAGGATGGGGAGACAAGGCTAAGTATTTTTGGGGGGTCAGAAAGCCTGTCTAAGTTGAACCTAAAACCTAAAAAGGTTCCAAAATTTTCACCTTTTTTACAACCAGCTTCAGTGTACTACTGCCCACAATCCCCTGAGCAGGGGCCCAGTACAACACCATTACTGAGCTTATAACTCATAATAATGCTCAATACTAAAGAGATTGATAGTTTGATCATGCCTCAAATGAGCTCAGTAACACTGAGATTAATAACTGGCTCACCTCATTGGTTCATCAGTCTACTCAGGCTTTAGTTTGAAATTTAGCATTTGTAAAGTTGTTAAATGTCCCCTTTAGAGTCTTATTTACTGTCTAATGAGCATGTTTACTACTTGCTGTGCACTGATTCTATAACAACAGTAAACAACAGTAAACAAGCACTGATGATGTTTCTTTTAAAGATTTTATTTCTTTTTATTTATTGGGTAAGCATTCTAAAAGGATTCTCATGCAATAAGTAACTGTTTTCTGAATCCTGAATACTTTCACAAGTGTAACTTGGACTGAATACTGATTGTAATGTAACTAATAATGTAATTATGTTAATATGTAATGTGATACTTAATATGTAATCCCAATATCTGTACTCAGTTTTAACAAGAATGTAAAAAAAATCCTCCTCTAATCAAACTAAATACAAGTGATTATACTACTAATATTAATAGCAGTAGTATTAGTAGTAGTAATAGCTAGGAGTCTATGAAAACATCAGTGTAGGGTGGGCAGCTAGTCCAATGTAGGTGGTGGCAGCTGGGGCGTGGGCAGCTGGTCTGAAGTGGATAGCAGGAGGGCTCGACAGTCAGTCGTCCTTCAGACTGAGGCCAAATAAATATTAAACATATAATGAAAGTTGTGGTCCCCAGGAGTCAAAAAATCTCTTAGTTTGAAAACAAAAACGAGACTGATGACATCACTTGCCATTCTTTTACCTGTTTTCTGAAGATCTATGAAAAAAGCACATGGTAAGTCCACTGTGTCTTTTCAGTTATCAGAGATTTTCTCATTTAGCTCATGATTTCATATGAAGCTTTTAGTTGAAGTCACTTTCTGACCTTCTTTATTCTTAGATATTTGTGAAGAAAAATAGAATACAAATGTATTAAATGACATATTTTATGCACATATAATGCATTTTTCATTAAAAATGTCACTGGTGTTACTCTCACTGGTGTTACCTTTCTTATGTGTAACACCAATGACAATTGGTAACGCCAGTGACTCCTATGGAGGGATAGAAAAGTAAATGTTTCTGTAGAAAGAACCAAATGCATTTATTCAGCTTTCCCATTATTTTCCTGTTTAATTTTGAGTTGTATTAATAAATGCATATTGTATTTGCCTCAGTTTTGTGCTGCAACTTAAATAAAGTTCCAAGTTTTATGCACCCCTGGTCCAAGGACATGTTTTGTTCACATCCTCTACATAGAACACACTTCTGTACAAATGTTTAGACGTTTAGACGATGACCCTGGATTTGCCCATAATAAACGTTGCTTATCTCCACATATGCACCTCCTCGCTCCCCATTACAGAAAGACCAGCCACCAAAGGACGCAGCGGATAAGCGATGTTTATTAAGGGCAAATCCTGGGTCATTGCCTAAACGGTCCAGGTTCATGTAGCCAACACGGATTGATTGGGGGGCAGACATGACAAACAAAACACTCAACCAAGAATCAAACAACAAACAAGATCCAAACAGAACAAGCTTCCAAACATCAAACAGTACAAAGAGAACATCCAGCACAAAGATCAAGGAAAACAAAGGGCAAACACGGGGCTTATAAAACACAGGGATGGACCAAAACAAACGCACATGGAAGATCAAAACAAAAAGCACATGGAGTGGGAGGAGCCAATCGTGACAACAAAACATAAAATGTGGCCTTTGCAAAATCATGGCACAGTTTCTGGGGTGTTTTGTTTGTTTTTGCTTATATAGTCACATCTGCACATAAATAAATAAATAACATTTGTGTAGCGCTGCTCAAATACTCAAATATGCTCATAGATGAGACGTCAACTTCACACAAACCATACAGACAACAAGAAATGACAGAAATACATAAATCACAGGACAGAGGAAGAAGTGACACGAGTTCTAACAGATTCAAGACAGAGGAAGATTGTATGTCAGAGCCAATAGATGTGTTTTGAGGTTGGATTTAAACAAAGCCAGAGGATTTGACCGTTGAATGTAATAAATAGAAATTATGCACTAGAAATAGCAGAAAAGTGCCGTATTTAACAGTGTTCCTCATAGAGGTGTGATTTATTTTCAATAGGAAAGTCAATAAAACACGTAACTCTATTGGGGGGGGGGTCTTTCAACTTTTGCATTCACTGTAAAGAAAAAATAAATTGTAAAGCTTGGCGTTAATTTTTCAAATTGATGATACAAAAAAAGTACATTTATTTTAGTCTAAAGCTGTAATAAGACACTATAAGAAAAAAAGTATCCATCCATCCACTTTCTAAGGCATTTCTCCCTCAGGGTCGTGGGGGGGGTTGCTGGAGCTTATCCCAGCGGTCAGAAAAAAAGTATGAACGCTTTAAGTGACAAAATGTAGAGAAAATTTTAAAAGTGTTAAAAATTTTAGTTATTGCTTGTTATCATTTCAGTAAATCTAAGCAGGAACCAAAGCTATGGCTGTGATTCAGGCCCAGCAGATCAATGAGTCACATTCAAAGACTACAGGATTTTGCAGTAAGTGCATACAGAATTAATTCATTATTAATCACATTAATCATGACTTCTTTACTCACCATCGCATATGTTATAGTCGGTGTGGCCTTTTTCACAGTAACGTATTGTAAATTGCAGCACTGTAAAGACTGATTTAAATTTACAGCGGTACTTCTATATTAGTCTAATGTAGTCTTTATCAGATTGCTGTAAAGAAGGGGTGCATTCTGGGAGAAATAGATATTGAATTTTACAGTAATTAGCCATTATTTGCAAAGCATTTTTGGGAAAGTTGGGAAACATTGTGCATTCTTTATCAACCTGTCTCTGAAAGTTGTAGTGATGGAAATCACAGCATTCCTTGTGATTTTGTTAGTTTTGTGAATTTTTTCTTCTACAGTTAATTTCACTATTTTGTCAAAAACACTGAGGGTCTTCAGACAGCTGTGGGTGCACATCACAGCGTATATGAGCTTCTAATTAGAAATGCAGATGTGCAGGGGAAATAAATCTGGATAAAATTGCCAGCAAATTGGTATAATTCTATTTTAAATTGTCTACAATGTGGCTAATATACATGTTACTGTAATGGTCATTTACAATACCATATCAACAGCAAATAACAGTGAAATACCAACTGTTTACTGGGACTCCACACATACCAGGACCACAAGATTACTGTGTACACCTCTAGTAATTAGCTGTAATTAAAGTACAGCCATCTCCTGTATTTTTACATAACACCTGTAAAAGTAATGCAACTAAGTAGCTAGTAATTTACTCTAAAGTTACATATTAAATATTGATTTATATGTTTATTGTATATGTACATATAATGTTTTGGTTTGTATACACACAAATATCTCAAATCTGCAGTTTTAAAGTGTGAATACATATTTTACAGGCATTTAAACTTTGATTATAATTTGCACAAACATGTCCAAAAACTTCTATCTAGCAATAACAGCATTTAAACGATTTTACTTTTTAGCAACTTAATACCTTTTAAACTCTCAATCACTGCCATATCCCATAATGCTGTGCAGTAAAGCTCAACATTAACCTTACAGTAGTGTGCTATGTTGTCACAAAATATATATAATATCTTAAAAAAATATCAAAATATCTTAATGCAATTTCACACTAAAATGATGAACACACTATTCAACTATATACAATTAATGTTAAATGTTGTGAAATCCTGACAATAGGTAATGATGTGATTTGTATGAACTACATATGTTAATTATTTCATAATTATGATGTGCTATATGGAATTCAAGGCTTCATGCCCTAAAAAGAAATGTTTGACTGAAACCAAATGATACAGTATTATAATACAGATGATAAAATAAAAAAGGAAATATTGAAAAGAAAAATACTGACTCAAATGATCACAAAATAAGAATTATCAAGAACTATAAAATAGATATGAATTTAAAAAAATCATTAATGAAATCATTTATTTGTAAATTCACTTTGACCTGCATGTATACAAAAACAATGCAAAGACAAGATACAATCAGAACAGACTAGAAACATTGTGAAATGCTCAAAAAACAAACAAAAAAAACAGCATTCAGGAAAGACCTAGTGCTTTATGAGCAACCATGGGCCAAGGCTCATAATCCCTCAGACGGCATTGCATTAAAGACCAGCATGTTTCTATTGATATCATCACATAGGCTCAGGAATACTTTGACAAAGCATCCACGGTTTATAATTAAGATATGACTGTACTATACATAGTGGAAGCCATGTCAACAATGTCCAGAAACAACGCTGATTCTCTGGGCCTCATACTCATCCGAAATGGAATGATGCACACTGAAAACATGTATTATGGTCTAACGAGTCACTGTGGAAGAAAAAATATAATTCCTTGATGTGTTCTCGAGGTCAAAGAAGCCGAGGACTTTCCAGACTGTTACCAGCATAAAGTAAAAAAATCAGGGTCTGTCATTGGTATATGCAGCATTTTTGGGAGCTTACACATCACTGAAAGCACCATTAACACTGGAAACAATATGTTGCTTTCAAGAAAATGTCTTTTAGGGAAGTCCATGATTATTTCTACATGAAGCATTCCGCATGTGTTACAACAGCATGGCTGTGCAATCAGAGAGTGCTAGACTGACCTGTCTGCAGTCAAGAAACACATCCTATTGAAAACATGGCTCAAAATGAAGCAAAAAATCTGACCCTGAAGCTCTGCACAGGGTAAAACATCAAACTGCTGTGGTTTGTTTTCAGCCTAATTCAGCTTGGACAGACTTTACTGTACTGCATTCTCTTTTAACAGCATTTCACATTTTAGCATGTCTCAACCATTGTTTATAAATCAACGTTTGTAAACAAAATCTGATGCATTCTTTTAAAAAGGTTTGAATATCTAAGATTACACATTTGGAATTGCGCAGTGACTAAATTAAAATGCTAATCAAATCAAAGCTATCTTCTAGCCCCATTTGTTTTGAAGCAGCTTGGAAAGCTTGTCTAACAGGGCTGAAGCAAATTTACATACAACGAGACCTTGTTGTTACCGAACACTGCATTGTTTTGAAAACGAATTCAAATTCATCAACTATGCTATTCATTCAGTTGTACAGTTATACAGTTTCAAAACTTTTAATAAAAGTAGACATTTTGTTGATTTTTAGGTGAAAATAAGGTAACACATTGTTTTACATGGAACACACACAAATATAGCAATTTTATTTATTTTAGTGCACAATTTTTAACATATTGGGGAGGGGGGGGTGCGGGAGATTATCCCATCGGTTATCGGACGGAAGGCAGGATACACCCTGGACAGGGGCACCTGGGGTGGCACGGTGGGTAGCGCTGTCGCCTCAAAGCGAGGAGGGCCTGGGTTCGATTTCCCGGCCGGGTGACTGGGGTCCTCTGTTTGGAGTTTGCATGTTCTCCCTGTGTCTGCGTGGGTTTCCTCCCATTGTCCAAAGACATGCAGTCAGTGGACATGCTACATTGCACCTGGGTGTGAGACCAGAGTTTGTTTTATTTTTCCCCCAGTATGTTAAATTCAGTAAATATACAATAACTCAGTATAAAATGTGCAGAAGTATGTTGTTTATAGAGACGGTGACCTTATTTACACTTCAAAAATCCAAAACTGTGGTGTGCCATAACTTTTGCCTTTTACTGTATTTGTATTAGAAATAAAACTTGGATATAAATCTTTACATCATTGTGTCTTTAAGATTACAAAAAAACATACAATCGCACATGCCGAAAACCTTGGGAGCAGCATAAAAAGCATGACTGCACTTGCAGGTGTTCTCCACCAGATGGCGACATCACAAAGGGCAATATTTGTTGCTCCAGCAGCTGAATTGACCATGTCTGTCCTCAGTATGGAAGTGTGACCTCATGACTTGTTTTCCTGTGTCATTCTGAAACCTAACATACTCTGCTCATGCTTTGGAAGCTCAAGCTCCTGGCTAAGCACTTTTGTGTGCAGCCAATAACTTTCTCATGACCGTGAACAGCTGCAAACACTAAACATTCAACATCAAATGCTAATCTATACACACTAAAGTCAAAAAGGTGAAGCTAGACATTGAATCATGGAGCACACTGGGGATTGGCCTACACTTTTACACATGGGCTGAGAGCTTCTTGAAATGTCCGAGCTTTTTTAAGGATTTAGGTTCTGGATTTAGTGAAAGCCAGCGCTCCGTGTTTCAGGCCTCTAACGTTCAAGTAAAGAAGAAGCCACATCTGCCTCGCATTAGATGTGCCGACCACAAATCCTTATAAAAAAAAGGAGACAGAAACGGCCCAGGACTTGCAGTTATCCTGCTAAGACCATGATTCATCGTGTTCTACACCCCTGAAGCCAGCACACATGAGCCAATTGAACTGTATGCAGCAAGTCTAAAGTCCTTTTGAAAACATAATCCTGCTTCCCAGGCTGCCGTCAACCACAGTTCACTAATTACCTGAAGTTTTATGTTACCAGATCACACCCACTGCTGACGCCTGACTGTGCTAACATGATATGACTAGCACCTGTTGGTTCACACAAACTGCAACACGGAGGTTTCACACCGGAGCTTCCAGATTAAATGAAGGAAGGAAGCAAAGGCAGGATGTCATTCAGAAGTTCAATGTTGCAGCAATGCAGCTGTTATTGGAGCAAACATGCTGTAGTGCTGTTTAAATGAATTAGAACATTTCACCCTATGGAACACACCAGTGTTTTATGTTTAGTAGACTGCAAAACATCCATAGCATATACTTTCGCAAAACTCACTCTATGATCATGCAAATTTCTGCTAGCACCCCTGTGGGATTCTAGAGCTATGTTAGCGCTTTCAGCTGTTCTAGTTGAACCACAGGCATCTGGAGCTTGTGAAAGACATTCCATGTTTTAATTAAAGCTTGTAACCAACATATTGCTATATTTTTTGCCTTGCAACATTTGTCCAGTGACTCTGTCAACTCTTTCTACCACTGATATTTGCATTTAGTGACTGATCTAGGACTTACAGGAGGCCTTGAAGGTCTAACCAATAGAAGAGCTGCCTGGTTGCATCTACCTAGAGACCACAGGCAAAACAATCAACAGTTTTCCCTTGGGCGTTTGAAGAATTTAACTCCTTTGTATCCAACTAAAATGTATACTGAAATACAACATGGTTATGTTCATTAAAAATTACAGACTGTTATTTTTTTGGCTCCCCAGGAACCGTCAGGCCTTTTCTGAAGGCCGAGAACATCCTGAGGGTTCCACACTGGAAAATTATGGCCTGTACAACATTCCTCGGAGGTGCTCTTTTCACTCCATCATAAACCAACATTTGTGTTCCATTCCATCTATTCATCAGGGTGATTTCTCTAGTCTTGCTCTATATACAGCTATTCTTGTGGAGAATGCCTAGAAGCCTCAGGAGCAGAAAGCAATTTTTAACTCAATCATAAACAGGTATTAGAGGATTTTTTACTAGTGTTCCATTTTTATGATTGCGTAAGTCCTAAAACCCCCCCAGATAGTTCACATTTTTGTCCTGTTTCAGCTCCCAGTACGTCTGAGTCAGATAATCAAGGGCTTTAGATCCTCATTATATGGTCCAGGTACGCGGAGACCTCCAGGGGAAGAAAAATGCACATGACTGGATGACCCTGCAGACTTGGTTTAGAATCTTCAGAGCAGGGGTGTCCAAACTTGCTGTGTTGAGGGGGCAAAACGTTGGGGTTGAGGACCAGAAAGAAGTAGAACCGATCATTTCAGATCACATCTGAGCTACCTGTGCCAATATATGTGGGGAAACTTTGAACTTGGTTATTGTTGAAGTATGTTATATGCTATAAATACCAAAACGGTTCCCTTCCTTACGGGGCACATTGTCTTGATTTGAACTCACAATCACCTCCTGTCCATGGACCACCACTGGTAACATTTAGGCGTGGTGTCATGTGACTCATTAGAGTTACAAGGTTCCAGGTGTGAATGGGGAGCAGGGCTGTTAAATTTGATGTTTTGGGTACAATTCGCTTATACTGGCCACTTCAACATGGCACCTCATGGCAAGGAATTCTCTGAGGATGTGAGAAATAGAATTGTTGCTCTCCACAAAGACGGCCTACGCTATAAGCAGATTATTAACACCCTGAAACTGAGCTATAGCATGCTGGCAAGGTCATACGGCAGTTTTTCAGGACTCCTCTCAGAACAGGCCTCACCAGGATCGACCAAAGAAGTTGAGTCCATGTGTTCAGCATCATATCCAGAGATTTGCTTCAAAAAATAGACGCATGAGTGCTGCCCGCATTACTGCATAGGTTGAAGAAGTGGGAGGTCAGCCTGTTAGTGCTCAGACCACATGCCACACAATGCATCAACTTGGTCTACATGGCCGTCATCCCAGAAGGAAGCCTCGTCTGAAACTGACACACAAAAAATCCCGGAAAGAGTTTGCTGAAGACAAGCAGTCCAAGAATATGGAATACTGGAACCATGTCCTGGTTTCCTTCTCCCTACAAAGTTCAGAAGGTAGGTCTTAAAATAATGGCTACTGCATCATAACAGAGCACAGTGTGTCTAATAAAGAACCACTTTGGGTTCAGACATGTGTGCACAATTCATGCAATTCATTGGGTACAAAACTATGTTAGTGCTAAGCTTTAGGCTTTTTGAGTTCAACCACAAGTATCTGAAAGTTGTGAAACTTTAGTGTCTTAGTGACTTATCTAGGACTTACAGCAGGCGTAAGTGTATGTTAGTTTTTTTCCACAAAATTTGTCCCAGCCACTGAAAATCAAACCATTGGTTGACTCCACTGTCAATACATAAACATATTATTGGCTAAACTGACAATCTGACCCCTTTGTTTCTGAGTGTTACTTTGCTCCTTGGAACTGAGTTAAAAGTGGTAGTGGTTGTAATCTTCCCCTAAGAAATGGGAGCCTCAAATTAAAAAGAACATTACTTTATTAACAACTACTAGCAGAGCTCCGTGGGCAACCCTGCTAGTCTTCAGTGATCGCAGAGGAGGGTAAAGTTCAGCAACCTCATTGCTGGGCTTTAGTTACATTTAGGCAAAGGTGTCATTACTCAGGTAGAAATATAGATACTAGGATTTAAAAATACTTCTGTAGAAGTTGAAGTATCAACTCAAGCTTTTTACTCAAGTAAAAGTGTAAAAGTACTGCTTTCAAAACTACTTAAAGTATAAAAGTAAAAGTAATAAGGAAAAAAAAGCTATTAAGGACAAAAGCTTAGGTTGCACCACAGGGGTCTATAGTGCACTAGCCCACCTCCCCAAAAACCCCATTCTTCTAAAAGCCATAATGACTATAATGTTATATTAAAATGTTAATGTTGAAAAATGGGCACATATGCCCATTGAAAATGAATGTACTTTAGTACAATGCAAATATTAAAGAACCATATACAGTATGTATACTACTGATCATTAACATGTGTTCATGGAGCGGAACATATGATGACTAGTTGCCTATAAGTATTGCAACGATGCAGTCAAACCTCAAAGGCATGTTATCAATAACCTTTATTGGAATGTAAATGGGGGGCGGCACGGTGGCGTGGTGGGTAGCGCTGTCGCCTCACAGCGAGGAGGGCCTGGGTTCGATTCCCCGGCCAGGCGGCTAGGGTCCTCTCTGTGTGGAGTTTGCATGTTCTCCCCGTGTCTGCGTGGGTTTCCTCCGGGTTCTCCGGTTTCCTCCCACAGTCCAAAGACATGCAGTCAGGCCAGTTGGACATGCTAAATTGCCCCTAGGTGTGAGTGTGAGTGTGAGTGTGAGTCTGTCTGTCTGCCCTGCAATGGACTGGCGACCTGTCCGGGGTGTATCCTGCCTTCCGCCCGAAGACTGCTGGGATAGGCTCCAGCATCCCCCCGCGACCCTGACGGAGAAGCGACTTAGAAAATGGATGGATGGATGGATGGATGGAATGTAAATGTACATCCAAGCTTAGTTGCAGGAATCTGTGAGGGCAACTGATAACAAAGGAATCTGTGAGGGCAACTGATAACAAAACTAAGACAAGAAAATTGGTGTACCCAGGGCAGGTTTAGTAAAAATTACACTTGTATGGTTGTCTATATACAGTAAACATTAGTGCTGTCAAAATGAACGATTAATCTTAGTGATTAATAAAAAAAAAATTATAAACCTCAATCCTGATTGATGCCTTCCTCATATGTATTATGCTCAATTCTATAGCTAATGGCAACAAGGTCCAACTTTCAACATCAGCATCTACATCAGTCAAGCACAGAACGTGCAACAAAAAGTTACCAATAGGCTTTGTTCAGCTGCAAAAGCAGCTGGTTCTCAAAGTTCTTTGAGCCAGTGTGTGCTCTTTTTGGCCTGAAGATCAGCCCTGCAACAGTAAACAGTCTTTCATAGGCTGCTGAAGCAGGGAGTGCCGTATTAAGGTTAAATGATAACTGGCACACAACTGGGAAGGACTTCAGTACCTCTACTGTGTCTCTTAGGCACCCCAGGTACGCATCCAACTGCTGGGTCGTTTCAAGAGGGCTGGTCTTCTTCAAGGAGGAAAAGAAGTCCTCTTCCTCAGATGACTGGGAGCCCTCACTGATGTGATTCTCGGGGTGACAGTCCAAGTGGCTTCTGATATAGTCAAGGCCTGTGGAATAAAAAAACAAAAATCAGTACAACTTACATTATATGACAGTACTGTAATTATGTATTGAATAGTGGGGTGTGTGAGATTAAATGACATTTCAAAGTCATTTCACTGTCTCCATAGAAATTATACGTATTAAGGGGAAGTTGAGAAGTGAGACACTTACCAAGTTTGAGGATATTTTCGTCACTTGTCCAGCAGGTCTTAAATTTGGGAACTAAAATGGCTGCGACTATCAGCTCTGGATCTGTAAGCATCTCTCCGAAGCGTTTTTCAAGGCCTGAAAGAAGTGCAGCAATAAAAGGCTCACAGAACTTGGAGGCAATGTTAAGTTGCTGGCGCTTGGTCCTTAGTAGAGTTATGGTGGGGACCATCCATCCCATCTGCACACTTGTTTCACCTTGAAGAACATCAAGTGTCTTTGCAACTGGGCTCATTGTCTTCACATATTCTCCAAGAAATGCAAGTTCCACTGGAGTAAACCTCTACAAAGAAGAAAAGACAAACAACATGGAACATTTAGCCTACATGATGTAGCATCTTAAACTGGAGGAACTCATAATTAAAAAGGAAAAATATTGTCATCTGAGACATTTAGAAATGTAGTTGTGTTTCTACAAATCACATCCATAGTAAATATGGGGACTGCATACGTATTCTACAGCATTCAATGTATAAAACTGTGACTTCATCTACTGTTTATCACTTCATTAACTGAAACGCAGAAAAAAAAACTTTTACTTGGGTGTATCTAGTTCACTGCAGACAGCTGCAAGAGCTCCTTCGCCTTGTTCTCTTGTTATTCTCACTATTCTTTCTACGGCTGAGAAGAGTGAATTCCACCTTGTAGCAACAGGCCTTAAGAGTTGGAGTTTGCAGTGGTCTTCAATTACTTCAGATGCAGTGGTTGATCTTGAACTTTTGTTCCACAGGCTAGAGCATTTGGCAAATGTGGACCTTGACACACGCTTGTACAATGGGTTGACCTCTGCTTTCAAAGCATCAACTGTGGACACTAAATTGGTAAGGTGGCATTCACAGCGATGGTGCTTGGGTAGCTGGTATTCCAAGTAGTCATCTTCATCCAACAGGGCTCCGGCATCAACAAATTCAACACCCTCAACGCTTTCCTCTTCATCGTCATCATCATTTTGGCCACCATCATCCTCTTCTCCATCACTCTCTCCTGCAGGTTCAGGATTGTTGTTATTATCAGTTGTAGTGCGAACGATCTTCTCTCTGATATTGAGTTCTGTGTGAATATCATTAAGGGCACCAGCCAGGGCAGAAAAGGTATGTGACCCTTTAAGTTGCTTGCATGCCAGGGCAGCACAAGATCTCTGCAAGGTCTGGGGGTTAAACCAGTGTGCAGTGACACCAATGAGACTGCGATTGTGTGCCGTCCAGCAGTCTGTTGTTGTTGCTATGAACTCAATTTCACTAAGGGCAGCTTTCAGTTTTCTTCTCATTTCAATAGAGGCCTTTGTGACTTTGTTTACAACAGTATTGCGTGTCATGACATTTGTATTTAGCCGAAGATGTTGCACAAGATCAACGAAGCCCTGTTGCTGGACAACGTGTGGCGGGTGCAAGCCTTGGACAACGAACTTGAGAACAACTTTATCCACACTTGCCTGGGACACTCTTTGAGTCTCCCACAGCTTGGTTTGTTTGGAGTGTGGGGCCAAAGAACCTTCAGTGGATGACTTCCTTTTGAGGGATGCTGAAGTAAGTTGCGTGTACCTCTCTAGACGAGTGGGGTGTTTCTTCTGCGGAGAAAACGAAGATTCGTATTTTTTATCTCAAACTACAAGCTCAGACTATCTAGGACTTCCTCTGTATTGTGTCATGCTTGAAGATCATGAATGAAGATCAGACTACCAAGTTAGGGAGCAGTTTCACTGGTCTATGCAATTATGTTGAGCAGACCATAATATTGCCACTAAAAGCTGTTTTAGGACCACAAGCAACTGCTGGTATGGCTGAAAAGTAGCATTATTGATTACATAGTCCAAATTGAATTCATTTTAAACTGCATTTGGCTGATAGTTGGTAGTTGGGCCTATTACCTCTTTACAAGAAGCCATGGGGCCTGCCCCAAACAGGCCTACGCGCTCTCATACACAGACAGGATCATGCCTATCCTTAGTACATGCTTTATCAACCAGCTGTAGATTATAGCTTTGCACAATTAACTTACAAATATTGCAAATAGCAATAATATAAGCTCAGATAACATTTGGCTGAAGTCGAATTTCAAATCTCACAAAGAGCCCAATAAACGAACTTGCAATGTTGAATTATAGCCTACTGCTAACAAGCAACTATAGCATGTGTAGGCATGAATCTAGCTATAGCAAAAATAGCAAACTTACCATTAGTACGTCACTTACTACTTACTACTAATTAGTACTTAGTTGGGACAATTCGCTCGAATTCTCTTGAATCTCTGCCACGGACATCTTTATACTAAGCCACGTACGTCTGCTACATCCTCGCTGGAGTGTGACGTGACCTGTGCAGGTGCGATGGATCACGTACAAACCAATAGGGTGTCGGAATATTATATGTTTATACTTCTCATCCAACCACAATCAAATTCACTCTATCCGGATGGCGCGATTAGTCAGGATAGGGTTTTTTTTAAACGATGACACGCCGGAATGAAAAAAGTCCAAATGAAATGGCAGTAACGAGGCTATTTTTAAAATGTAAGGAGTAGAAGTATAAAGTCATCAAAAAAATAATTACTCCAGTAAAGTATAAATAACCAAAATTTCTACTTAAGTAAGGTAACGAAGTATTTGTACTTCGTTACTTGAGACCTCTGCATTTAGGGGGCATCATATGCCTTGAATTGGGGGGGGGGGGGGGGGGGGGGTGCAGTTATTTATTATCACCTACCCCTAATTCTTTGATGATATGAAGCTGAAGTTGCCTATTTATCAGCTTCTGGTTCAAATTTGGCACTTGAGGCTCCAGAATGAAACTGCTGAATGAAAAGTACCAAAGTATATTGAAATGACATTAAACTTAGATAATACAATGGTTACTGCAATATTTTAACAGAGAAAATTCTCACATTTGTGGGTTTCTTTGGTTTCTCGTGCAGCTATCTTGGTGTTTTTCTCCATTTTTTTTCTCATTCTGTTTGCAGTTTGCCTCTGAAAAACCTCAGACACAGCAGTATGTTAGTGCTAAGACACAGCAGTGCTGCTGGAGTTTTTAAAACGCTGAGTCCATTCACTGTCCACTCTATTACACACTCCTACATTGTCAGTTCACCTTGTAGATGTAAAGTCAGAGATGCTCGTCTGCTGCTGCACAGTTTGTTGGTCATCCTCTAGTCCTTCATCAGTGGTCACAGGACGCTGTTGGCTGGATGTTTTTGGTTGGTGGACTATTCTCAGTCCAGCAGTGACACAGAGGTGTTTAAAAACTCCAGCAGCACTGCTGTGACTGATCCACTCAGACCAGTGCAACACACACTAACACACCACCACCACATCAGTGCTGAGAATAATCCACCACCCAAATAGTACCTGCTCTGTGAGGGTCCATGGGAGTCCTGACCACTGAAGAACAGGGTAAAAGGGGGCTAACAAAGTATCAGAGAAACAGATGGACTACAGTCTGTAACTGTAGAACTACAAAGTGCACCTATACAGTAAGTGGAGCTGATAAAATGGACAATGAGCGTAGAAAAAAGGAGGTGGTCATGATGTTATGCCTGATTGGTGTATAATTTTTCTAGTAACAACTTGGAAGGCCACATTGTGAGGCAAGGCCAAGAAGCATTACGTCCCAGGGACATCGCTATAGTGAGAACTAGCCTACTTCACTATAGCTACAGTCAACAATAGCAGCTGACAGACTCTACTTTGAACTCTACTAGCCATAGACGTGTTGGGTAAATTGCTGAATACAGCAATTTTCTCCTTTTTTTTTTGGTTCTAGACAGTGTTTTCTTCACCTCTGTCAACTATAACTATGCAAGCAGAATCCTACACTAGGACCCTGCACAGCTGGGCTGAGCTCCTAGAGTCAGGAGAAACAGTGGAGCAGGGTAATGCTGTGTTTACATGCAGCTGTGAAAACGTGTAAACCATGGTGATCACATCTGCTTTGGCGGTCACATTTCTTGGCATAAAGTGGGAAAAAAGCATGAAGATGCAAAACCTTTCCTTTCCCTGTATTGTTTATATGATAAAAACATCAGAAAGTGACAGATTATCATTTGCACCACACAAAAAAGGCAAAGGCAGCCACTGAGCAGCTTACTTTGCATTTTGGAAAAACAAAAGCATCATAGAGACTTAAATTTGCTGGGGCCAAATAAAATCTGCACTGTGGTGGTCCAGTGAGGGGCCTTACCATGAAAAGGGTAAAAGAGGGCTTACATGCATGCAGAGAAACAAATGGACTACAGTCTGTAACTGTAGAACTACAAAATGCACCCATATATTAAATGGAGCTGATAAAATGGACAATGAGCATAGAAACATAGAGGTGTAATAAAAACAAGTGTCTGAATGCTTGTTTCCCCTCACAGTACACGTCACAGCACAGAGTGGGCAAAAAGTATGTTTCCCATAAAACAGATTAAACCCAGTGCATGGAAGTGCGTATAAATGGAAGCGTGGCTAGCCAAACAGAACGCAACTGATGAAATCCTGATAGTTTTGGCCAGCTTAGAGAGCAATAATACACACCGAGCGTGTGAATGTTGGGGTCATTCCACCACTGCTGCAAAAAGCACAAAATGTGCCTCTGAGAGATTCTGAGAACACAGTAAAACAGGAGGTGACACATAACACTCTGAACAGTCTTGCCTCAACTAGTCTTTATGGGATTACAAACCCACTGTAACCCTCAAAATTTCAGGCACATTGTGTAATCGCTACAGAAATACTTCAGAGGTTTAAACTGCATGTGGGCTGGCTTGATTTTCCTGGTTTTAGGCCCACCAGGTTAGTTGCTGCTAACCTTTGAATTATGGCTGTAGTACACCTCGTTTCCTAAAATCATCCAATATGCATCCATGGTTAGATAGTTAAAACAATAGTTCGGTGAAAAATCCCTCCTTATTTCAAATGTAGTTGACCAGCAGTGGCATTTTTATTGTCAGAAGTCTGGTTCTTGGAGCTATGAGGCTAATGTAGCTAACAAGTAATGCATTATGCATCAGTACGCACCTTTTACCTGACACGTCTTACCAAACTTGTCCTGAATCAACAGCCTTATCAAAGTGGTGAATAGAATCACTGGAGAAAATCAGTGGCCAACTTTCAGATATACACAGTAAATGAGTCATCAAAAAAGCTGGAAAACCACCTTGGCCTGTCTGGACAGTCCTTTCCTACAAGTGTTTGAGCTGCTGCCATCAGGTCTGTGTTGTAGGAGACCTGCCAGGAGGACCAGAATGTCTCAAAGGGTCTATTGTTTCTACAGCGGTTGGCTGGTTCGATGCAAATGGTCATTCAGCTGTGCACAGTGATCCCGAACATGAAGAGGATGGATATAATGAAGCTGATTTTTTGTGCTGGTAGGACTGGATTAATATACCTGAGGAGGTGCTTTAATTTGAGTTGTTAGCAATGAGATCTGTGATTTTCATCCAGTGTGAGTCTGCAATGTGCAAGGTTTTATACGTCTGGAAAGTAAGAATTACAGAGTGAATTAACGTACGCAGTCCATGAAATTTGGACCTCTGTCGCCAATAGTAGTCCTGTTTGAATCGACATCACAATAATGTAATCAAACCACGTAAGTGTGTCATTTTTTTGTGACCTAAAGATGCTAACAACTAAAATGGAGCTTGACTTGATCCAATTCCTTAACCTTCCTATTATCTTTGGGGTCAATTGGATCCCATTCAATGTTTTAATGTCTTTAAACAACTGACATCATTTTTTTGCCTTCAGATTTATTGACTTCACTAATTTAATGGGGACACATGGGTAAACATAAAAATTACATGATGATATGTTTTCAGTGTCTTGTACATGTTTTGTATACATCATTGTTCTTTGAGGCCAGTTTGACCCCAGGCGGTTTTAGCTGTATGAAACGTAAATATAAATATTTATACATTTGTTTGGGTTGGTATTGAGGTCAATTTGAGGTAATTTTAGAATCTTCAAAAACATTCCCTCTGCTTTAGGGCCCAAACACTAATATACACACTTAAAGATGATGGTTCTTCAAGTGTTCTTTAGTAAAGAAAATGGTTCTATACAGAAACATTAGCACTCAAAGAACCCTTTGCATGATTAAAGGCTTCTTTGCATCGTGAAACGGTTGTTCAGATTAATGGAGAATTAGTGCTGTAGTTAGGTCTATATAGAACCTCTTTGACAAGGTTCTATATAGAATCAAATGGGTTCTTCCATAACCAGCTTGACATCGTAACATTAGACTATAGTTTCCACAACATGGAGGGGAAGTAGGGCATCATTTCTACCAGAACTTTGATATTTCCCAGAGGTTTCATTTACTACGGTCACTGAGTATAAAAGATGACCTCAAAGATGAAAGTCTAACAGGGTTAATCCTCAAGTTAATGCCAAGACTACTGAAATCCACAACACTTTGGGGATGGCTGAATTACAAGGAAGAGTAAAAGGAAAAATATCTTGAAAGCATCTTCTGTCTTGCCTTCCGCCCGAATACAGCTGGGATAGGCTCCAGCTCCCCCCCGCGACCCTGACGGAGAAGCGGCTTAGAAAATGGATGGATGGGCATCTTCTGTCTTTTTGGGTTGTATGTGAATTTGAATGAACCCACTTTACTAGCCTAATGAGAATCTATACACTATTTAGCCTCATATCATATAGTTTTAAAGTGTGGCGTGGTGTAATGCTAACGTGAACATCCACGTAATTCTGTTTTTATCAAGGCTATTTGGTGTAATTTGGGGAAATTGCGCAGATCTTTTATCCCATACAAACCAGCCAGTCAAATGACACACAAATTACATTACTGGTAAAACTAATCCACCTCAAATAGGGCTTATTATTTATCAAACCCAGAGCTCCCTTAGTTTGAATCGACATCACAGTAATGTAATACCAAAATAGGCCTCCATTTTTGTCTGCAACCTGAAGACAAGGCTAACACCTAAATGGAGCCTAATTTCTAATTCATCAAGTTCATTATGTGGTTACTGATATCCATATCACTTCGGTGTATATTCCCTAGCATTCGTTACAATAATGTACCATCGTTTTAAAGCCCCCTACACTGAAATGAGACACAAAGTCTCCTCCCTCATTCAGTATCACTTTTTTGGAAGCATATTTCTCTGTGTAATGTGTTTTTGTTGTTGTTTGAAAATGTCACATAAATGTTGTTAAGATAATGTTTTTATCTAGGCTATTTGGGGTAACTTTAGGAAATTGCACAGATTTTTTGTGTGGTATGAATCAGCCAGTCAAACGCACTGTTTTCATTAATGGACCATTACTGGTCAAACTAATCCAACTAGAATAGGGCGCACGACAGTTTAATTTTGTAATGCTGCTGTAGCTGCTTCTGTAGCCAGTGTTAGCATCTGGATCAAAATCTCTCCACAGTTATTACTGTCAGATTATAAAAACTATACTCACTGCAGATTAATACTGGATCAAAATCACTCCACAGTTATTACTGTCAGATTATAAAAACTATGCACACTGCAGATTAATACTGGATCAAAATCACTCCACAGTTATTACTGTCAGATTATAAAAACTACACACTGCAGATTAATACTGGATCAAAATCTCTCCACAGTTATTACTGTCAGATTATAAAAACTACACACTGCAGATTAATACTGGATCAAAATCACTCCACAGTTATTACTGTCAGATTATAAAAACTACACACTGCAGATTAATACTGGATCAAAATCTCTCCACAGTTATTACTGTCAGATTATAAAAACTACACACTGCAGATTAATACTGGATCAAAATCTCTCCACAGTTATTACTGTCAGATTATAAAAACTACACACTGCAGATTAATACTGGATTACAATCAGGGATTCTGTCACTAATCGCTTAAACTTTAGTACTTAGCAATTTTCAAATAATCCATATACAGTAGGGCTCATGATCATGTTCCACCATAAAACCAAATTCATAAAAAGGTAAAGGGGCAAAACTGATCATCTTTCACTCATAAATAGCTGTGACAGCACCTCTCTCTCGCTCTCTCTCCTCTGTCTGCTTGTTCCATGAATGTCCATTTATGCTTCTCCAGGGATGTGGACTGTAGAAAAGCTCAGAGGCACGCTCGCTGCCAAAGAAAACAGCCCTGGCGAAGCCTGAGCATTAGCTAAACGTTCTCGCAGAAGAAAAGAAAAGCCCTTCAGAAGCACTAATAACATACAGAAGGCAGACACCGACTGGGCCGAGCACAAGTGGACACCACGGCCTGCTCCCCACTGTGCCACAGACTGTAAATATTCCAGGCTTGTTCCTTTATTGCACTGAATGGAAATGAATCATCACATGTGAATGAGTCTGGATGAAGGCGGGAGCAGAAGAGTGTTAGCAGTGTCATTTCTGGTCTCGGGGCCTTTTGGTTTTTTTTTGCTCTCTCTCTCTTTCTCCGGACTCACTGGTCGCATGGCAGGCCAGAATACATTAGCACAGCCCTGAAGGAAGAGCAATTGAGTTGATTTTATGGCAGGAAACCACCTGGGTGCATAAATATCAGCTGTAGATCTGGGATCTGCTCGCCATGTCCGTTTACTGTTTTCCAATCAGCATTTATCAAAATGTGCAGGGCAGACGCTCTTAGGGTTGTTACTGCTTAAACAGTTAATAATAAAAATAATAATGTAATATGCCATCAACTTTATAGATATAGCACTTTTGTGTAATGTAAATGATTGAGTTTTAAACACTGGGTCCACTCACTGTCCACCCTTTTAGACACACCTACCTTGTTGGTCCACCTTGCAGATGTAAAGTCAGAGACTGAGTCAGAGTATCTGTAGCTCAACACACAAATAACACCTGCTCTGTGGCGGACCTGTGGGTGTCCTGACCATTGAAGATGCGGTGAAAGGTGGCTAACACAGTATGCAGAGAAACAGATGGATTACAATCTGTAATTGTAGAACTGCAAAGTGCTCCTACATGGTCAGTGGAGCTGATTAAATGGACACTGAGCTGACTGATTACTTGTATTGTTAATACAACCTATATACAACCGACAAGTGTAAGTCATAGAATTCACATCTATATTGTTTTAATACACTTCATGCCTGCATGGAAGCATGTAAACAACTCACAGTTAGAGCTAGCCAGGCTGAACAACAGCCAACATATGATGGGGTTAGTTTCATCAGTGTTTATCAGGCCTATCAAAGTAAATAATGAGAGAAGTCAGGGACCTTTTATTTACAGATCAAACACACATATGCAAATAAAGTAGAACTTTACTTTGTTATATTCAAACTAACTGTGAGGTTAAAATGAGTCCCTTTTTTTGCTGTTTCTGCAAGTCAAAATAGCTGTTTAAATTAGCCAAATTTGCTCATGGGGGCCCATAAAATGCATAGGATGATCCAGGCCTGAACAGACCAATGGGGTCAATGGTTCACAAAGAGTAGATGCTGGAAATAAAAATTGCAGTATTGTGTTGTGTGCCTTCCGCCCAATGACCGCTGGGATAGGCTCCAGCACCTTCCCACGACCTTGAGGGAGAAGCAGCTTAGAAAATGTGTGTGTGTGTGTGTGTGTGTGTGTGTGTGTGTGTGTGTGTGTGTGTGTGTGTGTGTGTGTGTGTGTGTGTGTGCGTTGTATAAAAAAAAAAAAAGGCTGTGTAATTTAGTACTTACCTGTGGAGAAATAGGACCCGTCTATACAAGATTTTAATCTGCTTGGTCTTTAAAATCGTACTGGGGTAAAGTTGCTGCCCCATCAGGTTTTACTGAACCTGGTGATGCTGGTAGCATGAAAGGCACCAGGCTTGTTATTATAAACACAAACACTGTAACTGTGCTGCATTTGTTATTTGTGTCCAAAACAAGGTTTTCAAAACAGAATCCCCAAGATTTGAAGAGCCAAAATTCACTGGCACCTTGAACTTTGTAGCAGTTTCATTCTCTTTTTTCCCCAATTGTGTCCCAATTGTGATACCACTGAAAGCTCGTACGAGCTTCCTCCAATTGTGGGCAATTGTGCTCTTATGGACTCCCAGACACGGATGGCTGTGGCATCACCATCTCCAAATGATACGGCCAACACTTAGATGGGGGCCGTTCTGATGTCTAAATGTAACAGTTGCACTGTTTAAGGTGGAACAGAACCCGCACTAATATGTTACTGCTGCACCATTTCATGTGGAACGGAAATCCACTGGGACCAGAATGTTACTGCTGTACTATTTAAGGTGGAATGTATATTCACTGGTACCATAATGTTACTGCTGCACCATTTAAGGTAGACCGGAAATTCACTTGCAACAATATGTTATTGTTGCACCATTTAAGGTGGACCAATAATTCCCTGGCACCAGTACGTTATTGCTGCACCATGTTAAGGTGGACCAAAAATTCACTGGCATCAATATATTACTGGTGCACCATTTAATGTGAACCAGAAATGGAACAAGGAAGATGGTAGGTATATACACTGGCACCATAATGTTACTGCTGCACTGTTTAAGGTGGAACAGACATCCACTGGGACCAGAATGTAATTGCTGCACCGTTTAAGGTGGAACGTATATTCACTGGCACCATAATGTCACTGCTGCGCTATTTAAGGTGGAACGGAAATCCACTGGTGCCAGAATGTTACTGCAGCTACATTTAAGGTGGGACCAAACATTTGCTGGCGTTGTTTAAAGAAGATGTAAACAAAAAGCTGGCAAATAGGAAGCTAATGTTTCCAAAGGAAAAGCGTCAAAACATACCGATCAACACAAACGCCACACACCACCCTGCAGCTGGTCCAAACAGCTCTACAAATGTTGGATAACTACAGTGACACAACCATTTTGTATTTTATTAATAGATAATGTCACGTTCTCTTTCCTGATCACAACCAGCTTTTTACCTTCTTTACCCACCCAGTGCTGAAGCAGCATCAGTAGTCTGCTTTTAATGTAGACCTTGTCAAACTTACTCATCTACATCTCAACTCATCTTCTCCCCTGCAGTGGTGGACAGTGACGAAGTAAATGACTACTGTACTTTAAAGTAGTTTTCTGTATCTGTACTTTTTACTGAAGTTTTTCCATTTCAGGCGACTTTTTATTTTCAGTCCATTACAGTTCAAAGTCAAATATCTTACTTTTTACTCCAGTAAATTTTGCAAAATCTGTCGTTCCTTTTGGTTTATGTGTGGATAAAAATGTAACGTCAAAATGACGGAAGCGCAAAGCAAGAACACCAATCAGGGCACAGCGTGCACTTCGTTTTGAGCTTGTTTTGACCTGTTGGACAAACTGACATCAGTGCAGCATTGTAAAATTTTGGGAGTGTCCAACATAAATGATGAACTAACCTAACTTTGTGTAAATAGAGCACAGTACAGAAATATGTCCACATATGCAGTCGTGACTGACGCGTCTTTTTTCTGAATTTATACGAACACCATTTCATTTTATAGTAAATTAGTTTTGACTACGTTACGTTTATGAACAGAGACTTACAGATTAATATAGTAAAGGAAAACTCTTTTATGATCCTGAGTATAAAGCAAGTTTTTTTAAACTTGTTTGCAAAAAGTACTTTTACTTTTGATACTTAAATACATTTGAAGGCAAATACTTTAGTACTTTCACTCAAGTGGAAGTCTAAAGGGAAGAACTTCTACTTTTACTGGCGTAATATTTTACCTTGGGTATCAAGTACATGATTTGTGTACTTCGTCCACCTCTGCTCTGCTGTCATGACTTCCACTGTGTCAAACATGGAAATGTGAAAAGGGTCAACGGAGGTCATGGTGCTGCAGTAGCATCCACCCACCAAGTGTGCTTAAAACATGATAGCGGCCAAGGAACTCCACAATCAGTCATAAAAGTGGTGTTTTGCTTTCTAATTTTCTTCAAACTTTGGTGGCATTTGTCTGGATATGTAGTTATACTCAATGGAGTTTATATTATTGATAGCAGTGAGATCCACTAGAATTAAGCATGTTGGTTAGAATTTAGCATGCGACTAGAATATAACAGTGCAATGACTGATATTCAGCTACCTAATCTGCTGAGGCCACTTATTCAATGCAAGCTAAGTATCTAAATGAACATATCCAAAGTATGTATGCTGAACGTTTCTAGCATTACATCATGAAAGAGGTGGTTCAGTATTTCTGCTGCAATAGTGGTTGTTTTGATGCTCTGCAGACTCTTTGTAGCCTCTGCCTTGATGAAAAGCTTGTTTGGATTGCTACATTTTATGTGGTTAGTTAAAGCTAGTTTGTATGAAAGTGCTATTAACTGGTAAGAGGTGTTTTTCTGTGATGTTGTCAAGGACAATACCTCCTGTTTTGTCTATACCTCATAGTTTCTGAGGGGGAAAAAAAACAAACATTTTGTTTCACAGCCCAAATAGCTACAGCTCTACAGCTTTTCTCAGAAGTACAAAAATACGAACAGATGTCTCACAGCAAATTGGCTAAGCCTCTGGCTTTATGAGTCTGGCTAATTCTCAGGCTGTTGGAGTGCTGGAGCTGCAGCGTTGCCAAACCCTGCAGGAGCCCAGCTCAGCATGGCCTGACTTGCTGATGGACTGAGTGAGGAAAAGCTCCAAGCTGGAGTTGTGCACTCAAAAACAACATATAATATGCTTTCCTACAGTTGTGTTTCATTGTCCTTTATAGTCTATTTATGCTAATCATGTTGTACAGTCCTATTTCAGTATTTTAGACAACATTATTATTTTATCATCATCATTATTATTATTAAAGTAAAATAAAAGTATGTTCCATGTTTCATTTGACAGATTTGGGTTGCAGGTAGCATTACACCCCTGATATATCACAGTTGTGAGGTTGACAACCTCATTTAAATAAGTTGTTTTAGAAGAAAGGAGTGTTTTATTGCAGATTATGTAACAGTTAGTTTAGGCCACTCAGGCTGATTGGTTGAGAAGTGTTCTAAAGTGCTGTCATTTTGCCATAACATCACATTTTTTCTCTCCGCCGAGACGCAGTTGCTAAGCAATGACTTTCATAGCTGTAGGAGATACTTGAGCCATTCGAACATTTTTACTTCTTACATTCTTCTTACTTGCCACAAACAGAAAATGGATAAAGTATCCACCACATATGCACATATCCAGATCACATTTGACCAACAGCTGATTGGTCAGACTCTGAAGATGAGACTACACTAAAGTCCCCAACGGTCATCACCACTGAGCAGCTTTTCAGTTGGCGGCTGTGACAGAAGAACACCTAAATAACCTGGAATCAGCCAGAAATGAACCCAATAACATTCGCCAAAGTAAGTGGACTGTAAGATGCTTTACAGACTGGCTGGAAAAAACAACATTAATATTGATGTGGCAAAAAATGACAAAACTGAGCTGAACTTGATATTGTTTTATGGCTCAGTCTGTATTTCAAAAGTCAAAGCTTACAGCAGACTGCGCAGCGAGTGAGCGGAGTCCGTTACTCTGACGTAGCAACAAGCTGCTTGTTAAGGAACTATAATTTGGAGGAAGGAACTGTGAACATTAAAACATATTAAATGACACATTCACAGCTCCGTTTATTTATGTCTTACTTTATTCATTTAACTGTTGTATAAAAGCAATAGAACACTCGAGGTTGTGTGTTATCCCGATTAACATGACAGCCATGAGGTTATCTCACAATAACACCCTCCCTCTTCTGATCTATTGCTTAAGTGCACAACCAATGATAGCATGCAGCCATGTGACGTTACCATGAAGACAGTGGCTGCTAAAAACTAGCAATGATGAAAGAAGAGAGCTTTGGCAGTCACTAAGATGGAAATAAAGGCCCAGTCACTTTGCATTTTATTATGATTTTGTTTTACTGCCAGGAAAAAGAAACGCATTTGGACCTCCTGTACAACACTGTTACTTAAGATAAATGGTCATCCCCAGGTTTTTACTCTCAATATGTGAATTTTTTTTTTGGGCCTGGCTGCCTGACTAGCCAGTATTCAGCAGAACGTGTTCAAGGTCACCAGGCTTGTGTGCAAATACAAACAAAAAAGTTTCCTCGGTAAGCATTTGCATTGGCTCTGACACAGCAGAACATGTCCAAGAGCTATTTAATTTAGAGATTAACTAACATAGTTGGCTAAAGGCCTATTTTTAAAATAATTGTCAGTGGCCAATACAATAGTCACTAGAACTCCTAGAGATGGTGTTCATAGTGTATCTTAATAATGTTATGATGATCCATTTCCATCCATCCATCCATCCATCCATCCATCCATCCATCCATTTTCTAAGCCGCTTCTCTGTCAGGGTCGCGGGGGGGTGCTGGAGCCTATCCCAGCAGTCTTCGGGATATTCATCATATTTTATAAAGGTGGGTGTCATATGAGAGCTGTGACTGTCTTCTTTCCAGTCAAATAGACAGTGATGTCATTTTAAACCCTTATAATAAAAGAAGTTGAACTCAATTTTTTCTACTGAAAGTCGACCCATTTTTCCACAAATCTGGGCTATAAACTATAACCTATAAACAGACGGCGTCTCTTCAGTGATCTACTCTGTAAAAGTTATTTTTATAGAATAAAACAGAGTGTCTGAGATTTTTGGCTTTCAGCAGTAAATTGTAAGCATATAGCAATATGTGTAGACCATAAAACACATTTTCTGCTCATTTGAGGGAAACTGTTGCAAATAAATGAATTAATTAAATAAAATTTTAAAATTTACATTTATTTCATGCATTTACTGAATAATTTGCCTTACAATTTGGTCATGTAAATTCAGATGGACAAACCAAAATATACCCAAGAGCATAAGAGGTTAAAGAGCCATCAGCTGAAATGCCCTGTAGGAAACCACAAGTGGTTCTTCAATGGCATCGTTCCAAAGAACCCTTTTGCTGAACGAAACAGGACTTACTACAGTATCCAGTATCAATGTATTCATTAAACAGAATTCATTCTTTTCTCAGCTTCTGTAGAGCTTACAAAATCTCTAGGACACAAAGTACGTTGGTAACAAACGCCATTGGAGCTTGTGCAAGCACTTTCAAGATGGACATGGAGGCCCTGTCCAAATATTTAACCCAAAGATATTGGATGGAGC
Organism: Pygocentrus nattereri; assembly: GCF_015220715.1. NCBI lineage: Eukaryota > Metazoa > Chordata > Actinopteri > Characiformes > Serrasalmidae > Pygocentrus > Pygocentrus nattereri. The sequence continues at coordinate 33,495,275 of NC_051224.1, forward strand.
TCCATCACATCTGAGAATGTGGTTCCACTGCTCCACAGCACAATGCTGGGAACCCTTTACTCTTTTAGACAATATTTGGCATTGGATAGGTTGATAGACCAGAGACAAAAAGCACAATGCAAATACCTTGAGCAATGAAACAGGATTTTGGATGTCGTTGTGTTCTAAAATGCGTTGCTGTAAGGGGCGTTACAGCAACAGCTAAGCCTGGCCAAGCTTTGCTGTACAGCCATTGTGCTTTTGGGCAGCGGTCAGCAGTTTGACAAGTCCCGCACAGAGCTGGTTCATTCAATTCACTGTGCTGTCAGCATTTTTAGTTGTTATGCCTGCAGACTGTAGTCATTTCCTAGTCGGCATCCTACCCATTTCAGGAACTCAAGATCTAAGCTTTGGTAAACAATGCCACCCTTTACTTCAGTGGTTTTTTCAAATCGTCTTTGCAAGAATGTGGTTTGGCATCATCTTGCTGGAATACGCAAGGCCTTCTCTGAAAAAGATGTTGTCTGGGTGGCAGCATATGCTGCCAAAACATGTATATATTGTTCAGCATTAATGATGCCTTCACAGATGTGCATGTCACCCATGCCGTGTACACTAATGCACCCCTAATCCGTCATGAATACTGACTTTTGAACTGTGCACTGGTAACAAGCTGAGTGGTCTTTAGACCGGAGGACACAGTGTCTATGTTTTCCAAAAAGAATTTCAAATGTTGATTTGTTGGACCAAAGGACAGTTTCCACTTCCCCTCAATCCGTTTTATATCTGGGCCCAGAGAAGGTGGCAGCATTTCTGGATTTTGTTTATGTATGATTGCTTCTTTGCATTTTAGAGTTTTAACTTATGTTTGTGGATGGAGTGATGAACTAATTTCACACACTGTAGTTTTCAGAATCCATGCAGTGATTTTCCACTACAGAATCATGTCTGTTTTTAATGCAGTGCTGCCTGAAGGCCCAAAGATCATAGCCAGTAAATACTGGTTTTTGGTTTTATCCATTGCATACAGTTTTCTCCAGATTCTCTGAATCTTTTAATGACATGTACAGATGGTGTTAAGCTAAAGTTCTTTGCTATTTTATACTGAGAAATGTTACTCTTGAATTGTTGCACTATTTGCTTGTGCAGGGGTAAACCCCTCCTCATCATTACTTTTGAAAGACTCAGCCTCTCTGAAATGCTTTTTTAAATCCAATCACGTAACTGACCTGCTGCCAATTAACCAGTAAGTGCTTTCTTTCACATTACCAAACTTTACCAGTCCTTATTGCCCGTCCCAACTTTTCTGGAACGTTTTGATGAAATATTTGAAATAAGTAAATAAATAAAATGTCTCAGTTTCAACATTTGATATGTTGCGTTTGTACTATTTTCAAAATAATATACAGTTTGAATGATTTGCACATCATTGCATTTTGTTTTTATTGACATTTTGCACAGCGTCCCAACTGTTTTGGAAATGGGATTGTAGAAAACAACTGAGATTCTCAATTAGGATACTGGAGATAAAAGCTCACAAATCCAAAAGGCTTCCTTCTGGAATAATCTTTTGTCCCCCTTGATGCCCAGGAGACATCAATCTGTGAGGATGTTTGGCCGATTGAAAATGACGGAAAATTACAGTCATCCTGTCTGCAAATTGGACTCATGTGTTCAAGAATTCAAGTCTGCAGAGCTTGTCTAGTTTGATCAACACATTAGAGGGCAAGAACAAGCAAGCAAGCAAGTTTATTTATATAGTGCTTTTTAAAACAGGTGTTGTGACAAAGCAGCTTTACAGAACAATCAGTATTACAGAAAGAAAAAGAAAAAAAAAAGCCCCTATGAGCGTCACCAGAGGCGACAGTGGCAAGGAAAAACTCCCTAAGAGCAGGAGGAAGAAACTTTGAGAGGAACCAAGACTCAGAAGGGGATCCCATCCTCCTCTGGTCGACACCGGATAGCAAACAGCGTTAGTATAAAGTCCATCCATCCATCATCTTACGCTTCTCCGGGGTTCGGGTCGCAGGGGCAGCATCTAAAACAATGAGGCCCAGACCGCCCTTTCCCCAGCCACTTCCACTAGCTCTCCGGAGGGGATTCCGAGGCGCTTCCAGGCCAGCTGGGCAATATAGTCACGCAAGCGTGTCCTGGGTCTTCCCCGGGGTCTCCTCCCTGGTGGACTTGCCTATGACACCTCACGAGGGAGGCGTCCAGAAGGCATCCTAACCAGATGCCCGAACCACCTCAACTGGCTCCTCTCGACGGAAAGAAGCAGCGTTAGTATAAAGTATTATAGTATTATGGTACAAAGCGGGAAAAACAGGTGGTGCAGTGGTTCATTTGATTAGTCTATGATTAGCAGCGGCAGCATCTGAGGTGAGGATTGCACAGCGTTGTACAACAAGAAGCTCAGTGGTTGTCAAGCGGGTGCAGCAGGCTGGTGAGCAGTGGCACCTGATCAAGACAGAAGAGGCAACAGTATCAGACACACAGGATGGGCAGCTGTTCAACTCGGCAAAGAAAGGAAAGAAAAACACAGAGTCATTTCTGTAATGAGTGACTGATCATAGATTACAGTATTAGCAGAGCAGCAGAGACTTCAGGAGGTCTAGATCTGACAGGCAAGACTAAATACCAAAGGCTTGACTATAAAAGTAAGTTTTTAGCCTAGACTTAAAAACTGAGGCTGTGTCTGAGTCCCAAACATTAACAGGAAGATTATTCCAGAGCTGGGGGGCTTTGTATGAGAAGGCTCTCCCCACTGATGTAGCTGTATTAATTCTAGGTACTAATAATAAGCCAGCACCTTGTGATCTAAGTAGGCGAGATGGTTCATAGTAGGAGAGAAGTTCACTCAGATACTGAGGGGCGAGTCCATTTAGAGCTTTATATGCCAGGAACAGAATTTTATAATCAATGTGAAATTTAACTGGTAACTAGTGCACGTTTGTTAAAACTGGGCTGATATGGTCAAAGTTTCTGGTTCTTGTGAGACTCTGGCTGCAGCGTTCTGGACTAACTGAAACTTGTTGAGGCTTTTGCTGGGACATCCAGACAGCAGGGCATTACAGTGATCTAGCCTTGAAGTAATAAATGCATGAACTAGTTTTTCTGCGTCCTGCAGAGAGAATGCATTTCTTACTTTAGCGATATTGCAGAGATGCAGGAAGGCTGTTCTAGTAATCTTAGTTATGTGTGCGTCGAAGGACAGATCAGAGTCCATCACGACACCAAGATTTTTTATAGATGAGCTTGATGCAACTGAGAAATTAAGTGTTGGGTTAAACAGCTTGTTTCTAGCTGCTTTTGGACTAAGAAGCAGCACCTCTATTTTATCTGAGTTAAGTCGGAGAAAGTTACTTGAAATCCAGTCTTTTATGTCTTTTATACAGTCCTCAATCTTGCAAAGTTTAATTTTACTATCCGGTTCGCTTGATATATATAACTGTGAACACATGATAACACAGACACAGAAGTTATGAGTCGTCCAATATATGTTTTCAAAGTTCCAAATAAATCTGAGCTCTATTGGTAAAATTAGGTGGCGTCAAGAAGGGAAAGGAAATCTAGCTACATTGATTATGATTACAGTAGGCTAAACAGCTGCTGGCCAGTTAATGCAGCTGGTTACAGAAACACTGGCTTCGAGAAGCTCAGGTTTGTTGTCACGTCTTAGAAAACTGACAAATTGAAAAACTACAAAACTTGAGTCTGGTCCATTGATCCACTGAGGTTTTGCAATTTTTGGTAGCTGTAGTTAATTTTTATCTAAAAACATTTGTATCATCTTTGCTTTGCTCCAAAAGGAAGTGCCTGTTTATTTCCAATCTATTTTATCTTTGCTACTTTACTGTAACCATTAAACATTACAATCCGCTGAGATCAGAGCAGATACTGGAAAGTGCTTTCAAGGTTCATTGCATCTTACTAGCCTGGCCATGTGTTTACAGTGTTTACTAGAACTGAACCAACAGCCTTAACTGTGGGTGTGTGTTGCAATAGGTATAAATGGTCATTGCTAGTTTTATAGCCTGGTACTGCCCAAAAGTCAGTAATGTTCCAGGAGATGTGTCTGAGGAAGTTAGATATGATGATTCACTTTAATAAGGAAGTTCAAAAGAGTTCAACAGATGATTAAAAGATGGAAAACAACCGTGCAAGAACTATCAATGCCAGACAAACACCGTTTAAAGATTTAATCTTTGCGAAAATCAAGCTCTGCTCTTCCTTCCCATCCGAAAAATACAAAGAATGATAAAACTCCAAAACTGGTTTGAGATTTAATGGATACTAATGAAGTCCAAATTTGTCCCTGGGATTACTTTGATCATGAGAAGAGAAAATACAACCATCGTCTAAGACTGAATTTTGGAGGTGTGGAAAAATATCTCTGGAGATATATTTGAAAAGCTGAAAGCAAGTCTCTCAAAAATAATGGAAGCTGTAAAAAATGTTTAGTATATTTAGTTGTTGAGGCTTCGATGGTTCTGTTATGCTTACTTGGACTTGAAAATAAATAAATACAGTCTATCCAACACTTCTGACCAGATCACTGGTCATGAATGCTGCTTTCATTGCTGGCCTTATTTGCCACATTGTTAAATAAAAACAGATCTAAACAACCAAACAAGTAATCCAAAGTACATAATGGCACAATGGTCCAACATAAAATCAGCTACTTCTTATTGCATAGTTTTAATTTGGCTGCGTGACCCCACTGGTGGTCTTTCAAATTGGTCTATTGTTGTTTTTCAAGAAGCATGTTATTGGCCAGCGTTCATGAAATACCGACAATATCTGTGATGTGCTCAGTAAAATGTAAATGTCATTTATCATTATAAAGATGGCATTTAGCCCAATTTCTCCTATTTCAGGGTGAGCAGGAAAAGCCCCTGCTTTTTTGGTGTGAATGTACTTGTGCTGCTCTATCTAGTTTGGCTCATCCTTATCTCAGAGATAAGGCTAGATGCAGTAATCACCCAATGCAGGTGCCACTGTTGCTACAAGAATCCCTGTCTCTAACAGAGTCACTGACTGACTGACTGATTCCCATGGTTGAAATGTGCAAGCATCGCTCAAGACAAGACAAGTGTGGAGCTATATACTATTAAAAATGGACTCTACCAACCCACCAATATTCACACCATTCAGTCCAGCCTATTTAAAGGAAACTGCCTCTTAGGATGTTTGCCTTTAACTTCATTATAGGCCCTCCTACCGCTGGTTCTATTGTGTGACTGGGGGACTCCTAACCAGTGGATAGAATTGGGTACAATAAAACTGGGGAGAAAACTGGGCCAAAACACACAAGAACGAGAAAGGAGGGAAGAAAAGAAAGAGCAGGAAAAGAGAAACAGAAAATATGAAAGAGAAAGATTTACTTATATAGATATCTCATAATCAGAATTCTTCTAAGCAAAGATACAGCAGATTGAATGCAATCAATGTGTTTATGATTTAAATTTATTAAAACGAAATAAATAACCTTTTCAACTTCTTGGGACCACCGGGAGTTCCAAAACACCTTCGTCATATTCTTCATATCATTCATATTTCATAAGCTACATTCAGAAGCTGGGCGTCATATGAGGCTATACCTCTTCTTTCCAGTCAAATAGATGGTGATGGAATTTTAAACCCTTACAATAAAAGAAGCTGAACTCACAGTTTGTTTTTCTGCTGAAAGTCGAGCCGTTTTTCCCCAAATCTGGGCTCTAAACTATAAACAGATGGCGTCTCTTCAGTGATCTGCTCTGTAAAAACTATTATGAAAAAAGAACGTCTAAGATTTTTGGCTTTCAGCAGTGAACTGTAAGCAGACAGCATTATGTGTATGATAATAAAACATGTTCTGTTCATTTAAGGGGAGCTTTTACAAAAAATAAATAAAATAAAAATGTACATTTATTTCATGCAGTTATACTAAATACAGTGAGGGAAATAAGTATTTGAACACCCTGCGACTTTGCAAGTTCTCCCACATGGAGGGGTCTGAAATTTTCATCTTGGGTGCATGTCCACTGTGAGAGACATGATCTAAAAAAAAAAAAAAATCTGGAAATCACCATGTATGATTTTTTAAATAATTTATTTGTGTTACTGCTGCAAATAAGTATTTGAACACCTGTCAATCAGCAAAAATTCTGGCCCTCAATGACCTGTTAGTCCGCCTCTAAAAAGTCCTCCTCCACTCATTATTCTAAATTAGAAGCACCTGTTTGAGGTTGTTAGCTGCATAAAGACACCTGTCCACCCCACACAATCAGTAAGACTCTAACTACTAACATGGCTAAGACCAAAGAGCTGTCTAAAGACACCAGAGCCTAAATTGTAGACCTCCACAAGGCTGGAAAGGGCTATGGGGCAATTGCCAAGCAGCTTGGTGAAGAAAGATCAACTGTATTGATTATTGATTAGCAATTATTAGAAAATGGAAGAAGGTAAACATGACTGTCAATCTCCCTCGGACTGGGGCTCCATGCAAGATCTCACCTCGTGGCGTATCAATGATCCTAAGAAAGGTGAGGAATCAGCCCAGATCTACATGGGAGGAGCTGGTCGATGACCTGAAGAGAGCTGGCACCACTGTTTCCAAGGTTACTGTGGGTAATACACTAAGACTTCATAGTTTAAAGTCATGCATGCACCTTAGAAGAAAATTTTAGACCCCTCCATGATTTCTAAGTGGGAGAACTTGCAAAGTTGCAGGGTGTTCAAATACTTATTTTCCTCACTGTAACTCGATTTTTACGATTTGGTCATGTAAAGTCAGATGGAACAACCAAAACAAGTCCTGGTGAATAAAAGAATAAATAAATAAATAAACAAACTTCAACATTAATGGTAAACCAGAGATGTTATAAAGGAGGAGGTAGCTGGTTGGAAAATTACTGGAAAAGCTTGTAGCTCTGTTTATGGAGAAAGTCCTGCCCTTCAAATTAAAACAGCCAATCGGCTTGCTGGTAAACGCCACAAGCAAGAAATCCTCCCCCTCGTGGAAATACATGCATGCTTAGTCGCCAGAACAGGTTTTTCATACATCATTTGAGCTAAACACTCTGAACTATTTAAGTTTGCGGAGATTCTAACTGTGACTTCAAATATGCTTCTGAAACAATGAGTTGGTTTAGTTTCAGATCTACATGTTCCTCACTGAAAGAGATGAGGGCCCGTTTCAGGTCATCGACTCACCACCTGGATGTGGGTCACAGCTAATGTTACGGAAGTGGCCACATGCAGCAGAAGGGCTATTCAAATAGAACACAATAACCTAATTCGGGACATAATGCCTTTCCTTTTGTTCTTGTAGCCTTTATCAATTATAACGGCAGCAGCTTGGAATTTTTGGAGCGTTTATCTACTGTACTGGACTTGGGAATGTGATGTCATAATGCAGTGTTTTAGGGCTCGTCAGGCTAGGCTGGTTTGGAGCGTTGAAATATCATACCCTTCTTGATTTTCGCTTATCTGTAGCTTATGGTCTCACCACATACATATGCAGAGCTGTGTGGGCATGTCAGAACAAAAAATTATTGACAGCAGCATCTTCCTGGCAACCCAACCCAACCCAACCCAACCCGCACCGCTCAAAATAGACCACTTCCCTCTTTTTCGGCTGCTCATTCTAGAGACCTAATTTTACTATTATACCACAGAACTCATCATCTACATTATTGTAAGGGAAAACACTCTTCTACACGGTCACACTCTTATGTGTGCAAAACGACAGATGCTCCAAGTGCAGTGTTCTAGATAAGGAGAACACTGAGCCTCACTCAGAAAATGGCTGAGTAAGCTAATCGCAGCACACACACACATAGCGCCCTGATAAGAACACAAAGGCTGCTGGGTCAGGACCTGATTGGCTCAGTCCTTCGATTCTTCTGCACAGACAAACACTACTTTCTGTAAGGCTCTCACTAAATCTCATTGGGTCACATCGTTTGAATTTCCACGACAGGTACATAATATCATCACAGCTTCACAGAATCCGGAAAAATGTATGTATGCAAGAGATAAGGCCAAAAATCAATATTGGATGGCCGTGATCTTCAGGCCCTCAAGCAGCACTGCTTTAAAAACATGATTCTGTAGTGGAAATCACTGCGTGGGCTCAGAAACACTTCTGAAAACCACAGTCTCTGAACACAGTTTGTCGCAGTTAAAAATCTAGGATGCAAAGAAGAAACCATATATAAACATCTAGAAACCCTGCCGCCTTCTCTGGGCCTGATCATTCAAGATGGTCTAAGGCAGGGGTGTCCAAAGTTCAGACACCCAGACCTAAATGCGCCCCACGGATAGATTTTAATTGGCCCCCCGCTTCTGTTTTACAGTGTATTGCATACATATAAGTGGCCCACCAGCCAGTACATTGCAGTTCTTCCTTTCACCCGATGAAATGATTTAGTCAAGATTACAGACTTAAAGCTCAAACTAAACACTGAAACCTGCCCATTTTGGCGAGATAGATAACTTCTTATCAGAGAAAATCCAATAGTTTAGTAAATATTAACCCTAGCATGGCCTAACATTAACAAAAACCTGGCTAGACTGTGTTTATTCGACATGTAAGGAACATAACCAAACCTAACAAAACCAAAAATGTACAGATTTTTATTTAGTTTGTCTCACTAATTATATTTTTCAACAAGTAAACACTTGAATAGGAATATGATTAATACATTAAACATGTTGTATTGTTACCCTTAAACAATTTATTATAAGCACTTATCGATCCAAACTGCTCTGAATGAACAATCTAACAATAAAAGAAGCCTAGCGTCTTTTATACAGGGATAGGAAACATGGTAACTCACAGAAAGCTTAGATTCTATGCGGCGATATTTTGAAAACTTCTATTGAATATTATATCGAAAACTGCCCTGCGACCCTGAAGGAAGCGGTTTATATATATATATATATATATATATATATATATATATATATATATATATATGCGCTGTCGGAAGAAAACCTCGTATTCCCATTTTTGTTGTTTTTCTGCTTTTGACACAATTTGAAATTGCCTGTTACCCTTACCTTAACATTGTCTGTAAATTTCATGATAAATGGACCAAAAGAAACGGCCCAAAATGACTTGGAAAAATTTCTGACCATCCAGTTTGTTATCAGCTTATAATTCAAAAGCCAACATCTGTGATGGTATAGAGGGTGTATTAGTGCACATGACATGCACCACTAACGCTGAACATTACATTAATAGGTTTTGGTAACATATGCTGCCATCCAGACGACGTCTTTTTCAGTGAAGGCCCTGATTATTTCAGCAAGACAATGTCAGATGTCACATTCTGCATGTATTACAACAGCATGGCTCTGTAGTAAAAGAGTCTGGGTGCTAAACTGGCCTGCCTGCATCCACTGAAAGCATTTGGTGCATTATGAAACAGAAAATACCATAAAGCAGAGTGTTGTTATAAGAAGTGCTGTAACACAGTGGTAAACATGCCCAACTTTTTTGAATGTGTTGCTTCCTTAAATTACTTGGGAAAAATCTGGTTCCACTGACTTCCATTAAAAGTAAAGTATGCTTCTTCCTTCTCCTGTAAAAGTTCTCATTTTGGAGATACGAGATACAACAGTGATATGCATTTAGATATTAGTCCTCAGAAATGGCCAAATTCTAGTCATATCTAACCCCATCATTCTTTATGGCATAAAACAACTCATTTAATATAATGGAGTTGTTTTAGTTGACGCAAATACATCCCACGACAAAAAGAGTTTTTGATTCAAGTTAACCCAACTAACCTAAGATTAAGTAGAACTTAAAAAATTAGAGTAGTACCAGCTCAATGGACACCATCTAAAATGACTGGGCTGTAACTATAACTCAAAGTTATTCAAGCTTCAGCTTTTTAAGTAACAATCTTTTCAAGACAATAATTTTGCATGTTTTTTTTTTTTAAATCAACTAATTTAAGTTCCCGATTTTTGAATGCTTAGCACTAACATTATATCCATAACCCATAACTAGTGAGCTAACTGGTGGTCACACAAGCTCCCATTATAAGTCTAAGCGGTCATATTTGCAAACACGGTGAAGAAATTTCTCGTGTGCCTTATTGTGTGTCATGCATATAGAGTACAACTGCTGCGAAACACGGTGGGCATTGATGTTACGGGAGCATAGATTACATAACACCAACACCCACAGAGCCACCAGTATCGGCAGCAATGCGTTCCTAGTTTTCACCAATGACTTTGGCCTAGTCACGAGTCTAGAATTAATCCCCATAGAGAATATTATAACACAAACTAGCTTGGCAATATTTTTCAACTGTTCGTGAAACACAACCGACTCTTCTACAAAGGGCTGTCTGCAAGTTTACCCACAGGATGTCAACATTAAAAGAAAAAGGGATAAACTATCCCATAATAAAAGTTACTTTATCCATTTGTCATTAAAAGCTTAAGTTTTTTCCATTTTGGACTTGGTCCATTTTTTTCCGCTCTGGAGTATTTATTACTGCCAATCACTGTCACGTCAATTGTTTTTTAAAATAGCTCATGTAAATGGGTCATGATTTCTATTCATCTATGATATGCTCCTGATGCGGACAACAGATAAGATTAAAGCCTGTTGGCGCATTCTATAAATAAATAAATAAATAAATAAATAAAACGAGTCATAAACTGGAACTAAAGAGCAGAGGCTCATAAAGAAGGCCTCAAGTTTACAACTTTCAGCCTATGAGCCTTTCACTTGTGCAGGACGAGGCCGTGCCAAGCAAAAGCACGCTCACTGCAATAGTGCACTTTTATGTTCTTCATAAATATTAGCGGTGTCATTCATGACATTGAGCTGGCTCTTAAAGACGAACAATGCGAGCCGACTTGCATTAAATAGCTGTTTTTGATTTTGTAAAGTAGGGCAGAACAAATGGGTTGATGTTACGATGCTGTGGCTGCGAGATGAAAGACCCCCATCCTGGATCTGAGCCTATAGTTTTCCCAAAACTGCTGCTTGTTAGTTCATCTCTGCTTTTGTTTTTGCCTGTTTTCAAACTAATGTGAGGTAAAATGACACTTTGTGTTCCCATAGCAAAGTCACCTGTGAAATTCTCACATCATACAGGTATTTCATGTTTTTCAATTAGCCAAAGCCAAACAATTTACTCCTTTGCCGTTTTTTTTCACCTACTTGGTGGCTGCAATAATGTTTTGAAGCATGTAATCACACAGTGAGAGCCAGCCAGGCTAAAGTACAGACAACACATGAGAGGTGTTATGGAAAATGAATTGAATGACATCACTAACCACCAATTCTGGGAACAAATGTTCATTCTACTGGACGAAGAGAGCCAAAAGAGCCTGCTCTTCTTGGAGAGCTGAGCCAGTTGATCTGACCTGCTGAAGAGAATGCCATTACCAAATCACTAACACATAAGCCAGCTAGGCTACATCCATCAGCATCATTATAAGATTATTTGCCAAAAAATAACAATAATAATAAATAGATAAATAAAAATGAACCCTTTTCAGAATTTCTACCAGAAGGCCAAAGATGAAGGGGGTGTCCTACAAAACTGGCCAGAGATCAATTAAATCAAATAGTAATTTAATTATTTAAGATCATGATTGGTTTCATCTTCAGCATTACAATAGAAAGGCTTCAGAAATCAAGTAAGACAGTGAATAAACAAATAGCATGTATGTGTGTAGGGAAAGCAAAAAGCACAGTGAACACAACCAAGAAGATAAACGTTTTACAAAGAACATCTCTGTAATAGAAGGAAAATGACAACACCCTGAAGTGTAGTTACACGCTGGCTCTGATGAAAGGCCATTGTCCAAACAGATCTACAGCCTGGCAATCCACAACCTAAAAAAAAATAAAACACAAAAAACAGACAGTGATTTGTGTCAGATTAAATGGCAAGGCAGACAGCCATGACGTTTTACCAGAAAATCAAAGTCATGAGCGATTTTGTCCATCTTGGCATTAAAAAAAAAAAAGAAAGAAAGAAAGAAAAAAAAAAAGACTTCAACATTCTGACACAAAGACTGGCCACCTCCGTCGTTCAGCCAACAGCTGGAAAAGTCACTCCCAAGGTTTCCAACTGTACATTCATCTTGCTGAGGCTGAATTTTCCTTGCTCAGTATATATGAGAAAAGGAATTTGGTCAGGAGGAGGTTGAGAAGGTACTTCAAGTTTAGAAGGCCGTTTGAAGACGCATAGGAGAACAACATTTACGCTGCTGATTAACTCAGTCCAGTCGAAATCTTAATGGCTTTGATCCCCAGCCCCCCCCTCACCCTTCCACTAATACAACCCCACACAGACAGACAGACAGACAGACAGACAGACACTTCCACCCACCCAGACACCACAGCTTACTGCATATATGTGCTTTCTTACAGGTCAACGGTCACTGTGCAAAACGAACAGGCCACAATATTGAGCGAGTACAGGACAAAGTACAAAACGGGGACGTTGTTTTTAAAGCCTGGCTATTTGGGAGACACAAATGAAGTCTAATCCAGGAATAAATCCAGATTTTAGATGAAAGGAAGCTTTTTATTCTCCTCAACCTAAAATCTATCTGCCACATCTAACAGCATACAGTCAGTTACCACCACCAAAAAACACCCTGTACTTAAGAACTCATTTTAGCGTTTACTTTATTTTTTGATATTGGGAATTAAAATGTTTTTATATATTTTCACTAGTAAAAAATGACATTATTATACTGTCATTAATTGAATTTTTACAATTTGATATTAAAATATAATTTTCAATGGTAAAAAAAAAAGAAAATTGACATCAAAAACTAATTTTAAAGAATTAAATCTTTTATTAAAAACTTGATGTCCAAAAATATTTTTAAAATTATATTTTCATGTGTAAATTAAATAGACTATGAGAACTCTGGGCCGATGTAGATGTGTTTTATCTGCTGGATCAGCTGGATCGTTTTCACGAAGCCGCCTCAAACCAATGTCTATAAATATTTGAGGTAACAATTTCCATATAATTTAGTAGGCGATTTGGAGCAAATCATAAATTATTCAACTGTGTACTTTTACCTTTTTTTTTTACTTTTTTTTAACCCATTCAGAATTACCAAAATGTGATCACACATCTATTTCTCATTAACACACACATATACATTATATAAAGTAGAATCTGAGGAATCTTTTACCTTGAACACTAAAAAAGTGAACCAAAACAAAGTGTGATGCAACGAAACCTCAACTTGCAAAATACAATATTTTGTCAAATACATTTGCTTCAGTAATGAAAAGATGACTGAAAAGGCCTACTCCAACAAGAGTTGAAGCAATGTTGAGAAAAAAAATATTTACAGATCATTGCAAAACAAGCTCTGATAGAATTTATATGCAGAGATCATCATATTTGAAATGTGGAGATCAAAAATCAAGGCAGAAGGCTTGGCAAAGTACCAATATAAATAAATTATTACATTATCATTTTTGAAATATTGAATAAAACGTCAAAAAAAATATTTGTTGGTAAAGAGTTATGAATATTTTATTCCAAGGGAGGGTGAGGAACAAACTACCATGGGGTCAAATGCACCAAATATTTCAGATTTTATAACATGCTTTTAGTCATCTTCATGTATCCGCACAATGACATCTGCGAATTTTGACAGCAGACGGAAGAAGATTCGGCCTGAAGATATCCTTTTCTTTTTTCCAGATAATAAAACTCAGTAATTAGGTGAGTGATTCTAAACTATTAAACAGTTGCGTAAATGTTTTTGACAAAACTATGTTTCTGTTCTATTACTGTTAACTGTTGTTGCCAATGGTAAATGACTGTATGTTAGAGGCATACAAAGACAAGACTTGGCCTGTGTCTGGGGAACAGGTGCAAAACTCCACTTTGGTTGTCTATTGCATATGTAGGAAATTCTTTGACAATCTCTCTGTATTTGGAACACAGCCGGAGGATTTACATTCAGATTTATTTCAGTTAAAATAAAAATGAGAAAAATCAGTTTTTGTAAGGGGGTTACTTTTGGTTCCGAGCATAAAAATGACAGGCACGATACTGAGACCTAGGCTGGCACTGGCCCAAATTCTTTGCATTGCTTAACTTGGAATGAAGAAGTGCTAAAATATGTTAGCAAACAAAGAGCCCACCACCCTCCACTCACTCAGAACCACGCATCAACTCAAATCAAAGCAAATCAAACTCCAAAATCGACACACACACACTGTAAGCTTCATTTTTTCACAGGCCCGCAATAGGCAGGAGCACCCAAATCAGCAATTTACATCGATCACGGACGACAGCTGGCTCTTTCCTTAGCAGCAGTCTCTCAGGCAAACAGTTGGTGGGGGGTTGCTAAAGAGCATGTCCACAAAAAAGGCAGACATGTCAGTTTGTGAGAGAAAACGATTCCCTCTGCACACGGCACACTCGCAACCCTTCACTGTAAAAGATTCACACATCCTCCTCCCCCTCGCAGTTGTGCAAAGATGGCAAGAAATTTTTGTGAAAGGTCTTTTAAAAATATAGAATTTTCTTTAAAAAGATATGAGTTTATGATACAAAACTCCAATGCAAAACTCAAAAGTCAAGGCACATTTGGTTACTGCGTCCAGTAGATGTTCATAAGTGCAGGTATCAGTTTGGAGATTTGCCCACATCCACTGTAATTTTGGTGAACAGCTGGTCCCTCTCCACGTTGACCACTTTGTATTGTAAGGAGTTGATGCCGTCTTTGTGCATGGTATCCCTCGTGTGAGCTATTCGGTCAAACCTGAGACAAGAAAAATGGCAGAGTTAACACCGACATGGAAGCATGGGTTTGATACTACCCAAGACAACACAATGCTATGTTTCATTAGATTTCAAAATTCACTGTCCAAAATAAACAAATACATTTTTAAATAATATTTAAACACAGTAGTCGCCCTTTACAGCGAGTGAGAAATCAGGATCAACGGACCAATAGAAATACTCCAGAATTACATGGTATAAATGCTCTCTCTCATTATCTTACAGTGAAAGTTCAGGACACTTTTGCGTTCTCCTGTAAAAACGACTATCTTGGAGAGGTTTTCTTTTTTGGGAGAGCAAAGATTTGTTTCCATAGCAACTCAGTTGTTACTGTGTAAACAACAAAGTAGTAGTTATGAAAAATGTTATAAATGGAAAGAGAGAGACAATGTAGGCCATGGAAATGCAAATTTTGGCTATTACACCTGGGCTAAATTACATGTTCTGTTCATTTTCTAACTGAAACATTTTCTCCACAGGAAACAGGGAAGTTAAATATGGGATTTTTCTGCAAATTTCAGTTCACAATTTGTGTGTCTTCATAGTACAAAATGTGCCATAAGACTTGCAGACCACATTTTTTATTATTATGCTAAATCCAACAAATTAGCAGTAATTGTGTATTAAAATATAAAGAAGTCTGTTCTCTGTAGAGTCTGCATGTCAAACTGGGGACCTTCCAGCCTAAAGTGCTGCAGAGAGAAGCGTTTTTCCTCATCTAACACTCTGAATTCAGCTCATGAAGACCTTGCCAATTCGCTGAAGAGCTGAATCAGGTGTGTTGGCTTGACACATGAGCTGTGGAGGATGAGGATGTGTGAGAATTACTGTTACTTAAATCAACAAAAAGGTTGATTTGCATGAAGTCACCCTTCAAAGAGGATGTTTCATTTTGGTTGCTGTAGTTTCACTTAGATTTTCCTGTTGGAGAGCTTCAATATAGGTGGGCTTTTCAGGCTGATTATGATGTAATATTTGCTAGCTCAATATAAATGTTCTCCCAGTATGTTTAAATAAAGTAGTTTTGCATAATGATGAGAAGTGGTGTCATTGTTCTCTCTGTTTTTGCCTCAGGTAATGTTAACAGTTAACATTACTGTACAGCTAGACTTCTTAAATGAAGCTGAACCTTTCATTTAATTAAACCTACAAAAGTATAGTGCAAAATGAGCTTGTGTTTGATGTTTTTCAGCACTTTCCGTGTCAATGTGTGCTATTTCTGCTGCTTGTACTATTTGCTAAAAATGTTAAAGACCTTCCCTTAATGCATAAAAAATGCCTCAATTAATTCCAGTGATATGTACACCCATTTACACAACTTTAGTTATATTAACTTAAATTTCACTCAAATTTCTCTTGGAACTCAGTCGCCAACAGTCTTAACTTTCTAAAGCAAGTTTCATGAGACTTGAGACTATCCTAATGTTTGTTTTGCTAAGTGTCAGTGACATCGTTATCCTGAAAAGAGACACTAACATCACACATCAGCAACTACCCAGATACCCTAAAAAAATAAAACAATGTTCAATTGTGATTATATGGATCCTGAGAAGCAGAAAATGCAACCAACTTCTAAAACTAAACTTTGAAGTTGTGAAAAAAAATATCTTTGCAGCTTTGTCCTATTTTCATTTTCTGGAAAAAACTGAATGTGATCCTCCAAAAAAGGAACAGAAGCTGTAATAGAGGTTTTTGTGTAATCTTCAGTAAAATATCTTTTCTGGGTTTTTTTCCTGACACTGAAAATTGTATAATTTGTTCTGAAAGTGCTGTTTTTTGTGATATTAAAATGTAGCCTCTTTGTTGAACTGGGTCTTCACATTTGTCCCCCATCACAGTTTTTTAAGGACTTAAAGGTATGCAAGTAATATTAAACCTCTGTAACCTCCACCCATGTTAAGTAAACCCAAGCTCTGTTTCATGTTTACCCAACTTATAGGTTTAGGTCTGACATTTACATCAGTGCTGGTTCACATTTCAATGCCCTCTTTGCAAAGCAGTAACATCAAGATTGTTGAAAGTCACAGCAAGTGAAAAGTAGAAATTGGAAAGATAAAGAGGCACGCTGAAATGTTGGATGGGGTGGCATGTTTTGTAAATGTTGACAGTTGCACCTTTGAGGATTAGGTTCGTTCTGTTTGTCCCGTTCATGACGGATCATCCTGCACTTCCCAATCACGGCACTGGGCCTTGATATGGACATCCCTTTGGAGCTCAGCCTGAGAAAATAAGAACAATCTCGTTTCAGTACACACTCTTCCGCTCCGTGTTTACATACACTGCTGATTAATAATAATAATGCACTCTCAATAAAGATAAGCTATGCCGAGAGGCAATTAAATGGTACTGCCAAGGAGCTGAAAGGTCTTTTTAAAGTCCATCTTGGACACTTGATGTTTTGTCAGTGTAAAAACGTTTTCTGGAGTAAACAAGTTTCCTGATAAATCTCAGTTAATTTTGTAACAGACTTTCACTGATGAAAAGGCCCAGCTGCTGGACAACATTAAGCAATCTGCTAACAGAAACAAGAACGCCGTGAAAATAAACACTGCCTTTGTGCTGGCAGTGGTCTCTAAATAATCCTTATGCACTTTTGGGTATAAGAGAAGGTCAAATATATCCCTGTGTAAAGTTACCAAAAAATGTAAGTGTTGTGAGATAAAGCCCCCTTAAGGCTGATGCACACCCAATGAGAAATTACTTTCTACTTCTTTGTATAGTAGAAAGAAGTACTTAATTAAAAATGAGAAAATTCATTAGAGAATTCATGTCACCAACGAAGAATTGCAAATAGGAGGAGGGCGAATAAAATATGTTTTTTTCCCACCATTTAATGTGCAAGATATCAGCAATACACATGCTCAAATTAATTGACAGTCATCCAAATAAACCACAAAAATAAATTGTGTGTAAAGGTAAAATAGATCTGTAAGCCACAATTATCTTATAGCTCCACTCTCTATTATTACTCTTTAATCATTGTGTCTATGTTTTAGGTTCAGGTCATGCTTAAGCAATCTAGTTAATCTAGGTCTTTAAAACAACTGATTCAATATTTGGTAGAAGTGCACCACGGAACCTGCAGGTCAATGCCGACATCCAATATTTTTCCATGTACATCAGTGTTGACACATTGGTCAAAGATGAGGCTTTGATTATTTAAAAAAGTTCATCAGCATTAGATGAGGGCTAGCGCTAATCTGGGAAAGTCCCCAGTTTGAAATACTTGGTTTTGACTAAAGATTGCTTGCATACATATCAATAGCGAGAGAACTTCCTAAAGCAAATTTTTAAGTCAGCAGAGCACGGTGAGGCTGACAGGCAGCAGTTTCTCACCACTGGTCAGTCACATCTGCAAATAAACTAGGTCTTCTATCCATCTATGAGTTGGTAAAGCTCCAGTTCCAGAGGAAACCACTGCATTGAGAAATCTTGGACTTACAATGAGGATTAAAAGTCTCAAAAGCTTTGAAAAATGTAAAATAGCAAAAACATGGACTTAATGTTGGAGATAATGAGAACCTGGTCTGAAAGTGTGTCCTTTTTTTTTTTTTAACATGCCTTTTTTTTTTTAATATAATGTGATGAAAACTCAAGTCATAACAGCAGACTGAGACCCTTTCAAAAATACCAGATTTCTGTTTGCTGGGTCTGAATGCCCTTTCTTGGCATCATGTGTGTTCACTGGGAGTTCACTGACCTATTATAGATGTCATCATCCTCTCCACCCCAGCCCCAGTAGTTGTTTGGAAAGCCATTAATTTTCAGGAACTGCTCTTTGCTCATGGAGGACACTCCACCAAAGTACTGGTTATATGGCAACCTGCAATGGACAAAACGGAAGACTGCTGCTGTGTGTGGTCAACAATGCAAATATAGCCATTTTATTTATTACTCAAAACCACCAGTGAATCTACATATGTCTTCTGAGTTTTTATATCTAATGCTGATAAGGGTAAAACAGCGATACATTCAAAAGAGCATGTGAATAAATATTACAATTCCTCAGAGCAAGAAAAAAAATAAATAACATTGTTTAGTTGTTGTAGTCAGTTTATTAGTCATTATCATTACCTAAAAAATTACTTGATATAAGGCACTGAAGACCACAGATGAACTACCTGTTTCATTACAAACAGAGCCTAACTAGGCCTAATTTGACTTAAGCGCAGTGCAGTACATGAAACTGTGAATAAAAATTGCTGTATTAAGTTTTTGATGTTATTTTTGAAACTAGTGGGGCTTATTTGGCTGTTCCAACTGATAAAGGCTCAGAAAATAAATAAATATCATGATATGTATTGTGTATCATGAAAATGTCTTAGAGTATCATGATATTTTTACCTAACCCACCCATATTCCTTGGTGTTATGCTGTTAAAGTGGAAATTCACTAATATTCCTGCTTTATTCAGTGGATGAAAGTGATAAAGTGATTCAGAGAGGTTTAAAATGCTCAATCCTAGAGAAACTTTTTTTTTTACACAATAGTGGTGTTGAGAACCAGGGATTGCAATGTCTACAACACAAATATATAAATTTTGTTTACTATTCAAAATCACCAGTTAATCTACACCTTACTTAATTTTTTTTAAATGTAGTGCTGATAGTCATAAAATAGTGGTCTGTTTTTCCTTGCAACACCCTTCACCACACATAATAAAAAAAATAAATAAATAAAAACATTTTGATTCAAAAATCTTCTTAAAACTTCTGTTAAACAATGTCTCAAACATAGGGCCACATATCCATAAGCATGTCATATAGTAACTTTCTGTGAGGAAACTTTTAGAGGCATTTAACACCCCAGACATCTGGTTCACTGAACAATTCTCTGGAAGATTTTCTAGAATGGAGCATTTCACATCAAACACATTCTGAATGACTCTGCTAACATCATAACTGTTTATTTAAACAGACAAGGAATGGTAGGGTAAGGAATGATGAGTTTTCTTTTCCTTTTGTTTAAAAAAACTAAACTAAAATGCCTGAAAAGCCTAGAATTCAAGCATTCACTTTAACTTCCAGAGAGATTTTTGAAACTTCCAAGAGCATTTTCTCCCTTGTTCAATTCTGTTGCTGCCAGAGTACCGAAGGAAGATTACTGACAAAAAGCCCAGTCGATATCCACCTGTTCTTCAGCAGTTTATCAAGAGACCATCTTTATCCCTCTGAGAGCAGTGAGAAGAGAGTAGCTGTCTATGGCTCAAACACAGCTGCACAGCTGTTGTGAAGCAGGATCACAGAAAAAGCAAGAGGAAACTACAGTTCACGGAAATAAGCAAATGAAATGTCTAGAGTTGGTGGTCTGATATTCTGATATGGAGTGTGTGTGTGTGTGTGTGTGTGTGTGTGTGTGTGTGTGTGTGTGTGTGTGTGTGTGTGTGGAGGGGGGGGCACAGTGAGAAAAGCACCATTACAATATATCTCTAATGCTGATATTTCACAAGCTTGGCTCAAGGACTTACTGAGGTCATTACATAACTAAGTTTGTTACCCGGCTTAGGTTAAGAATTTTGCTCCGCAAAAACACAACATTAAAATACAATTAAAGTCACATTACATTAAAATGAAAATTAGATTATAATTATATAGTAAATACAACAATTTACTTGTCATGAAAAAATAACACTTTAGATATTACATCATCATTAGTTAGTCACCCTTTCAGAAGATAAAATAATTTAACAAGGATTCACTGAGCTCTTGGAAGATACAGATATCCATTACCATTACTGCTCTCTAAACATACACCGGACATACAAACACCAGCTTATCTTTGTAGACACCAGTTTATCTTCAGATGTGGTTGAGATGATCAGTCAAGACATGTTTTGGTGTTTCCTCACACGTAGTCTATGCTTGTAGACAATTATACTGACACACATCTAAATATATTTTGACAAAACAACAGATAGCGCAAATGTAATCGAGGCTGGGCGACATGCAAACACTCGACAGGCTGTATTTTGCGGTGTAGGCGGAATTTGGCTCAACACCTGTTGTCTGTACATGTAATCGGCCCCAAAAGCAATCCAGCAAAATTTGGTACTTACATGAAAACTGCAACCCAGAAAAAACACAAAAACAGAGTAGAATAATTAAGCGAATGATAGTGAGTTGGCTTTATCAAGCCAACTTTATTTATGTATTTATTGTGTAGAAACACACACTATCCCATTTCTTCTCTGGTCTAGAGCTGCAACGGCTGATTATGTTCATTGTCGATTAATCGGTTGATAATTTTCTCAATTGATTGATTAGTTGTTTGGTCTATAAAATGTCAGAAAATGGTGAAAAATGTTGATCAGTGTTTTGAAAAGCCAAAGACGATGCCCTCATCTTTGTCACCTCCCCAAGTATACTCAGTTTGGTGTCAACAAGGGGTAAAGAAACCACAAAACATTCAAATTTAAGTAGCAGGAATCAATGAAATTGTACTTTTTTTTCATTAAATCACTCAATCCAATTAACTGATTACCAAAATAGTTGGCAATTAAATTAATAGTCAACAACTAATTGATTAATTAAACTGATTAATTGTTGCAGCTCTGCTCTGTTCAGCTTCATGTTTCCATTAAGAGTTGTTGTATTTGTATAGATAAAGCTACTTACAACAACTAAGCCATATGCCACAACCCTAAGCAGTATTACATAGTATTCATTCGCTTAGCTTTAAATCCTATGCAATAAGTCAAAACATAAATTAGACTGTTTGACAGGCCTTGGGCATCACATCCTCTGCAAATTACTCTTCACAAATTGCCTGACTCCTTGTTGCGGGCTAATTCAAGAAAATGACATCCAGATGTTTTTAAAAGCTCAGCAGGAAGAACAAGACATTCACAGCAGTTCTTTACAAGAAGGGGGAGAACTCGTACAGGACACCATAAAACATGCAAACACGTAGACACAGACTGGTGTGAAAGAATAAAGGCACTTAAATTAGTATTTTTCTGCTGTAAAGCGCTGCAGGTTCAAAAGCTCCAGGATAAGAGGTTAGGAATATTCATAGCTCCCATGATAACTGCATATATATCCCGTTTTATTAACTTTGCCTATAAAACAGGGAAGTGGCTGTAGTCTAGTTAACTATCTAACTGCAACTGATAAATAAGAAGACTGACTTTGTCTTTACTTTACATTGCTGTGACTTCTGACAGGATCTGCTGGTCACGTACATTGTTGCTGAAATGGAAAATGTAGCAACGCAGCATTCCACTGCGACCAGAGACCAAGGAAAAATACTTTCCATGTAATTAGTGACAGCAGCTTCCCGACATGATAAGCATGTGCACAGACAGTGGGAGCAGAAAAATGTATTTAATAAATAACAAAAATGAATAAATATATAAAATGTTTTTAACTCACAGTACTCAAAATTACTCTTGGAAAACTCATTCATTTGTATCCATCAAGAAACTTAAAACAACCAGGTTCACTAACTAATTAGCTGAAAATGTGCATATGCTATGTGGGCTGTGCTTCATACCGCTTCCCCAAGCAGATAAATCGGATGATCTGATGTGAGCTCCTTGAAACAGTATTCATAGTATTCGATTGTTGCATTAAGAATGTGTCACCGCCATTTTGGCAGGCAAGCTGTAACACTTGCTGCAGCTACGACCCAACAGGTGTTTAAAGACCAAATAGACCAGAATGACCATAGAAAAAGATTAATAGATACAAGGACACTTCAGTTACAATCTCCAGAAAATGCTACAATTGGAAAATTAGCTAGACTGGTTACACTCCTCGCAAGTTCTGAACATTCTAAGGCATGAACCTTCACAGAAACTAATAAAAATGGCTCCTAAAACACGCTACAAGTAGAGAAGCAGCTGGAAATTTCAATAAATTCATAACTAGTTACCTTAAACTTGGCTTGGATGTCTTTAATGAGCAGCTACCAAGCAGCACAGCAGAGTTATAATGAGGCACTGAAGCTGCTTGACTGTTGAACACCTACCTCCCAGAGCTCTAATTCTAACCCTACATCCAAAGCCAAAAACGTCTATACTTACTACAGCAATGAGTGCACTTCTAATGGTGCTGCACTGTTTTTTCCACTATGCTCCAAATTATGAACATGCCATGTATGTATAATTTATGCATAGTTTGTGCCTGTATTTCACTTGAGGATGCCAGTACAGTAATTAAGATTTGGTGGATTTCGACAATCAACTGTTATATCTGTTACCTAGCAACCATTACTCTACATGCATAGATTAAATACGTAATGAAACATGTTCAAAATAATCAAGCTAGTTAGCAAGACAGCTAGCTATTGTTACTGATGTAAAGAAAAAGGGTCAAACCAAACTAAAGCACATTAACCTCATCAGACAGTTGCCGCTCCCCAATTTGTTTCATTTTGCAAGCGTTTTATCTGACTGTGCTACCAATATTCCTCCTAATAAACACGCATTCAGCTCCGTCTCCTCATTATTCACCACCCTCACTGTAATATTTTATCTCATGTGTTTTCAGAAACATTAACACACAAAGGTGATAAAAGGGAACGGTAGAGATTGTGTCTGCAGCGTGTGGGGTTTATAAAATGCTGGGTTTATAAAAACTCAAGTCAAACCACTGTTTTCAATGCAGATAAATGTAGCATCATTACAAAACTTAGTAAACTATGCTGCTTGTCGTGACATAAAACCATAGAAACAGATCATGTTTCCATCATGTTTGCCTCTGGGGTTGTCTTGGGAAAGAATTTAGAATATTTTGTCTAGATAGAACGTTTGTATAATACTGTTTTCTTATCTGGAGTTAGGATAAGACTATAAACTTAAGAACTGT
The DNA here is from genome assembly GCF_015220715.1 of Pygocentrus nattereri. Lineage (NCBI taxonomy): Eukaryota > Metazoa > Chordata > Actinopteri > Characiformes > Serrasalmidae > Pygocentrus > Pygocentrus nattereri. Next base: position 33,518,844 of record NC_051224.1, read on the forward strand.
TCTGTAATAGCTTCTCTCCTAAATGTAGTCATTAAGTTATCATAGTAACTAAGCAGATAATATTTCAGACTTAAGACTTTTCTGTAATATAGCCCGTGGTTATTTCTGCTGGTTGTTTGTAATTTTCTTGATGGATACAAATGAATAAATGATAACTTTATCTTGGAAAGTAATAAATAAGCAAGATATAAACTGACACATGACTAACTCTGAGCACTGCATTCCTCAAACATTCACTAATGCAGTGCAGGCTTGTTATCAGAAAAGAAAAAGAAGCAACTACCAATCCAGTGCAAAGTAAATGAGGCTCTGGGAGACCAGCTATGACTGTGAGGTGGGAATACAAGTGTGAACATCATGGAAAAATACAGGTGCTGCTGAGGCTCAGCTGACTTGCACTAAATTAAAATGCAATCTCTAGAGAATGTGCAACGAGCTGTACAGGCACTGGAGGGCTAGAGAGAGAGAGAGAGAGAGAGAGAGAGAGAGAGAGAGAGAGACTGCTGCCTGATAAACCACCTGCCACATGTTTTCTTTTTCTTAGATAAGTAAGGAAGACTGCACTATCCAGTACCTGAAGCCAAATTTGTCCATAGACACAGAGAGGTGTCTAGGCTGGCTGAAGCACTTGTAGGTGTTGCGGTCGTCCATGGGAATGAGGTCCACGTCACTGAAGACAAAGCACTCATAGTCATACTCCTTTAGGGCCTCAGCGTAGCCCACGTTCAGAAGTTTGGCCCGGTTGAACGTCTCATCTCCACCCTGCCGGGAAAACCAGCATGATTAGGCATGTATACGAACAAGACTACATAATTAAACCTTTGCAATGAACAAGATGTGACATTTATTGTAAAAATCCTGTAAGCATGGTATGGCATTGTTTATTTGTATTTAAAGTCATCACTAAAACAAAAATAAAGCACAGTTTGGCTTTTTATGGAAATGGTTGCACAAAGTATAACAGAAAACAAAATAAGAGAATAACCAAAAATTGGCAGAATTCTTAATAATGTGGCTTGTTGTTGGAGCGGCACAATTATTCTAAAAAAGTTGATAATAAAAGTAAATAAAATAAACAAAATATTTAGGTTTCTGTAGCCCACTGCATATTCCAATCATTTTTCATCGAATTTTATAATCATGAACATATTATGGTTGTCAGCACGTTTTTTAAACAAAATTCAAAAACTGATTTTATAACTGTTTCTCAATTTTAAATAAATGTTAGTAACAATTGTTACTGCAATTATAATGGGTTGAAAAACAGCTTGACCTACAACCACTGAGAAATTAAATCTTGCTAAAACAATTTCTACAATTCAAAGAGGAATTTTCAGATCTTTTACTCTGGCAGCCAACCAGATCTTACCTTGGCATGGGTCTTTATTACGCATGACTTTATTTACATGTGGATTTTCTTTATGTTTAACATCGATCCATGGTCAATACAAGGAAGACTTGTTACTATTTTAGTGCATTAACACACAAACCATTGTGGTTTACATGCATAAACGTGTAGAGTAAGAATTTTACGTTGATTTCAAACATTGCTCTGTCAGTTATGTTGATGTCGGATTCTTCATTTAATGACCTACTAAGACGGTTACTGGTCAAAAGAAATTGCCAACATTTGCATGTCTACTTCTTTAATATATTCCACTAACAAATCTGCATAAGGTTTCAATAAACAGGGGGCAGTAAAAGACGCAGCCTCTAGTGATGCTTTGGGTTATTGGCGTCAAGTTCGAGAAAAGTACAGCCAAAAGCAAAATTGTCAAATAATCACAAACATTACAAAGGCAAATTACTGCTACATCTGCACGTATATTTACATTAGAAACGGGAATACAGTACTTGATTTTGCAACACAAGCAATCATTTAAAAAGGACGATCTTCAGAGGTTATACCGGCGAAAATTATTCTGTAGTCAAACTATATGAACTTCCCAGCCAGCATTGTTTCGGCAATGACAATGATATAGGTGTGTTGTAAAATTTGAAACTAAATTTATTTCATTTTCAACAAAATTAATGAACCAATATATAAACACTGACCTTCCATCAAGGTGGAACAGCAAGTTTAAACCAAGTCATAGTGTAAACAGGTCATAAACTAAATTAGAGACAGCAGATCTTATCTAATCCTTTGTGTTTAAAACTGAACAGCCACAAGAACAAAACCATTGTGCATCTTTATACCTGCAAGGTGTGGCCTCATTGTTGGAAACAGCCCTCTCCTTACCTAGTTTGAGCCAAGTAGGACAACAGGACTAAGTCACAGTACACTAGGGTAGAGATAGTAAACAACAGCTGATTTTTCTACAAATATAATGATGTAGGATCAGCACCATGGCTCGAGTTACTTTACGAATACCAGCCCTGGGTTCACAAAGTGTCCTAAGAATGAGAATCTTCTTAAATGTGTTTTTTTTTTGCTTTGTTAACTTCATACTTCTACAAATTGTTATTCCTCAAAAAACAAAGAAACAATTTTAATCCCTTAACGTTTATATCTCGTCCAAGTATTGACTTTAATCAAAAGAATATCTTATTGTTAAGCTTTAAAATATAACACAATATCAATAAACTACATGATAAATAACCAATTGTCTACATAAAAAACAAATAAACAAAAAATCTTAAGAAATATTAAACATAATGTTTAATAGAATACAACAATTGTATTGAAAAATCCTTAAGAACTTGTGTTTATCTTAAAGATTTAATTAAACTGGTCCCAAGTTAAGGTGCAGCAGATTCCAAGATCTTGACGGTGAAAATGTAAACATCAATACAGCTCAAAATAAATGTCACTGTAGCATATACAGTTTCTCTTTTGTTGAGTGGGAGATTCCCTTGCTCCAGGACTCTTCCAGTAAGTCGTCTCAAGTTCTAATTTAGGTCCTCTTCACTTTGAGGCCTCTCCCTGCACTTTAGTCTCTTGAGGGCTGGATGAGCCTGCTGTGTGCGATCCACTTTTTCCTGCGTTGGCGACAGACAATGATGAAGGGTCTCCAGGGCCACAGGGCTATCTGTTAGCTGCTCTCTATGCCACGCAGACAGCAGCAAAAGCGTTCTTTTAGAACAAGGGGAAATTAAATCCGTGGTCCCCAAAGGCACTGAGCTGCGCTTGTCCTTTGTAGTGGGAGGGACATCCTTGGCCGGCCTTGGAGCCAGGGCCTGGGCTTTCAGGAAAGGGGCTCCATGGAGGACGATCAGAGCATCCAAATTTAGATGGGGTAAATGCACGCAGACAACAATGTCCACAGTATCATATATCACTACCCTTATCTGATTATCTCTGTGTCAATCTGCCATCCAATCAGCTTAAGCCGCAGATACACTACACAACTTTTCCCCCTATTTTAACCAGATTCTCAGTGGGACTGAGTCTGTGCTAGCCGTAGTCTGCAGATTTTTTGGGTCAGTTGGAGTTGACAGTTGGAGAGAAAACAGAGATCGAGTGAGATGTTTGGCCTCCCGATTGTATTTTAGACCAATCAAAGTACATCAGATGCAGCATATCGCTGTTGTCATAAGAAAACTTCGTATCTCCATTTTTTATGTTTTTCAGTTTTTGACAATTTGAAAAAACTGAGGGGGGGGGGGGGGGGGGATCTGGTTCCACTGACTTGCATTGAATATAAAGCATGTTTTTTCCTTCTCCTGTAATGTTACCATTTTGGAGATATGAGGTTTCCTTCCGACAACAGTGATATACTTGTCAATGACTCAATCTGAACGGACTCTTACACCGACTTATAATCAAGATCAAGGTTTGAGAAATCTCTGTCAAATTATGTGTTCTTGATTTAGGTGACAATAAGTCAATACATCCTCCACAGTTAACACACAAAAATGCATTTTTCTGCTAAATTTAGGGCACAATTTGAATTTTTGGGTGAGTTTAACATACTGAAAAAAACAAGATTTTTTGTACAGGCCACATTTTATGTTTTATTTTTTTTCAATGTATTAAATTCAACAAATCAAACAGTGATTGTGCATTAAAGTGTGCAGAAGTGTGCTCTCTATAGAGGGTATGTGAACCATGGCTGTCCAAACCAAACATTTGCATATGTTGGTCTACATTATGAAAGGTTTGCTGAATAGGCCAAGTGTGTGACATTTAAAAGATTTTCTTAAGACTTGGAGATGCAAATCAACAAATAAAACAAAATAAATACAATAAATTACCTTTTGGAACTCTTCAACAAGAGATTAGATGGCATCACTATGCAAGACAGAAAACCAAGAGTGAATAAGAATCAGGTAATTAAAAGAAAAGAAAAAAAAAGTGGGAGAGTGTGAAGAGTGTGTGAGTGTGAGAGTGAGAGTGAGAGAGAGAGAGAGAGAGAGAGAGAGAGAGAGAGAGGAACTAAGAAACTAACATCACCAACAGCAAAACCCAGCCACTGAAGTAGCCTGTGAGTGGCCAGAGAAAGAGTAGACGTTCTCACCTTTGTCCTCGTAGTAAGAGCTGCGTGCAAGCCATCAGACATGCAAAAGACTGGCAGTTTGGTCAGGAAAAAGGAAGACAGGATCGGGGGGGGGTGAAAGGGGGATGGGAGGTGGTGGGGGCAAAGAGAGGAGAGAGGAAAGGAGGGGTGGCAAAGAGAGCGAGAGACAAAATTAGAGAGCAGAGTGAGCAGAGCAGCACATAAAGACAATATTCAAGAAAGAAGAAAAGTGGGGAAAAAAAGCTGGTCACCCTGTGTTCTCTTGTGAGACCAGGCACCTGGAATACCACTGATAGACACTGGGGGCCATCTATTCAGTCTAGGCCTAATACTAATAATGCTGCCCACTACTGTCTAAAATTGATAATCCTGATAATTTTGCTTAATACTGCGATCACAATAATTTAAATAACAACTTTTGAAGAATTAAGTGCTTTCATTGCACTTTTAAGCCATTGAAAATCAACAGAAAACAGCATTTTCTTTCATGTTGCGGGAGATAAATCCTATTTACACAAGACACATTAAACCAATAAGCTGCTGTGTTCAATGACGCCTTTCACATCAGCCATCAGAAATAAAATAGACACAAAGCGTAAGCCATGCTAGCTAATAACAACGTAAAATTCATATTCACACATTTTTAATATTACACAATCGATGCCCACAATCAGAATAGAAGACAGCTATGACGGAAGCACTCCACTTGTACAAACGTGGAGAAAGTTCTAGAGTCTGGACTGATGAGAGAAAGAACTGCAGAGTCACCAAATCTATAACTCCTACAAGCAGCTGACACTGAATAAGTATGCTTGTCTGTTATACATATGAAGTTTATTTCATTGGTATATTGAATAAGTACATTTAAAAAAACAAATGTGGATTTCACTCCATCACGTCTGTTGTAAAATAAACCGATACTCTTATAAATCATTCTTAAATGCTTTGGTTTACACTCAAAACATTAATGCACAATATATAAAAAGCTCAACAATGCTTCCACAGGCCACTTTTTATTTTTGGTTTCGCCCAATATGTTAAATTCAGCAAATAAACTGATTGTGCATTATAAGGTGTGTACTTATTTTCACTAAAGCAATAAAACATAGTTTGATCAGGGGGGCCTAAACTTTTGCATACAACTGACAAACAAAATTTAAGTATTTTAGCCAATTTCACAGTTCCATCACTATCATAGCCAATGTTTATTAACTGACGGAAGAGAAAAAAATCTGCTCACAATACGTAAAATACGATCAGCTCTAGACTAAAGTAGAAAAACTCCACTGAGACTGCAGTTTCTGGCTTGGCCAAATCAGTATCTGGAAAACAAGCAACAGGAGACTAAAAGTGGGAAAAAATAACTGGATGGTGAAGCCCTACTCTCTGGTTTTCCCCTTATTTGGGCAAATTCACATCTCTTACCAGCTCATACAACAAGGCAAGGAAAACGTGGTATGAGCTGGCAACCTTCAGCCTAAATGGAAAACCAAACAAACGGTCCCGGGCAGAATAAACGACAGTCTTTCTAGATAAGACCTTCAAGACAATACATATACTGGAAAATTAAACAGAGCTGGCTACCATACTGAAATTCATCAGCTATTTGTGACGGGTCATTCAAACTGACTGGTGAGATCTGCTGTTTCTACCAGTCTGAGACTGCTGTGCTGTTTAAAATGCGCTCAGTGTGCTTTAGGATGACCTTGAGCATCAAATATTGTCATCTCTGCAAACTATTTCTACTGCAAATTGTACATGCAGTCATATCAGATTGTACTGAGTGTGCACAAACTTCACAGACAGCTTTGTTATTCCATCAATTTTATCTTTGATATATATCAGATAGTACCTGCAGCAAACCTTTCACTTTCACACATACAGAGAAGTGTATGTAATAGTCTTTTTTAGGATCACAGGACAGCACAGAACACACCGTGAATGAGTGCGAAGGAACCGTGTTATGCAGTCATAAATGATTACTTCATTTCTCTCAGCGACCGTATGAGGAGCATTTTTTTAATGCCATAACATCTTTACAGGCCACTGATTTTTTCACTTTGGAAGCCACACTGGCCTATATTGTGGCCTGTGGTCTTGTTTACTGGTAGTTGAACTTGAGTAGTTCTCATAAAAACTCTCATGAAGTAAACAACAAAAGCAAAACACAAGAAAATGTCACTGGGTGGGGAGGTTTCTGATTTCAATAAACCCCCTTTAAAAAAACCCCAATAACCTGTTCCTGTTCACAGTCACATGTACCAGCTTGCCTAAGAACACTTGCAATCCAGACTACAGGGAAGCAAAGCAGTTTGGTGGGAAAAAAGAACTAATAATAGCAGAAATGCCACTGTAAAAACTGAAAAGTCAGCTCAACTGAAATGCATTACTAATTACACTTTACATTTTTTGAGTTACAGGAAAATTCCATCATTTTATAAATTACACCTTACTAATTCAGTCATTGAGATGTACACAAACTCACTCAGAACAGTCTGATGTGAAATGGTTCACTGTAGGAAAATGTACAGACTCATTTCTTTACAGCAGGGGTGAAATGAACCAAGGGTCACAGTGTGTATGACACAAATATACTCATTTTATTTACTATCCAAACACACTAGTGAACCATCGCACGTCTTCTGAGTTTATATTTGTAATGTTGATGATGGTAAAAGAGTCATATATTTGTCATAACTTGTAAGTTTTCTTTGGGAAGTATTTTGTTTCATAATGTCTTGCATGTATTTCTCCACCATGAATGGATTAAAATACATTTCCGGCCAGAACTTCATGACAAAACTTTAAAACAACGTGTCTGACATCAGGCAGCATATCTAACCATTTCATGTTATAACTTTGTTAGAGTTTTAAGAAGCATTAAACTTTTCAGACATTGTTCACAACCACTGTGAGCAACTGTGTCATGGCAACATTTCATATCAGACCACACTAAAAGACTTTGTTTCTATCTCAGAAATGTATTGTGTACATTTTGAAAAGTTCCCCTTAACTTAACTAGCCCGAGGGCACTGCAGTTCACTTGACTTGGCTTAGTTACAAGTACTCATAGCTTACATTTTTAGTACTGCATCTCAGTTACAGTGAACAGTATAGAATTTTTAAAATTATTATTATTTTTTTTTTAATGTTCACTTGATATTTCTACTCAAATACCACCAGGATTTTTTTGCGTTCCAAGTTCAAGACAGCTCTGGCTGAACCCACAACTGCTGGATAACAGGGCAAGTGCTCAGGAGCCTCGGAAGTGATTAAATTAGTCCAAAAATGTATAACAATCTATAAAAAATATTAATATTTTGACTTTAAAAAGTGAGCAACATAGCAGTTTTAAACCTCACTGAACATCAAATAAACTTATATGATGTTACTGATGTAAAGCATAGATTGTTATTTTGTTAACTTACTATTTGATGTTCAATTACCTTATTTTTAGATCAGGCATGGAATAAATTTAAGTTTAATTGGCCAGGGGTGGGGGGTGGGGGGGTTCCATACTAAGCATTTTGTGTTTTTAGTAATGAGGCACACTACATTGGTTTCACTGAAATGAACATTATAAACCAATATTTCTCAGATTCTTTGTGCAGGTCACAAAACTGCTACATAGGTTAATAAATCTAAGTTGGATTTTCACAATGCGGGCATTATGGTGTTCAAAGGATTCTTCAAAGATACTTTACTGTCCATATGAGAAGATCAGACTGATCTCAGTCCATGAAGTGAACTGTGACTTCACAACATCTACAGCAATGGAAACCTCATACGCAAGTATAGATCAATCACGTGGAGGAAGAACAGACTTAATAATTGTTTAAGACTGCACATCCCAGAAAACAATAGCAGAAGCCTGACCACACAGCAAGACATCATACAGGAAAAACTGTTGTGCTATTCAATGCCACGTTTCACATCCACTTACACATCAGTATTTCCTTCCCAAGGTTAGACCAATGCTGCTGGAGGTGAAACCAGAGTACAAGGAAGAAAACAGACAGTAGTGTCTGAAAATGACTTCCTTCTGTAAAAAGTCACTCCTTACAAAATCAACAGAACATGCACAGCCACCAAGTAACTCATCAACCTCTGAATCAATAAAACTGTACCACTGATCCCAAACTTGGTACATTGGTCAGTACTGATGCGCACTAAAAGTGGGTGAAATAGCAAAGAGGTGAAGTAACTTCCACAATATGGTAAACAATATTCCGTTTTACAAATATTTGATCAATTGTAAAAGATCGCAGTACTGTTAATATTAATATTCTTTCTAATATTTAAAAATATTAGCAAAAACAATTAACATTTTTTTTTCAACATTTACAGATTGACACTAAACTTATTACCACAACGACTGCGCCAACTTGCACATCTAAAAAAAATTACATTCTTCTACTTTTTTACAATTTAGAGATGGCATATTGGAAAGAAGAAAATGCCAGACCGGATATGGGAAGGCAAGTGTGCACAAAAAAACTAACTGGCCCAAAAAAAAAAAAAAAAAAAAACTGCAGCAACAATAACAGAAAACAGTTTAGTATACATATACTGTATTCATAATTACCAAGCATGCTTTAGTGCCAAAAAACACCTCTGGGGTCAATAAAGTATTCTGATAGGCTATTTCCATACAGTCATATGCAAAGTTTGAACTGGTCAGATTACATGTTTTATTGCTTTTCTAACTGACAATAAACCTACACATCCTCTAGAGAGAACAAACTTAAACTTGCATATTAATATAAATAATATCTATTTATTTACTCAATAAATTTGGGGAAAAAATGTTCGATAACTTTTGCACAGGTTACATTTTAGGTTAATTCCCCCCCCCCAATATTGTTAAGCGCAAAAAACAGTGATTAAAACTTTGAACTAATTACATGAGACTGTGTTCTCTGTAGACAATAAGTTTATGTATTTTCAAAATCAAAACACTGGTCATTTTACCAGGCATGCCCAAACTTTACATAAGACTGGGTAGGTACATAGGTCCTGTTTAGCTAGTGTAATGATAGCCTTTCAGCTTATTCAACAGCTCATTGAACACAATCATGTATTTAAAACCAAACTTCAGCCAATGGAACGGCATGTTGAGTGGACCAGCCCAGTGGGGGGTTGGGCAGGGGGAACTGGCCACCACACACACGACGTATTACCCATTGCAGTGGTCACAGTTAACTAATTACAGTTCGTTCTGGGCCTGATTAAACAGGTTTGTTAAAAGAGAATAAGACCACTCGGCCCTCAGTCTACCCTTGCTGGATGGGAGGGGGAAGGGGGGGTGGGGGGTTTGAGGGAATTACTCCAAGCCCAATCCTGTAACATGTCTACTCTGAAATAGCCTCACTCACATCACAAGATGTGGTATTGTTAGTTGTGCATTCATAGCTGTGGGGTCGTAGAGTTTGTGTAGTTTATGCATCATAGCCTACTTTTAGATGCTCATTTTAAGTGAAATGTTTAAACAAACTGGGTGTTTGTTAGTTGGAATTGACAAAATGCACCAGCAAGCAGACCATATTTAAAAAGGCAACAGTTAAGATCACAAAATACCAGGAGAACAATTTACGTGCTTTATTATGGACCAATTAGCCATAGCTTGTTACTATGCGTTTCATACACTAATACACTAACTATGTCGTCGTTTACAGGCTGTCTCTAATTCTCTAAAAGGGTTTAGTTGCAACTTTCAAGACTTTACACAGACAAGAAACAGTTCCATATTTATTACAGAAACAAAGATGATTTCCATTAAAGCCTGACTTAAAAACGTATATCCAAAAATGGAAATACAACAATTAGAAGTGAATGTCTTCAATTATTATAAATCTGTCTACTTTATTACACACGCAGTTGTTCAAAGACCCAGAAGTGCCAATGATACCCATAACACACCCAGACCAGCATAACATAATTTACATAATAGCGTAATTTATCACAGCAATGATAAGAGATCTTCACACTGATTGCTGTCATGCATATATAATCAATTCAAGTCAAAGACTGACTGTATTGGCCCCATTCTGTCACTGATACACAGTTAAGGTTAACAACAGGAAGCACTGACCTGGTTGATGACGTACACCCCATAGTCCAGCTGCTGCCGTTGTAGAATGGGGTGCAGGTAGTATAGCCAGAACTTGAGGTGCTCGTCTCTATTGCGGAAGGGGATGATGATGGCTACCTTCTGCAGAGCGATGCAGTCTTTGGGCTTGTAGCGACCTCCCATCCGCAGCTCTGGGTTCTCCTTCCTCACGTTTTCCAGGCTGACTGGAGAGGAAAACTCGATCCGGAGGGGTCCGACTGTTCCAGAACAGACAAGAACACAACAAACTCGGGTCAGTCCATTTGTGAAAGACAACAAAGACTTGTTAGCAAAGCCTTCAGTGCTTGGAAACAATGACAGAAGATCCCAAACAAAATCTAAAGTCTAAACACTGAGGCAAGAATAAATTTACATTCTTCCTTCTTGGCCCTATCATTTGCATTTGGTCCTACCATTTTTGTTTCTGTTACCATCATTCAATACACAAAGGCATAATTTCACAGGAGATGTAGCCTGCACCGGACCTTGCTTAATTATAAGATAGAAAACTGAGTCACTAGGTTACTGGCATTGTTATGAGACTGCTATTCTGCTTATATGGTATGTTTTAGACCAACCTATGGGTGCTTTTAGGCCTAAACAGTGGATTATTGAACACATGTTCACATTTTTAGCATAGACCAAACGTCTTTAGTGTCTTAACACGTTTTATATACAAGTGTGTAATTTACGAAGCATATTTTGGGTCAAAGTACCAATGTTGTCCGTCCCACACATGTGATTTCAATACAAGTAAGTGAATGACAAAATGACAGCTCTTCAACTGAAACTGCACCTTAAAATACAGTTTATAACTGACATGTTTTGAATTGGACTTCCACACCAAATTCGTACTCATGCTAACTTGTAATATCTTAACACTAGCAGTGAACGTATTTTAAACAAACAAACAAACAAAAAAAACACAACAATCATTAAAAATACTCAGGAATCAGGCAATGTGTGTCACCATGATTAAATTCGGCCATTTCTTTCAAAATCTCTTCATGAACGGAGGGGTTTGATAAGTCTCTTCTTATTTTTTGGACAGAAGCATCACCTAAAATGTTGGAAGTCCCAGCAGTGCTAAACTATGATGACCGTCAAGCTGGAAGTCAATATTTAAAGAAAACTTCCATGTTTTATTACAAAGTGAGCAAAATTCGGTTTGAGAAGTTTGTAAATCACTGAATAAAAATCACTGTAGTTTTTTTATTACTGTTATAGGCATTATTATTATTATCGTTGCTATTATTTTGGTATTTTTATATGTGGCACTACAGATTCTATTGTTTCCAACTTTTCCAACTAATTAAATCTCAAAAAAAAAAAAATAAAAAATAAAATAGTGATACACATTGTGTACTTGAAGTATCGCGATACAATATTCTTGTCATATTGCCCACCCTTGCTCTGAATAACTTATATTTCTTTATATCCTAATCATATGATTAAGCTGTACATTTTAAAAAGTGGGGTAATTCCAGTTTAATAATAAGGCCACTTTTGTCCACTTTCAACATATGAATCTGATCCACTAAGCCACATCCACAACAATCAAAACAACTTAATCCAAGTTAAATTCTGTTCTAGTCTAAGTCGGCGGCAGAACCAACCCTACAGACACATTTTCCCAAACCACTGATTTTAACCAGTACAGATTTGCTTCCTTGACATATGGCTAAATGATACATTTAGATAACACAGTGTTTCAGTGAAGAGCTCAACCACTTACTTACATTGAATTAACCTTATAGCAATTTTTAAGACTATAATTTTCAAATGGCAAGAGCTGCTATTTTAAATCTAGTCTATATAAGCAATAACATAGTTTTAACATAGTACTAAATAGAGAGAATATTTAGCCAAATAACAGAGTCTGTGATCTGCTTAGATATCAATTTTACTGGTGACAAAAACCCAAGTACAAGCAAACATGTTTATCCAGGAAATAATGTGGTGCTATGGAAAGAATTTACATTTATTTTAGGGATTAATTTAACAGTATCTACAGAATGGACCAACACTGCTGTACACTATTTTACTAAGCAAATCAGTAGATGAACTAACACTAAAGCTTCCAGCTTAGAGCTAGACGTGGCATAGTCACTGTCTTTTATATGAGGGTAATTGTTTTCTATTGGCGGGAGGACATGCAAATATGCTACCTTGTTATGGTTTCACTGAGATCTATCTTTCGGCTATTGTGGTTATCCTGGGTGTAGTACTTCATATTTTTAAGTCATGTTCGAAGGCATGAAGGCACAGGTTTGTTAGCAGTCAAGTAAGATAAGATATAGACACAACACTAAGGAAGGAGGGTCTGTCTTTGGGCTGTATGCCTTATTGTGGCACTGAATTGCCACCTTACCTCGTTCCTACACTCACTGGCCTTTTCATCAGGTACACCTACTAATTTCCGACTAAAATGCACAGTTGGTTGCTATTTTGAACACTGAAATAAACTGTTGCATAGTGTCATTTTGTTGTACTGTCAGCTTTGTGAGAACCTCGTGTCAACTACTGACAGTGAATAGGCTGTATAGCCTTACCTAGACTGTATTTGAACTGCAGGGGCCAGTTTTACTTCATTCACCTCACAAAACGTCACACGCCAAGCTTTACAATTTAATGTGATTCCACAGGAAAGTAAAGCATTTGCAGGGTCAAACGCATTTAAACACCCTGCAACTCGACCAAATGGCCCTGACACCAGACCAGACTGTGAACAAAGGACGTTTCCTCAAAAGATCTTCAAAGGTAAATCACTGACTGGGAGCACAGCTGCATAAACATGAAATCTAATGGTGCGCAGCAGTGAGAGAAGAGTAGCTGTGACAACACCACGCAGGCAAATTGATGAGATGATAACATCAAACCTCAAATCTCAGGACAGACACTTATCAGACGGACTCATCATAAAGGAAACAGAGCTCACCAAATATCTCGCCTGTCGAGGTCCAACATGTCACATAAACGAGATTAAGACAGAAAATACTGCAAAACAATGTCAGATGGATCCAAATCTGCCGTGTTCTTCTAATATACTACAACAAATTCGTGAACCTGACTGATTCACGTCCATAACACTCAGTCAGCCTTTTCACTAAGAAACTATTTCTTTAAAAAGGCTCAACAACAAAAAGACACAAGTACGAAGTGTTTAAGAGCTCTTACCCAGTATAGGCGACGGGTCGGGGCATTTTTCAAGGTTTTCCAAGCTCTTTTCAGTAGCGTTGTGATGCCTGGAAAGCGGAAAGTTGGTGGTGGGCTTCGTCTCTCCTTCACTGCCGTGCACGTAGGCTGTCAGCTTTCTTTGGTCCTGCTGGATTTGCTGGTGTTGTAGAAACGTTTGCTTAAAGTCTATCGACCTCACATAATAAAATACAGTGACCGATATGTGAAGAAAGCACAGGAGCACAACCAGAGTGCACGTCCTGTGAAGGAAACTAAAATTCACATTTGAATCACGCATTTTTTTAAATATCCGACCCAGACCTAACTAGCTAGCCTAAAAATAATAATCACACAATAAGGTGATATAATATATAACTACACATGGATTTAGTATCTCAGTCTAAACGAACTTGGTAGGTTAAGTCAGCTAGTCGCATTTAGAGCCAACAGCTAGCTTCTCTCCAAACGCCTTCCTGTCCGTTACCAGCATTTTAAGCTGACGTTGTTCTACGTTAGCTTTAAAATTGAGTAAAATATCTAGTTTGTAGGTACGTAACGTTACATAAAAAGCTCTCTCATTAAAACGACCACAGTTATGTTTTCCGTCAGCCAAAACCCGTTTAAAGCTACTTTTTTCCGCGAAGCTAGGCGTTAGCTCGCTAGCGTTAGCTGCTCAGCTAAGCCAAATCATTTTTCTCAAGCTAGATAGCTCAAATGCGCTTCTGCGTCGCTTAAACCAACGAATTTTAAACAAACAAGCGCTGAATAATAACTAAACGTTAACGTCTCCCGGCGTTTTAAGTTTCGTGAGACGAGGTTTTGCGAAGACGCTTTCTTCCTTTGGAAAAGTTGCTCCGTTCGTTTGTAAGTAACGGAGCGCAGAGACTCGGGTTTGACAAGTCACAGCAAGTCTGTGCGGCTACGTACAATACGCGGCTTACGCTACCTGCGTAGTCACAGTAGCTGCGTTGTTAACCAGCGTTGTGCTGCTTGCTTACGTTGACTTACAGTACGACGAATAGCTAATGTAACTTCTAGATACTCTGTAATAACTGGAAATAATCGCTTTCGTCTTTTTCCAATCAAGTTTTCTTTCAACACATTCAAACAGGTGAATGAAACATCCCTGCAACACGTTGGCTTTGGTTTTGCCTGATCTCGCAGCCATGCTCCTTCGCATTGCTGGTCCGCTCTGCTGAGGCGATGTGCTGTATATCGGGCAAAATCAGGGCCCGCAGCCGGAAAAGGGTTATTCCTTCTCGTATTCGGACGCAGCCAGGGGTTCCCCTGCAGTCTTAAAGGGGAACTCCAATTTAAAAAATGGATTTATTTCTGAATAATCCAGCCCTTGAGACGTAAACAAAGCAATTCAAAGTGCTTTGGTGTGAAATGGCTCATTTGTAGAGACACTTATATTGACGGTGGTGATAGGAACCAGGGGTCACCAGGTCTACAAACACGCATGCATCCACTTGATTTACCATCCAAAACCACCACTGAGCCTATACGTGCCTTCTGAGTCTCAGATGGAAAGTTGATGATGGTAAAATAACGGCAAATCCAAAAAAAAAAGTTTTCTTTGGGGTCTATTTTGCCTTACAACATTCTGCGTGGGTCACTATGCCGTGAGTGGATTAAAATAAATGAACTAAAATACATTTTAAGGCCGAACTTTTGTCACAAAACTAAAATACAACAATGTATCAGACATTAGGCAGCACACGTAAGCCTTTTCATGTAATAACCTTGAGGAAATTAGAGGTGGGCGTCTGGTTCCATTGACTGCTGTTTTACCAGCATTCTACGTTTTTTGTCCATTTATTTATTTGCGTTATGTATAACTTGTGTTTTTATGGCTGTTGTCGTTTGCTTTTAAGGCTGATATGTCGAAACGACATCTGCTCTGCTTCGTTCCGAAAGTAAAAGTGAACATTTTGAGGTGATAACTGAGTTTTTCCGACGACAGTTTTCCAAGGTAAAAGACGCAACTTGGTTACGTAACCTGACGCAACCTCTGCGCAGTCTACGCATTCTGCGGAAGCTGACGCGTAGAGTTAAACGGGTTAAACGCAGCGTTGGAGCGGATATGGCTCGCTGTTAGAAGGTCCGTTATGGGTAATAATTTGCTGTCGTGGTCTATTAAGGCTTATTGTGAAATTACAACGTGTAATATTTTCAGCAACCGTTTAACGAACCCTTTCAAACGTTCAAAAGATTGGAAAATGAGCTAAACCGTCTCTGTGCTGGGCGAGTGTGATTGTATTAATTACTCAGTGCAGGTCCAAAGTCCACTCGCGGTGTCACGTTGTTGTTTACCTTTTACTGAGAGCATTCTGGTGTGCGAAAGATCAAATAAAAGAGTCGAATTAAACCGAATAATAAAAAATACATATGAGACCGAAACAACGTGACGCGAAAGACCCTCAAAAGTTTCTGAAAACTAGAAACATTTGAGGAGTTTGTGTTTTTCATCGGTGTTGGGTGCCACCTAGTGGTCACAAGTGGTTTCCCATGTGCTGCAAAGCTTCTTCTCTTTTAAAACTCTAGCTAAGCTTCACACAGTTCATAGCATCATCAGCGTGCAGTGTGTGATAATGCTTTAATAAGGGGTTTGTAGCTGATTTGCTGAATGTAAATGGTGAATTGTATCAATATAAGGAACTCATAAGTATATCGGGATGCTGGATGTAACTGGTCAACCAGCACAGTGACCAGCTTGCCAACTGGACAGACTGGTCAACCAAGTCTCGAAACATAGCGTGAACTGGTAAGCTGTTCCAGCTTTCCCAGCAGAGTGGAACTGGTCACGGAAGGCTTTTAATACTAGCATATCATTTAATATTTACATTTAGCAGACGCTCTTATCCAGAGCGACTTCCAAGAAGTGCTTTGTCTATCTAGAGAAAGTATCTTTGATAGTTACCAGTAGGTTAGAGAGAAGTCCTGAGATCAGATACTGCTAAGAAACAAAGTCACTGTTGATACCCAGAGAGAAAGGAACACAGTTGAACTCAGAACAGTGCAGTACAATACAGTAAACTACACTACACAGTGCAATACAATAAAATATCAAATATAAGTGCCGCACAATACATTACAATCAGTACTTAATTCAGTGCTCATTTAAGTGCTGTGTAAAGAGACGGTCTTCAGTCTGCATTTGAATATAGAGATTCTGCTGTACAGTCAGTCAGTAGGAGTTCATCCCACCACCTGGGTGCCAGTACAGAGAAGAGCCTCGATGCTTGTCTTCCCCACGCCTTGAAGGATGGCGGGTCAAGCCGAGCTGTACTTGAAGCTTGAAGGGCTCATGGTACAGTTTGAGATTTCACCATTGCCATCAAGCAGGTAGGGGCTGGTCCAGTTTTGGCTTTGTGGGCCAGCATTAGGGTTTTAAATCTGATGGGTGCAGCTACAGGAAGCCAGTGAAGGGAGCACAGCAGTGGGGTGACATGGCTCATAAATCCATTTGCACAAAGCAAATCATCACTGTGTAATTTGTGATTTTGAAAGTCATTCATAAATAAATAAATAAGCTGACTGACTGAGTCCGAATTGGATTTGATCTTTTCTACACTGGTTGACTGAAAACCTTCCTAAACACAAGGCTATATAAACCCAAAGGGCTCTAGCGGGCTGCAGTTAGGAGCTCTGGCCTCCAGGGGTCCCCAGAAGCTGGATGGTGAACAGTGACCGGCCGCTTTTTCAGACGCTCTGGTTCCGGAAGTAAAAATCCCCTTCATTTCCCCCATATATATTGAAAAGATCTTTATATAAAGAGTTTTAAGCTTTCGACCGAACCAGTCCGCTCCCAGAAAAATCATGGCGTTATAAAAGTTCAATCGGAGCCAAAAAAAAAAAGATTTTGAAAAACGGAGATGAAGGCAACGGTCCGTGGCGGCGTAGCTAACGTGTTTCAGAATGAACTACATATCCCACACAGCACTGCGAACAGTTTCAACCAATCACTTGTGCGCTTTTTTTCGTAAGTTATATCCATTTTTTTGCGGATATTGCTGTTTTTTATTATTATTATTATTATTATTATTATTATTATTATTATTATTATTATACTTTTATGTTCATTTAATATTTAAACTGTATCATTCTTTTCCACAATTCTTTTATTTCCTCTTTGGTTCTTAGCGGTCGTGGTATGGTGCAGATACGTGGGAAGTGGGGGACCTGAGGGGGCTGCAACACTCCCTGATATTAGGACTGCAACTGTTAATATAGATTTATGACAGCGTATTTAACGTGTTTCACAATGAACCACATATCCCAGACAGCACTGCGAACAGTTTCAACCAATCACTTGTACTCCTTTTTTTTTTTTTTTTTTTTTTGCAATCGTGTGTTTCCTCTAAACTTTTGCGGATAATGCTGTTTTATCATTATTATTATAGTTTTATGTGCATTTAACGTTTAAAATGAATCATTCTAGTTGTGAACAAGTTATTTCCTCTGTGCTTTCACGGTTCTTACCAGTCATGTATGATACGTGGGAAGTGGGGGAGCTGAGTGGGCTGCAGGACTCCCTGACATCAGGAATGCAACTGTTCAAATGATAATTGTTATAAAATGTTCTGGACTTTTTTGAATAATATGAGCATAGTAAAGACCCATCTGTGCTTGTTTTAATAGTCATAAGTCGATCATTGACCATTCTAAACCTGAAAGAGGACAAACATACATGGGACATCACAAAAAGAGATCTCTCTTGAGAGACACTGACAAAAGACAAATTTTGTAAGAACAATAAAAGTTTTCACGAGTGATACGATCGGTTAGATTATAGAGATTCTTTTTATAAACACTTTGTGCAACATGTTTTCAGCACGTTTGGGTCAGTTTCAGCTTCAGGTGGGTTTAAGTAAACTTTTGGCTGTCTGTTCTGTTTCACTTTGTGTGGAGCGAGGAGCTCTTACTTTAATGTCCTTCACCCTAATTAAACTTCTGTAACCCCCCCTCCCCCCCAACCCCTCTATTTAACCCTAATTGGCTTCTATGGTCAAACATGCTTTGTTTCATTCATTGTTGACGACCGAGTTCAACAGTTTGTTGCAACTGCATTTTTCTCTTTTCCTATTGTTTCATCAAGTTGGGAATGATTGACATGCAGCTAGGCCTATCAAGAAAACAGCTGAGAAGGTTGCTAATGCTGTTAAACAGATGATGATTAGCATGTCAAGGAGATCTTGTCAGTATGTGTGAGGCAAATCTGTGTTTAAACAGGGTCCTATTCATCAGTGACAAGTATTTGCAATGACATGTAGTGACATCTCCATTTACAGCTTTACAAGCTGTAAGACAAAGGCCCAGTCCCATTTCACCCCTCACCCCTACCACTTTGCCCTTAGCCCTCCGTTTTGCGCATTCACATCTAGGGTGAGGGTGTCCCATTTCTTGTTGAGATGGAGGGGTAGGGCGAAGTGTTAGGGCTACATGGCTCTCCAAACTGAGGTTTTTCAGAGGCTCACTATAAACGTAGTGGAATAAAAAAACAAAACATAACAAAAAAAATGGCAAGATGGCTGCGTGAGCAACCAAAGAAACCCATAATTGTGAAAAGTTTCTCAGTTAAAAATTACAATAACCATTGTATTAACGTAGTTTAGTGTCGGTTCAATGTATGTTTGGTTGTTTTCTTCATAACAAGCATAAAAAATCACTAAAGTAAGCTAATGTCTCGGTAGCTAGTTAGCTAACTTTCCCCGTTCCACCTTAAAGAGTAGCTGTTAATGAAATTTGAGGGTGGTCCCATTTCGTAGAGCAAGATTTCAACCACTACCCATTGTAACTCTGTTCCAAGGGGTAAAGGGAAACAAGGGGTCGAGATAAAAAGAAGAAATGGGATCGGGCCAAAGAGTTGCCGAGTGACCTGAAAGCAGCCAAAACTACTTCTTCAGAGAACAATAAGCTATGAACTGCACTGCAATCTGATTCATTCCTATACCCCTTGCTTATATGCCCTCTGCTTAAAAACAAGCACAGAGATGCGCATCTAAGATTTGTGTGCAAGCATTTAGAAGAATCATAACTGCTTGGGAACCATGTACTCTAGCCTGATGAAACAAAAATACAACCCTTTGGCTATCATCATGTTTAGAGAAAGAAGGTTGCATTTATTAACCCAAGAACAGCATTCCCACAGTGAAGTATGGTGGTGGGAGCATCATGATGTGGGGCATATTCTTTGCAAAAGGCTCTGGGGCAAAACACTTCATTAAAGGAAACATGTGTGGAGCAGGAGATATTAGAGGAGAATTTAATCTCATCAGCCAAGAAAGGGGAGAATGTGAAGATTTTAATGAGATGATGATCCCAAACATACAACCAAAACAACTCAAGACTTTTTGGAAAAGGTGAAGGTCCCACTCTACATACTTGAACCCCCCTAATAATTCATGGAGGGTTTTGAAATTGCTGCAAAAAGAGAATTGGCTCTTACCGTAGATCATTGTAGCTATAATTTTCAATGGCTTTGCAGCAATGTACAAATGTAATTTCGGTGAAGGTGTCTTCATAATTATACATGCAGTTAAAAGACATGTTTGTAAGCCTGAAGTGGATACATGCGCTTATATTGTATATTAAATAATAAAAACAAAAGTGTCTGAATACATGTTTCCCTACACTGTGTGTAAAATGTGGCTTACAGTCTAAGCATTGGCCCTGTCATCAGGAGATCATGAGTTCGATCCCTACTGATGCTACAACCATGCCTGGGAGTCTATGAGCCTCGCTTTCTCTAGGTGGGCAGGTTAGCCCTCACTTTCCCTTACAGCACTCATCACGAGGTTAGCTAGCACAGGCATCTGAGAGTATATGAAATGGCAATAAAAACAGAAAACAGTGATTAGTGAAAACAACACATTACTTAGTGTTTTACTTCCTAAATTTTATTGTTGTTATTTTTTTGGGGGGATAAATACACCAATCAGACATAACATTATGACCACCTCTTTGTTTCTATGCTCACTGTCCATTTAATCAGCTCCACTTACTATATAGGTGCACTGTGTAGTTCTACAGTTACAGACTGCAGTCCATCTGTTTCTCTGATACTTTGTTAGCCCCCTTTTACCCTGTTCTTCAGTGGTCAGGACCCCCATGGACCCTCAGAGCAGGTACTATTTGCGTGGTGGATCATTCTCAGCACTGCTGTAATGCTGACATGGTGGTGGTGTGTCAGTGTGCATTGCGCTGGTCTGACTGGATCAGACACAGCAGTGCTGCTTAGTGTCACTGCTGGACTGAGAATAGTCCACCAACCAAAAATATCCAGCCAATAGGGTCCTGTGGGCAGCATCCTGTGGCCACTGATGAAGGACTAGAGGATGATCAACACAAACTGTGCAGCAGCAGATGAGCTATCGTCTCTGACTTTACATCTACAAGGTGGACTGATGAGGTCTAATAAAGTGGACAGTGAGTGGACACAGTGTTTAAAAACTCCAGCAGCACTGCTGTGCCTGATCCACTCGTACCAGTACAATACATACTAACCTACCACCACCACATCAGTGTTACTGCAGTGCTAAGAATGATCCACCACCCATGGGGGCCCTGACCACTGAAGAACAGGGTAAAACGGGACTAACAAAGTATCAGAGAAACAGATGGACTACAGTCTGTAACTGTAGAACTACAAAGTGCACCTATATAGTAAGTGGAGCTGATAAATGGACAATGAGCGTAGAAACAAGGTCATAATGTTATGCCTGATCAGTGTTTATGCTTATTCCAAATATGATGACCACAACACATTCCAAAAAAATTTGGACGAGAGCCTGTTTACCACTGTGTTACATCACCTTGCAATTCAACAGCACTTAACCATTTTGAGACTGAAGACATCAATTAATCCAGTTTTGAAAGTGAATTTTTTTTTGCCATTCTTCAGTTACACAAGTCTTCAGCTGTGCAACTGTACAACTCCATATTATTACCCATGGTTTTGTAATGGGATGTCCAACAAGCTTATATGGGTGTGATAGTCAAGTGTCCACATACGTTTGGCCACACTGTGTAATTAACTCCTGCGGCAACATCTAGGCCTGGAACATTTGACCCACATCTACAGCCGATCAAAGACAAATGTGGTGACTTTCTCATAAACACGGCATGACAGTGAGGCTAACTGTTCGGATTGTATGCACTGAAAGGTCCTTCTGTGACTGGACAAACCAGCGACTTCGCAGGCATGGAAGCTGAAGAAAAGCCCAACATAAAGAAGCGTATTTATCGAACTGCTGATCCAGGATCAGCTCTGTTCATTCATAGCCTGTCTATTCAAATGTAGTCCTGTGGATGTGAAAGGCTGAAACTGTTCACAGATCAGCAGCTTTACTGTAAGATAGTTGATGAATAGGTGCCAGTATGTGTTTTGTTCCAGCTGACAGCAAACAGCTCAACCCTGTTCCCTTATGAATACCAGAGCGTCGCCAAGCAGTTTTCTGTAGAATTAGCTTAATTTTAATGTATGTTTTCTTTTTCGGTGAGGTGAACGTATTACAGTCAATGTAAAGTGAAGCAGCAAACTATGCAAAGGTAATAAAACATGCTGGCCAGTATGTGTTTCAGTGTAGCCTTGGACTGCTTACTATGCCATATCTTCATATAGTATACGGAATTCCTGCCAATCTCATGAATTAATAAATGAATGCTATCTTCACTTACAGCAGATCTCATCAGAGCATAGTCAGCATTAGAGATATTGATATAAATTACACTAATTTAAGCTCAGGCTGTCCAGAAAGTCCCTAATCTTCACAGTATTACATAATAGACTACAGCTTTTACTTTCAGCAATACTGAAAGGGAAATGCTACTGAATTTTAAAAATGTCTGCATAATTCAGTTGGTGATAGGAAGCAGGAGTTCTGATATAAACAATGAAAATAGTCTTTTTACTTGCTATATAAAATTACCAGTGAACCTACAAGTGTTTTGTGAGTTTATATATGTAATATTTACTCACTCATCATCTAGGCCGCTTATCCTCCTGGCTTGAAGGGGGGGGGGTGCTGGAGCGCTCATTTGGTGGAAGGTAGGAAACACCTCTGACAGGTCACCAGTGCTTCATATGTGTAATATTGATATTAATGAAATAGAGATGAAGCTGAAAAATGCAGAGGTAAAAAAATATCCAGCCCAGCACTACTCTGACATGAATCACAAGGAGGGGGTAATGTGGGAAGATGTGGCACACACGTACACACTCTTTGTAAACCATATCAGCATATCATGCATGGGAATATATTACAATAGACCTATAAAAGATTTCTATTTCCTGCCTTCCCCCTCGTGAGATTTCTCGCTCATTGCATTTTAGAAATAAAGTCACTATGTAAAAAGGGTCACAAAAGTCACTAAGTCTAGTGTCTTAGGCAGGGATGACGCAGGAATACAGTTACCAAAAAAGATTCAGTGGTTGTATGAGCCCATATTTCATATTCATATGAAACGTTTTGGCTGTAAAAAGAGACCCGTGGCTACAGCCCAATAGCCATGCCCTAAACATACCCCTGGGTCAGCTCCAGTTCTGGAGAGACCAAGACGGCTGCTATCAACACATGTCACAGAATAAGTGATGCAGCTTAAAAATCACCCCGTACCCCCACCCTTACTTTTATTTTCTGGGTTATGTTGTGTCTTGAAAAAATGTTTGGGGTGATGTTGTGGACTCGCTTGCCATTTGCTAGCTTCTGGTTCAGTTTTACACAGCAGTATTCTCTAAAACTAGGCAAGCAAGTGGTAGAAATGATTGGGGGATAACAGCAGCCAGCTCCCTCTGTTGGCCAAAGAAAGCACAACACAAGATATCTGCCCGTCTGCTTTGCTGCCAAGTCTTTCTTAGGTTCTTAGATTCGAGTGTGGGACAGCTACAGCCAGAGACAGGCCACCAAAAACAAGGACATCACACTAAGTGTGTCACGTCCTCAGAGCCACTTTGCATGACTGTCTATACTCCTCATGGAACCCCTTAGCAGACACCGCAATATGTTTTAGTCCAAAATGTTACCTCACATTACTGTAAAACAATGTCTTGGGCACTGGACAGCATGTATAATCATTTTACGTCATAGCTTTCTGTAAGGGAGCTTTTAGAGGCAGACGTCTGGTTCCTATTACCAACACTGTGAACAATTCTGACTCTGTAAGTTCCTCTAGAACGGAGCATTTCACACCAAACCATACCGAATGACTCTGCTGCCATCTTAACGACTAAATTATGCAGATATTTTCGGACAATAGGTGAAATTACCCTTTTAATTCAAGTATGTATTTGTTTGCAAGCTTGCTTAAGCGCTTACTCTTTACCTAAAGAGCTCTTCACAAAACGTACGTTCGCTGCAAACATGTTACAGCAGTCGAATGCTCCCCAATATTATAAATATAAAAATGTGAGTGATTTTTTAGTTGTAAAATGGCTTAAAATAAGCAAATAAAGTATGCAGGACATGCACGAAGCTAAAGCGCTACGTGAAAGCACGGCAGGAGAAAGCAGGTGACGTCACACTGTCAGGCCCCACGAGCTGCACAACTCGGCGATGTGTTGGAATGCGCGCGAGCGCCTCGAAGTTCGCCGAACAAGTTAGCTTTTGGGATATAACTTCGAAAATATACGCGTCTGTAACCGAAAACAGCGCAGAGGAACCGAAGGGACGAACACGGTAAGTTATCCACACGGAACTTTGACGTTTTAGTTTGCAAAAACGGACTTTTGTCCGTCGTAGTGAGGTAAAAATGGAGGCAGAGCGAATCTAGGCGCTGTCCAGCAGGGCTGAGCTTCTCCGTTCACCACGGAGAGATCAGGACCACGGCTAACACACCAAACTCCAGCACACTGCCTCCTAAAAACTCCGGAACGACACCAAACACCTTATTACTAACAAAACGGGTCCCAAATCGTCGAAAAAATCACAGTTGAAGAAGTTTTCGGCTGCTTTATCGAACGAAACGGTGCGCCTATCTTCCGGGAAAAAAGTAGTAAAGTTAGTTAGCTCGCTAACGTACTCCGCTCGAGGTAGTTAAAGGGGAATACCACCAAATTTTTTAAAAAGCGTCTGTGTAATTGAACGGTTAAGATGCAAACAAAGTCATTTAGAGTGGTTTGATTTGAAATGCTCCTCTATGAGGAAACTTGGCAGCTCAGATTTTTTCACAGTGGTGGTGATAGGAACCAGACGGCTGGCCTGCCTATATATGCTAACGTTGGCTCACGGAAGGTTATCACACGAAATGGTTACGAATACGCTGCCTGATACATGCCAGAGATATTTTTTAGATAGTTGTGAGAAGATTGTGGCTTAAACGTGGTTTTGAAATACATGCATGGTGTCATAAGTAAATCATCACCTAAGACTGGCTTCCCAACTTCACTCTTTTACCATTATCATAGGTTAATGAACTTTCACATGTAAAAACTCGTATAGGATCACGGCTTGAGTTTAGATATCATGACCCCCAGGTTCCTCTAACAGTCCCTGTAAGGAAATGTCTCTACAGTGAACCATTTCACATCAAACCGCTCGGAATGAGTTTGTGTAACTGCTTCTTAAAGTTTAGATGATACGGAAACTTGAGAAATTCGGCGGAGTTCCCCTTTTAACGTTAACTCGGTTAATCGCTGAAGAGTTACGTTAACAGTCACTGGCCTAACTGTGCGAATGCGTTTCTGTCCGTTTCTTTTTGGATGTCTAGGTTTAGGCTGGACAGCGACTTTCCAAGCAGCCACTTTTTGTACGTTTTTGCTGTAAAGCTGTTTCCTGTCTTTGCTGTGCCCGGAAATCCTCTCTCGAAAACTTTGAAAAGCTTACTTTTGAGGCTTTGAAGAGGCTGAAAGGCAGCGTTTTATTTGTCAACTTCTTGTTCGAATTTTCCCGTTCCACCTTAAATGGTGCAGCAGTTACGTTCTGACCCGGCAGGCTCCAGAATGTAACCGCTGCACCCCTTAAGGTGGAACGGGACAATTGGAACGAGAAGCTGGCGAGTAGGAACTCGAGCCTCGTTGCTTCACGTCGGTCAAAGTCGACGTTTAAAAAGGTGTCACGGCTTGTGACAACACATAATCGACTTGTGTGCCTGTCATAAACGCTGTGGACCAAGGTTGTTCGGTTTTAATGGTGTTTTTTTGTGCTTTTCTGATTTTGTCCCTGCTCTGGGAGCTGTCCAACAAGGGCAATGTTTTTCTCTTTAGCTTAATGGAGGAAAGTTTTGGAGGCTGCTTCTTTTGGGAACTTCAGACTCGAAAAGTAACAGTAGCTGACAGCCACAAGTCTGAAGAGACTTTCACGTCTGTGTTTTGAGCAGTTTCAGCAGATCTCACGGCTTTGAGCGCTGGCTTGTCGAAGCTTTCTTTGAGCAGCGAGTTGGTGCTGCTGTTGTGTGTAAAATGGCCGAACTCGAGTCCCTCAGCGTGCAAACGTGGAGGAGGCCCTGCTTTAGTTATGAGACTTTGCATGCTGTGCTGAAAGAATGGAAGCCTGACTTTGATCTTTCCATCTGTCAAACTCCCTAAATAAGCACGTGTTTAGAGGTGTGTTGGACATTAGATTAACATTGAACTTTTTTTTTAAGTTATTATTTAAACTTCACCAAAGTGTCATCACGAAAACAAAGACAAATGCTTGCATCACCACTGTAGGCTATACTCTGACACTAGTTGATCTCATTTTAGAGCCTCAGGCCTCACTCAGGGGGAAAAAAGAGACAAAGCTTGCCAAACTGAATCACCATGAGTCATGAGGAACGTGTCCATACATGGCTTTCAGCCCTGAACTGTGCCATCTTGTTATAATTCCCAGAGGAGGCCACACTCAGGCTGACCTTAAGACTATTATGTGAAATGGCTTAATGTGTCCCCCCTCTGATAATTTGGAGTAAAATAATGCTCATTGTGTATGGATGATGCATGGATACACCGCATAAACTTATAATACGTTTTTTTCATAGTACACGATCTGTCTAATAAGTTGGACAAAGTAAGCCCACATTTAAAAAAAAATGCTACCAAAAACTATGAATTGAGTAACTTTTCACACACATCTGTTGCATTTAATTCAATTTAGCAGCAATAATTGATCTCTTTGTGATCAAACGTGGCTTTTAAGTTCTGACGATAACCACGATATGCACAGAAAAGCATGTTGTGAAATATTATGGTGTAATTTATCACAATAGTGTTATTGTTATATTGCCCAGCTCCATTTGTGTGCCTTTTTTCTTCAGAGAGCTGTGGAGTGTAATTAAAGAAGTGAGGAGGTTGGGGACCTTTATGAATGCCACATAGCTGTTGTGGTCAAAGCATGGCTATTTTATTTGTGTAATGGTTTTACAAACTTTGTCAGGAAACAATGTGCAAAAAGCTGTAGGGGCAGAAAAAGTTACACGGGTGATCGACTGCAACAGGTTTGTGGACAGCTTCTTAAAACACGTATGTTCTGTGCTTTTAAAATAGATCTGCCCACTTTGTCCCCTTCTCATGATAATATTTCAGGCTAGTTATGGTTGATTGAATGATGTGTGCAAGTCTGATGATTGGTTGAGAGCAGCTGCTCTGTTAAGGAAGGAAACATTTATTTTAGGCAGTATGACCTTTTGGAAGCTTTTATTATCTGTAGGGTTTCTGGTGGTCTTAAGGATTAAAATGTATTAGAAATGGAAACATCCCTTTGACATTTTGCTGGCTTTCTAGGTCCCGTCCAAGAGTGTTTTTATTTTAAAACTAATTTGCAAATGATGTGGCTATTGACAGCCTCTTTGGTTTGCCTTATTCAAGTCTATGAATAAAACATCAATAAAGTGGGGAAATTTATTCTAAATGAAGCACAAAATATGGCTTCACATTTTCAAAGCATTCCCATTATTAGATCTGATTGAGAGTAAGCTATGTGTTCTATTATGAGTCATATTGTTTAATCCATTATCTAGTTAAGACTGGCATCTGTTTTGGGATAAAAGTGCACATATTCAGTGCTTTAGTGGCTCGATGGTCAGTTTATGAGTTTTAAACACACTATTATGCTGTTTTTATTCAGCTGGTGGCTGAATTTTCCTAATAATCCTAACCCACCTCAAAATAGATGGTCACAGTAAGCTATTGCTTGCTCATAAAAAGCATTTGCACAGAAATGAAAAAGTAGTTTAATTAATGATTCAGTTATTTTAAATGTTGATTTAGGCTAGGCTTGATTGCCATTAATACAGAGCTAGAAATGATGTGATGGCACACAGTTTTATTAGAAATCTTGCACAAAATGACAAACTTAAACAAAACGACTTCTCCCCACAGCACAGTGTATTTACAAATAGCGTATTGTACACAAATAGAAAGTCAACCGTCTGATTAAAAGCATTCCACATGTGATATTACTTTGTATTCATTCAACCCTGCCATGTTGAAGTGACCTCACAGAATTCCTGAGAAACCCTAAGTAACCCTCAGTGGGAATTAGGAGTAGGGGGCTGTTCAAATGGATTTTGCCAACTTGGCTGTACATGCAGCGCTAAGGCCATTACACACAGAATGCGATGTGAACAATGACACAAAAATGAGAACTAATCAGATGTGATTTTTTTTTGTTTACATTGTGTGTTTGCACTGAGATGGAGTTGCTTTTAATCTCATTGTACTGTGTATAGTGACAATAAAGGCATTCTATTCTATTCTATTTTTTTATTTATTTATTGAATGCAACACAATTTTTTTTCATGGAATATCGGCAAGTTTTTCGCACCATGAAAAAAGACAGGCAGAATATCCATGAAAAGGTCCTTTTCTTCTTGTGAAACAGGCAAACTGTGACTTTGTGCAGGATGCTTTTTTTGGAAAGGGAAAGAAGAACGGAGTGTTTCTCTACCTCATTTCAAGAGCTAACACTTTATGAAATCTTTCACTCAGCTGGGATCTCTGCAAGTTTGAACTGAATGTTTTCAAGTGCAAATAAGATCTCTGATTCTCGCAGATCAAGCAAACGGTGAAATTGCGCTACTTTTAGTTTTGGAAACGTGAAAGTAGCATGAAGTATCATCACTTCATCACACACATCACAAAGCTAAAATGTTGAGTGCTTTCACACAGGATATATAAGTATTAAGTTATATAAGTTTTAGCAACGTTTGAGCTTTGTTTGAGCTGCTTTCGGAGATGGTGATACTTTTAGCGTCCGGAAATAGTTCTCTTTGCTGGAACACAGCTGCTCTGTCAACAGACACGACCATGATTGGTCAGTGAGTTTTGTCGCCAGTGTAAAGTTCGCAAAAATTGAACAGCGCATGAATAATGTCATATGTCAATGTCATATTCATATAATGAATAATTTCACTGTCCGAAAAATTGAGTTTGGTGCAAGACACAGTCAGTTATACACATGGTTGAATTAATGTTGTCCAAATAAATCAGACAAACAAATCGCGCTTGGTATGTAAAAGCCTTTATACCAATGAAAGTGCAATACTGTACGTTGTTTTTCCAGCTGAAGTCAGGTTTTTCTTATTTGTCTTTTTCATCTGTTTTATTTAGAACCAGGAATGACTGTTTATCTGTGTTTGTCCCTCAGCTGATTGAGCATGGCTGCTCAGGCTGTGTTTCCCCAGGCCTCAGGCATTTTTGTGCCATCTCGTGGCATTCCATTGCCTGAAGATGGCCATGAATTGTCCGAGCTTCCCCGAACAGATCTGCCTGCGCCTCAGCTGGTGATGCTGGCCAACGTGGCTCTGACTTCTGAGCCATCACCGGGCGAATACTCCACGGAGGAGAAGCAGATGGTGGAGCTTAAGAACGTTGGCTGCAGCAGCTACTCTGACAGCGAGGATGAGAATGTGGTCCGCTACAGCTACGATAACACTGAGACATCTGAGAACGGATACCTCGAGGATGACGCCCCGAGCCAGGTGGAATCCAGGCCAGCAGAACAAGTTATCGAAAAGGTCACTGTCAGTGACAACGAGACAAGGCCTAAAGACCTCTCAAATCCTTCAGACTCAAGCCCACCCGAGCGCCCAGCTGTTGGGAAGCGTAAACAGAACCAAGTCATAGTGCCTGCAGCCTCCACAGAGCCACCAATAAAGAAGAAGAAAAAGCCGTTCTATTGCAAACCATGCCAGTTCCAGGCAGAGTGCGAGGAGGAGTTTATTCACCACATCCGCACCCACAGTGCTAAGAAGCTAATTGTTGTGAATAGTATGGGAGAGTCCGACGATGAGACAACCAACGACACCGCTAAGCAGCAGGTACCAGAAAATGGCATGTCTTGCACCAAAGGCGTGATCCGATGCGAGCGCTGTGGCTACAACACCAACCGCTATGACCACTACATGGCACACCTCCGTCATCACAAGAATGAAGGGGATGATCAGAGGGTATTTAAGTGCACCATCTGCCCCTACTCTACAGTGAGCCAGTACCACTGGAAAAAGCACCTGAGGAACCATTTTCCCAGCAAGCTGTTCACCTGCAACCAGTGCTCTTATTTCTCCGACAGAAAAAATAACTACATACAGCATATTCGCACCCACACTGGTATGTAGGCTGCTTCAGGATTTATCATGAAATACATTTGACTAAATGTGCAAAATAGTAAATGTGTATCATACTGTTGGAAAATAGTATAAAATATGCAAAATAGGAAATGAATAAATGTATAAAACATATGAGTAAGGCTTTAAAATATGGGCTATAATTATATAGTATGTGATAGTGACATAGTTGTTTAGAAGCATCAATTTGGTTTAAAACAAAGCATGTTGTTTAAGCCCATCTGTAGTACAGTATTAAAAGATAATGTGACATTGTCACATAGACAATGTGAGTTTCCTATTCCAGAGTAAATGGCATTCATATGATGTATTGTCCATCTCTGTTTTCAAGGTGAGCGTCCTTTCCAGTGCATTTACTGTGACTACTCAAGCTCACAAAAGACCCATCTGACCAGACATATGAGAACACACTCAGGTGGGTTTTGAACTGATCTGAACTGATTCTTAAAACTCTTACTCTCTGATAAATTCCATGGTCACTCAGTATTCTGCAGTAGTACCTTTTTTTTGTTTTGTTTACAATACAGTCTGAATAGTGCAAATGGTGTGTTTTTCCTTAGCTAAGCTATAAATACAGACCTGTCAATCTTCATTTTGTCACAAAACCTTTTTCTCTTTTGTTGCACACCATGGAGCCAGATGGCTTTGGATAAAATGGTAAAAGGTTTGTGTTACTAAGTGACTTTTTTTTTTACTGTGATTAGGTTGTGTTTGTATTTTTTGTGTGTGTTTTCCCTGCATGAGGCTGGTGTTTGTGTTTATTCCCCTAAGTATAAAGAAAATAAAAGATGCATTGTTCTGTCCTGACCCCATGCTTTTCATATGTCTCTAATAGGTGAAAGGCCTTTCAAATGTGACAGCTGCAGCTACTTGGCAGCCAATCAACATGAGGTGACCCGCCATGCCAGGCAGGTCCATAATGGGCCCAAGCCGCTGAGCTGCCCCTACTGCCAGTACAAGACGGCTGACCGCAGCAACTTCAAAAAGCATGTGGAGCTTCATGTTAACCCACGCCAGTTTTTGTGTCCTGTGTGCAAGTATGCAGCTTCCAAGAAATGCAACCTGCAATACCACATCAAGTCTAGGCATCCGGGATGCTCAGACATTTCCATGGATGTCTCAAAAGTGAGGCTCAGGGTTAAGAAGGCAGATGGAGAAGAATGCGCTACTCCTGCGAGTGGTAAGCAGGGTGAAGAGGTGCGGCAGCGGGATGGGGGATCGGAGATTACCTCGGACACAGACTCATGCGGCCCCATCAATCTCTCCATTAAGAAGAACAGTAGGCCAAGCTCTGCACATAGTGCAGGCGCAGAGACCAACAAGAAAGCTGCAGATGTACCTGGGAGAGAAAAATCTGGGAGGATTACTCACACCTATGAGAAAAAAGTGGAGAAAAAGGCTGCAGAGAGAAAGACTGCACAGAAAAGCGAAGGAAGAGAAATGAGTAACAAGAAAGCGAAAAGCAAAGCAGTAGAAAAGACTGACATGTCCCAGAAAGAAACCACAAGCTCTGCTGACAAGGAAGATAGGAAAAAGGACAAGGAGCTGAAAAAAGTGGAAAAGGCTCCCAAATCTGTGGAGAAAGTCACTAAGACTCGCTCCAGAAAAGAGAAGACAGTGAAGGAGACAGCCACCAAAGATCAGACCGTTACTGAACAGAAGCAAAGACTGGATTTGGAGAAGAGGCAAGAGAACGAGAGGCTGGAGAGGCAAAAGAGAGGAAATGAGCAGAAGCAGAGAGAGGAATACGAGAGTTTGGGGAAACAAAACAGCCCACAACTTGATAAAGAGGTGGAGGAGAGAGAGAGTGAGAACACCAAAGATTCCAAGAAAACCCCATTTAAGAAACCAGCCAAGAAGCAGCCAAGAGTGGCAAAGGTGAACCATGGCAAAAAACAGCTGCAGATTCAGGAAGTGTTTGATAACAGCAAGAAAAAAGGAACAAAACGCAAAGCAGAGAGCTCAAACTCTCCACACACAGTTTCCTCTGGACAGGAGGGCTCACCAGAGAAGGTTAAACACAGGAAAGTGAAGGATGCAGACAAGCCATCCACAAGTGCCACTACAACACAGCATACTGCTACCACACCTGCAGAAGTCAAGGTCTCAAAGGGCAAAGGCAAGCAAAGCAGAAAGAGCAAGATGAAGGCGGAGATAAGCACAGTGGAGTCTGATGTACCTATTCATGTGGAGAGTGATTTGGTAGGTGAACAGCCAAAATCTTCACAAGTGGAAGTATCAGTTCCTGTGGAGCCTGAACAGGAACCTGAGCAGCCAGTCTTGCAACAAGACCCAGAGAAGCCGACTCTAAAGAAACTGCCAGAGAAGTCTACCTTACGACAACAGCTGGAGAAGCCTACCTTACAAGAACAAACGCTAGAGAGGCCTACTTTACAGCAGCAACGCCTTGAGAAGACTACCCTACAGCAAAAACTAGAGAAGGCTACGCTGCAGCAAAAGCTGGAGAAGCCTACCTTACAGCAGCAAAAGCTGGAGAAGCCTACCTTACAGCAGCAAAAGCTGGAGAAGCCTACCGTACAGCTGCAACATCTGGAGACGCCTACCGTACAGCTGCAACATCTGGAGACGCCTACCGTACAGCAGCAACATCTGGAGACGCCTACCTTACAGCGGCAACATCTAGAAAAGCCTACCTTACAGCGGCAACAGCTGGAGGAGCCTACCTTACAACGGCAACAGCTGGAGAAATCTACCTTACAACGGCAACAGCTGGAGAAGCCTACTGTACAGCAAAAGCTGGAGAAGCCTACTGTACAGCAAAAGCTGGAGAAGCCTACTTTGCAGCGGCAACAGCTGGAGAAGCCTGCCTTACAGCAAAAGCTGGAGAAGTCCACTGTACAGCGGCAACAGCTGGAGAGGCCTGCCTTACAGCAACAGCTGGAGAAGCCTACTTTACAGCGGCAGCAGCTGGAGAGGCCTGCCTTGCAGCGGCAGCAGCTGGAGAAGTCTGCCATACTGCAAAAGCTGGAGCGACCTGCTGTACAACAACGTCGGGAGAAGCCTACTGTACTTCAAGAGCTTGAGAAGTCTGCTTTGCAGAGTTGCTCAACAGAGATTGATGCCACAAATCACAGCTCAATTGAGAGTAAGTGTGTTATTACTGAAGAGGAACCCAAAGTAAGAGAAAATGCACAAAGTCCATTAGAAAAAACTTCAGCAGAAGAGGAACTGCCCATGGCTTCAAAAGAGAAGGTTGCTGCTGAAGAAAAGAACAAGGCCATCACTGCAGCACAGGGGGCTTCAGACGTTCATAGTAGGAGTGATGAGATCCCATCCCCCACCGAAAGTGATGGCGACCCAGGGTTCAGCCAGGAACCAGTGGTCGAGAGCCCATCTTTGGAACTGCCCAGACCAACATGCTCCAAACCAACAGATGCTGAGGACGACGAAGGCATCCACAGTCACGATGGAGGAAGCGATATCAGTGACTGTGCCTCTGAGGGAAGTTACGACTCTGGGCTCAATGGATTGGCAAACGCTACAGAGAAACTTCCAGAAACCCCCACTGAAGAACTTCCTTCTCCTACCCAGCTCCTCAGTCACACATGCGTCTTCTGCGACCGCACGTTCCCACTAGAGATGGACTACAGGCGACACTTGAACCGCCACCTTGTGAACGTGTATTATCTGGAGACCGCAACGCAGGGAGAGAAGTGATGGATGGGACTTCATACAGTTTTAACTTTTCAACATTCATCATTTGCCAACTTTCTGGTTCATAACAGTTTGTAATCATGTTTTTGTTTATCTGTGGTATCACCTGAGGAGGGTTTTCATCAAATTTGAAACCATATAGTATGTTCTGTGATTACGTTACAGAACATAAGTTACATTGCTTAAATGTTTTTTTTTTTTTCCTTGAAAAAAATGATGGCATGTTTCGCAGTGTTTTAATAATGGTGGTTAAATATAGTGCAAAAATGACCTCCCATAGGTTTCCCTGTAGAATGAGCCAACATAGCACTTTTTGAAACCAACGTACTGCAAACTCAGTGCTGCAGTATTGTCCAGTGCTTCTGCTGTTATTTACGTTTTAAAAGGCAAAATTTGTGCTTCAGCACTACAATAGTCATTCGTAATTCACAAGCTGACCATTTGAACCTGAAACAAGAGGCAATTCTAGATGGGAGTACCAATGGGAGAGCTATTTTCGCTGTAATTTCCTTTAGAATGTCACAAAGCACATTTTAAAACACTGTACATCATGCAGAAAATGTTTTTTGATTTTTTTAGAAGAACATTGCTCAAGGCAGCCTCATCTATGTACCATCATCTGTTCATCAGTTTCATCAGTTATTTTTGACATGCGCCCTGCATTTCGGTTATTTGTGCTTGATCAACAAATGACTTAATCTCTCCGAAGCATACTGATGTAATGATCCTTAAAAGAAGAGCCTCCGTCTCATTGCCACACTGCTGCACAAGGGAGGGCTACTGCTGTCCATCCCCGCAGAGAGTTGGGATTGAATGGAGCCAGGTGGTCCGACTCTGAATAGCACTGAGGAGAACAGAGCTCTTGAGCCTTTTGTACTGCTCCACTCCAGCGGAGAGAGAGAAAGAGAGGGAGAGAGTTTGTGAATACGAGCATTAACATTGGTGTGCGTGACCAAAACTGGTCAGTGTCCCTGTAAAAAACAAAAACAAAAAAAAAAAAAACAATTTAGAAGACTCTCGACAGCTGGCAACGTCTTTGCCCTCTGACTTACTGTAGATCTTTTGTGTATGTTTATTAACTTCATGCCTGTAGCTACTTAATCATGTAAACATTTGGGCAATAACCAAAATTCTTTAGAAAACCTGTAGGCACATCTTATGTTGTATATTGACTTTCTTGTTGTCCTTTTCTTGACTATTGGTCTTTTCAGTGCTTCAGCTCAAAGAGACTTAACCTTTTTTTTTTTTTTTAATCAGTTTTCTGTCTCAATTTCACAATTTGGTCCAAAGATGATTTTATATGTCTCTTTCGCCTTTTGCTGAAACACTGTACATATTTCCATTTGTCATTTTTGTTGCGATGCTTCTGACAATCATTTGTTTTCTATTTTTTCCCTCTTTTTTATATTGTTTTGTTAATAGTGCGTGTTGTTTTCCTGAGGTAAAAATTTTAAGGTGGCCTTTTTCTCCTGTTCTTTCTGCTGCCGTTCCAGAACTTGCCATTCAGTTGACCCATATTGTATTGCCACAGAAATTAAAGTATTCCAAAGCTGATCCGAACTGAAAAGCAGAAAAACCTACACACACATCTTCTAATCCGCTTCTCCTTCTGAGTCAGCGGGTAAAGCAGGAACGTGTTCACTTATTCATTTGGCCCTTATCTGAGTCTGTGTGACAGCTGGTTATCTGTGCCATATTGATTAAAAGTAGAGAAGGGGGGGGAAAAGCCTAAAATTTGACACCTTTATTGAGTTCAGTGCAATAATGTATATTGGATTATCAAACCAAAGCAAGCTTTAGGCCCTGGCTAGCCACCAGTAGCCTAAAACCCCTTTAAACCCCTTTAAAGATGTACTGGTGTAAATTTGTGTCTGTCTTAGTACAAGATGTATGGAGATTTCACTTACTGATTTTTTTTTCCTTTTCTATGAAAATAAGAAGCTAAACTGAAATCGTTTTCTCTTTACAGGAAATCATAATCAGAAATGCATTAGTAATTTTAATGTGTGCTGTTAGTTATAGTACCAGTTGTAATGTTTTCATATTAAAATTGTTCAAAAATAGTTCCCATGAGGAAGTGAAATTGGCTTTTTTTACATATTGTTGCAATACTTAGTGCCCTGTGTTTTATGTAAAGAACTAAGATTTAAATAAACATTATATCCCCAAATGTGTATCTCTTGCAATTTTATTGAATCTACACATTTAAACAACCCATAGAAATATTTTACAGTACAGGTTTACATGTTCATAAAATTGCATAAATATATCCAGGTTATCGACTGTTAATGAATGAAAACAGATAATCAGCATCCACTTAACATTCATTTCGTTCTTTTATGAGCCAAAGATTTACATAACTTACATAGAAAGTCTTGTTTTCTGTGCTCACTGTGTTTTGTTGAAGTCTGTCTATGAAAGAAGCCTATCAACATTCAGGGAGTGAGCGTCATTTTCTTTTCCTCTCTGCTCTTGCCGGCAAACACTTATCACCCAATGCCTGTGGCTTCTTCGTTTTGTAAGCAGGAGTCTTGAGAATACG
The DNA here is from genome assembly GCF_015220715.1 of Pygocentrus nattereri. NCBI lineage: Eukaryota > Metazoa > Chordata > Actinopteri > Characiformes > Serrasalmidae > Pygocentrus > Pygocentrus nattereri. The sequence goes on from NC_051224.1 coordinate 33,555,352, forward strand.
GTCCCCCTTCACGTTCACGATGTGTGGAAGCAGTGGCGGGTTGCGTAGACATAGTCCGGCTGCCTCAGGGGCGTGAGTCCGCAACAGGAGACGCTCCCCTTGCGATGCAGTCACGGCAACCCAACCTGCAAGAAGCCAGTTCAGTTGACTTAGTGTATACTCACACCATCAAATCAGATGCTTCTAAAGCCATACATGCAAATTACTTGGTGAATAAAATAGTGCAGGTTAGAACAAGAGATGGAACAATGCCACTTGTACGATACCGATATAATCTTGAGTGTCGGCCAATAGCAATCTAATGTCACTTCTTGAAAAACTACTTAGCTTTAGAATTAGGCTAATTTTAATGAAAGCACTTCACTTAGAGGACCATTTACAAGTAGCACATCATTCTCAAACTACTCAACTGGGTCGAAGCATTTCCAAAACGGCAAAGCTTGTGCGGCAGTACCCAAAGAGGGACAAACCACAGATCAGTGACAGGGTGCTGGCCATCCAAAGAGTCCTGTTTACATAGAGTGGACGGCTGGGTAAGTGTGAATGTTTGCTTGGGGAAGTAATGGCAACAGGATGCACTATGGGAGGAAGACGACCTAGTGGAATGAGTGTTTCTCTGGGTAATGTTCTGGGAAATCTTAGATGTGAGCGTGACAATTTGACACACGCCACCTACCTAAACATTTCGGACCAGGTACACCACATCATGGTATTACCCGATGTCATGGGCTTTTTCAGCAGGACATCGTGCCCTGCCACACCACACACATTGATCAGGATTGGTTTGAGGAACATTGTGAAGGTGTTGCTCTGGCCTCCATATTCCCCAGATCTCAATCCATTCAAACATCTCTGAAATGTGCTGGACTTGTAGGACTTAAAGCATCTGTTGTTAACCTCTTGGTGCCAGATGTTACAGGGCACCTTCTAAGGTCTTGTAGAGTCCATGCGTCAGCAAGTCAGTGCTGTTTTGGTGGCACTTCACATATCTGAGTATTTTGGTTTCCTATATTTTATTTGCACCAAGAGAAATTTGTTATATATCTAAAACATGGTGAATAGATTCTAATACAGGACACTTGATACACAAAACCAGCAGGACTGAGTCTATCTGCTGGTTTGGTATATCAGTTGCTGCACTAACACTAGGGTTGGAAGTAAACCCAACAGGGCTTTACATCTCTAGTATGCCTTCTTCCTCTACGTTGGCAGCGTAATTTAGTTACTATAGTCACTACAGTTCTTTTCAGTAGAAGAGTAAATTAAATATATATACGGACAGCAGCTAGACTGGCTGGGAGTCACTCAATAAGGTCCTGGTAGGTTGTCACAGGTATCTGGAGCCATGCTGGCTGCAGTGCATCCCACAGCTGCTGGAGTCTGGGGAATTAGGGGCCAGAGTAGGAAGTAGGCCATCCGGAAGCCTTGGTTATGCTCTTCTAACCAATGTTGGACATTTCTAGCCGTATGACATGTCGCATTGTTTTGCTGGAAGATCTCATCAGCCCCAGGTAAGACAATCAACATGTATGGGTGTATGTGTTCTGCAAGGATGGATTCATACCTAAATCGGTAGAGAGTGCCTTCCATATGAATGAGTGGGCCCAGAGAATGCCACAAAAACATTCTCCAGACCATAACGTTGCCACCACCAACTTGTGGTCATAATAATGTGACTCGACTGTGTATGTTACCTTTACTGTGCCAAGTACTCTATGCTACTTAAATGTTTAATTACAACACTGATGAAGCATAGACCCTTACTGCAGGAGGTTCATTTTACACTACCTGCTGATGAGAGTTTGATGTCCGTCACCGCTGTGCCGATTCCTTGGCCATGGAGCTCAAAGTCTTGAGCTACGAGAGGCAGAAACTCCTTCATGCGTTTTTCTCCACCCATTGGTACCTGGATAAGAAATAGTGAGTTGTAAAAAACCCAACTTCCCCTTGTTATGAAGTTAGCATAGAGTCTAGACAATTGACATCCATAACCGAACTTCTTTTCTTATTTGAGCAAAGCTTTTATTTTAACATTTTTGAAGGAATACTTCAGTTTTCAATCTAATCTCTATCTGCCACATCTGTATCATACTACTGATTGCTCATACTATGGACAGTAATTTCACTGCAGTTTCGTACACTTTGAAAGGAACAGAGAAATTGTTGGTTCAAAACACACTTATAATAGATGCCAATGGGCAGTTGCTGAATTCCAAACTTGTGAAACGCAACTATAAAATGGCAATTCCAGAATACAACCATGTGCCATTCATCGTAACAACCAAAGTCAAGAGTTTTTTAACCATCTTTACAGAAGAATATGTGCTAATTTATTGTGTCATTGTGTATAGAACTGTATTTGTGGGCTTACAAATGACCAAACTTTCTCTGATATACTGTATTACCACTATTCCAGCTGTAACTCACAGCAAGTAGTGTGCTCCCGGCATGCTTCTGGTAAATGGCGTCAGCTTTATCCAAACTGGTGATGTGGACTGGGATACGGGACGAAGCAACAACAGTGAACCAGCATTGGTGATTTCCCTGATGAGGGTAAAGGGCACATTTTAAAATCTGTTGGTGCTTTTAATTCCAGTTCATAGAGTTCCGTTTTTACAAGCTGATTTACAAACTACTCCGGGTAGTCTGTTAATTGCATTTATTTCATGTTTGTAAACAATTTTTAAAATATTTTACAAAAAGCTTACTAGAGCCATTAATGGTAAAATTATTTTTACCTCTAAGTAATCAATGCGTGCCAATGCTCCCAGAAATAACACCATTCCAGGCTTCAGTATAAACGTCCTAGGGGTGATAGCTTGTGTAGGCACTACCATCTTCACTTCCTGTTCATTCAACAAGCTGAGAACCTGGTAATTAAAGATAAAGTCAACCCAAAAAAAATATCCATGCCAAGTTATTTTCAATTCACATACTGTCCAAAAAAACTCACGTCATACTCTTTCATAATGCCTGGGGTATCGTAGAACCAGTGGGCATCTTTGATTTCATTGTATGACAACCCTCCATCCTCTACGGGCTCAGGATCTGGCTTCCCAAAACTGTCCTTCTGAAGGTCCTCTCCAAAGCTGAGACTGTCAGGGTCAAACTCCACAAGGTTTTTTCTGGAAAACTGATCCGCTCGGAATGTCCTTCCAATGCGGCCTACAATAAATTATCAAATGTGTGTATCAAATCAGGAATTTGTACACTTTAGCAAAGCATCGAGTAATTCACAGTATCTGCAAAGCCCATGAATTCTTTGAAGTTTGGCTATCCATAAAAATTACCATTACTACTCTACTAGTCTACTCTCAGTTTCTGACCCTCATTAAACATTCCTCCTAGTTCCAAACTACATTAACAGAGTAGCTCTACAACACAGCATGACAACTTCCCTTAAAAAGTTCCTTATGGTGATGCAAGTTTGTTGTAACAGTAGCCAATACTGCTTTATACATTTAACACACAATATTGGAGGTAAGATCTATCAGAACATTTCAAGCATTTTCACTGGCTAGATAAGGATGCAATAGTTTGAGTGTCTAGGCTTTTAAAGGCTAGAGTGTCTAGGCTCATTCTGCCCATCTGATTGCATACATAGATATGAATTACCAATAAAAATATGATTTATGGTGTGGACCCAGTGTGTAAAAATTAAAACCGGTCAAGAATGCATTAATGTCCATGCATATCACCAAGCATTTTACTGAGCACTGCCTGTTTTTCTGGCACAAGCATCTAGCCTCAAACTCAAACGCAAGACAAACCACCTCCAACTCACCAACAAGGTACCCCTGCCTGCTGAACTGTTTGATCCTCTTGAGCTCCTCGGGGTTCAGGTCCTCCTCGGTCTCCTGGGCTGCTTGTTGCAGCCTCTCTGCCCGCCGGAACAATCGGTATGGTGTTGGATTGATTATGGGAAACTTCAGCAAGTTTAGTGTTGTTCCTTAATAAACAAGAAAATGAAGGTCTGTGTTTTACTGCATGAATGGTTAGCCACCAAAAGTACACAGAGGAGTGGACTGATGAGATGTGCAGAAGTGTGTTCTTGGCAGAGGACATGTTCACTTATTTTCACTTAGAAAATCAGCAAAAGGGGTACCCCAACTTTTGCATATTACAGTATATATTTAAAACATACTCTCTTTATAATATATTTTCACATACTTTTTTTATATATATATATACACTGATCATCAGTTGTCATAGCAGATTATGTACAGTAATATAACAGTGTCACCTCATGTCAGCATATAACATTAGCCATTACATGTTTATGGCATAGTTATGTCAATCTTATGTAGCAGGGTTCAAGTAAAGGATTAATCTTAATTAATATCCCTTCTTTGCCATGCTTTATCCTGGTCAATTTGCGACCTATAAATTGATACTCACCTGGCCATGGAGATATTGTAGCCTTGTGGATCACATCTGACGCTCTGGACTTGCAGTAATCTGACTCAAGCAGGGTATTAAACAGGGTGGACTTGCCAGCATTGGCGGTCCCAACTAAATAAACATCTCCTTTGTACTTCCAGCCCGTCTGCAGCCTCGTGATCAGGTTCTCTATGCCATATCCTGTTTTAGCACTGATGAGGTGGATGTCCTTGTGGTCAGAGGTGGGGATCCCCGCCTCTGCACAATACTGGGCCAGCTGCCGCTTGATTCGTTGCAGGTAATTCTCTGCATCCCCGGGGAGCAAATCCACTTTGTTCCCCAAGATCACAATGTGCTTGTTCTTGCCCACTAGCTGAGGCAGGTTGGGGATGATGGAGTCCGGAAGATCAAGGAGATCCACGATCAGCAGCACCAGGGCTTTCTCAGACTTGATCCTGCCAAAAATCTTCCAGTATTCCTCCTTCGGCACTGTCACATTCAGAGCCTTCTGGTGGTGCACAAGCAAGAAGCAGCGCTGGCACACTGCCCTCTTCAGTTTGTCCTCCTCCACCAACTGCTTGAATTTTTCACTAGGCAGGTAACCAGGGGCCTCTGGGACGGTGCAGTGCATCAGTGCCCCGCAGCCAGAGCAGCAGGTGTCACTGACGGGCACCTCTGAGTCTGGCGTCCCATAGACCTTATGCTCTTTCTTCACTTTCTTCTTTCTGGAAGATTTGTCAAGAGGAAAATCTACATCATGGAACTCAATACAAGGTTCTCCATCCACTTCCTCACTGGCAACGTCTTTCAAAGCCCTGAGCTGGAGCTCCAATGCCCTCTGTCGCAGTTCTGAGCTTGTCACTTTAGGCACCTTGTCCTCCTTCACCTTCATGGACTCTGTTACAAGAAGGTGCTCAGGAAGATGCTCTTGGTCCAGGGGTTCAGAGAACTCCAGGAAAGTAAACTCCTCCTCTCTGTCTGGCTCTACAGAACAGTGCGTCTCTGATGCTGCTTTAGCTTGAGGCTGAGCTGATGCTACGATCTGGGCCCTTTCTTCACGTTCAAAGCCTATCGATGAAGCTGCACTGCTGTGAGATCGTAAAGCTTTAACTCTGTGGGGTGAAACGGAGCCTTCGCACAGAAAGCCAAAGTAGAGGTGACACAGCCTCCTCTTCTCCAGCTCTTTACACATCGACGCGTGTTTCAAACAATTCCAAGAGGACACCCGCAACGCAGGCACTTGTAATAATTTAAACATCGTCTCAACGATTGCAGTCTGTAAGAAATAATCAGTTTCAAATCTCTAAAAGTGAGTAAAATCTGAAAAACTCACGAACACACGTGAACGCAGGGGGAGTGTTTTTGTCCGTCGCTGCAAAAACGTGTAACCGGAAGCGAATTATTAATTATTTTAAAAATGTTAATTATTACTTTTTTACAGTTGATTATTTCACAGTCAAAGCATATTCATCCGTATTCCACTGAAATAGTTCTTAATATGGATTAAATCTGAGTATAAAAAATACACACGAACCTCTGACGCCTTTGCGAAGACAGGCAGTGACGACATCCACCGTAGTCGGTACTTCAGTGGACGGATAAAGCGCGTTTCGGCCGGTACGGCTTGTTGCTTGTTTACCGTAAACAAGGACACAAATAAGAAAAAAACAAGATGTATGATCAAGATGAAGGTATGTGCGCCACAATAAAATTAGCCGCAGTCTGGTTTTTCTTTGTAAGGCAATGTAAGGCAGCATAATGAGGCGTAAACAGAACGTAGCTTAGCTAGGTTAGCTAGTTAGCCTGTTAGCTTAGCAGAGCCGTTTTTCATTAATTCGCGCCTCTAACTGCGTTTTCTGGGGTTTAAGACACAAATGGGTTCACACGTTTAAGTGTTTTTCAAGAGTTCTTTAGAAAAGGCAGTTCTGTTTAGAACCATGGATAGTGTTTGCTTACAAGCATGACATCGTTACTCTAGCTAGAACCCTTTTTGGTGCTGTACAGAGTTTTCCTTTCATAAGAAAAGGTTCCATATAGAACCATAAGTTACCCAACACCTTCTCAACAGTCTGATGACCCATTTCACCATGCAACGAACCATTTAAGCACGAAATTGTTTCACGTAGAATTCATGGTTCCAAATGAATTCATTGCCTTTACTAAAGAACCGTTGAATAATCTTTCTCTTTTAAGAGCGTAACAGTAGGAGAACCCTTTTTTGGTGCTATGCAGAGCCACATACACCATTCTCCTTGAAGCTGAAGAACCATGCAAAGAGCCATTTAAGCATAGTTCTGTTTACAACCCATGCTTGTAAGAAATATTGCCTTTACTAAAGAACTCTTGAAGACCCATCCTATTAAGTGCGTGTCTGATGTGTAATAAACAGAATTTAGGGAGGTTTTGATGCTTTGGTAATACTTAAATGTTGGTTTTCTGTTGTGGTTTTATTAATATGTCCAGTAGAATTGGAGTCCACAAATTCCAAAGTCAGTGATCTCAGAGTCAGGATCTTTACCAGGTGTGCAAGGATGGGAGCTGCACTGGCGGGACCCACGAAGCAAAAAGCTTTATTACAGCAAGTTATGAAGACTTAATGAATCTAAGAAGTTAATCCTTATTATTCAGCACTAGTGGAAGTTTCAGTACAAAACTTTAGGTTCTTTTGCTGTTCAGCATCTGATCGAATGTTATTTGAAGTGCCAGCAGTAGGTGTTGTATGCTTTTACATTGGAGCCTATAGAACTGGTTGTAGGTGGGTCATGAGGATTTTTCAATAGGCCAGTTTTAAAATACAAAAAATAAGTGTTCAGTTGCAGTTGTTCAGACACCGAGAATGTTGTGAACCTATAAATTCATATTAAAATAATAGTCATCTGGTGCGACCTTGATTTATCTCAAGATTTATTCATTTCCTTGATGCATATAACTTTTTTTTCCAGTTCACTGTAATATTAAATGTTTATAAACAAAGGGTTTGCATTACTTTTGAGTTTTATAAACAGTGTTCTCATTTTTGCTCTGTAATTTCTTTCACCGACTTATTTTTCCTGCAAATCACATAAAACTTATAAAATGTTTTTTTTTTAAAACACCGTTAACTGAAATGGACTGCATCAGCAATTAACATTTCGGCCATAAAAATGAGATATTGTATTTTAAATTTAATACAACTATTGCTCTTATGTATTGCACCACATGATGAGGCACTCCAAATGACATGAATATCTTTATTGATCCTAAAAAGTTTTTTTTTTTTTCCCAAATTTCAGAGAGACTTAAAAGTCTGCTTGCAGCTTCCATAGGTCCTTGGCAAACTGCTATATGTCGCAGTCTCCTGGTTTTGAGATTTTTAACATAAACGTCTCAAAATAGTCGGTTCTTGATGGTTACACCACATGATATTTCATAAAATGGACATCGGACAAAGTTCGTTTGTATGTTATGATGGAAATGGAATTAGAAATGCTTTGCAGTTTTGAACAGGATGACAAAACACTTTGGAAATCATGCCAGATGGGATAAAAAATAAAAATGAATAGATTTAGAGTAATTTCAAAGACGTTTTCAAAACAGCAGTCATGGCCAGATGGTCACACCAAATGACATTTTGACCCTTTAGGTATCAGGAAAACTAATAACTAATATTTTTTTTTTAAAGTTAAAGTGAGTAGATATGTGGGAGAAGTACTTCACATGTATAGTACCTTTTATGCGTTTAGACCTTTTTTTTAAATTGAAAAAAATGCTGTTGGACAGAAAATTGAGGAGTCACGTCATTGACACGTCACGTCATTGTCTTGCTGATGTATCACTCCATTAAGGACATGAAATTGACTTTTAAATGGGAAGTGGTCTTTTATAATTATTTCCTCTTTATTGTACTCAGGTTTAGACCAAACATTAAATCTTTCCTCTCTTTCTCCAGATATCCAGTATGATGAAGATGATGATGAGATCACCCCTGATCTGTGGCAGGAAGCCTGCTGGATTGTTATCAGGTACTATAGAAGTGGAGGAAGCAGTGGAACAATGTGGGATGTCAATTAGATCAATGTTCTTTAAAAAAAACGAAGCAATAATTTTAGACCATCAGGTGAAAAACCTACTGGTCAAGCCCAGGGCAGTGTGTCGTTTTGATTGATGTTGTTTACAATATGCTTTCCCTTCCAGTTCCTACTTTGATGAGAAGGGCTTGGTGCGCCAGCAGCTGGACTCCTTTGATGAGTTCATACAGATGTCTGTTCAGAGGATCGTTGAGGACGCTCCACCTATAGACCTACAGGCTGAGGCTCAGCACACCTCTGGAGAGGTGGAGGAACCGGTAAGCTTCAGCACACTTGCATGTTTTCTGTAGGAAATGACATATTTCTGGGGAGATTGATATTGTACCCTGACTATTAAGTTCACTGGTTTTCAAATTTTGCGGCCTTACTTTGCAGCCCCGGTATCTGCTAAAGTTTGAGCAGATCTACCTGTCCAAGCCTACACACTGGGAAAGGGATGGAGCCCCCTCACCTATGATGCCGAATGAGGCTCGACTCAGAAACCTCACGTGAGTGCAGCTATGATGCATGTGAGCCTGTCTCACCTCCTCTTTTCTCCAGTCTTTCAGTCATATGTTGGTTCCAAAGGGTTTATTATTGGAGAAGAGATTTCCATATCTGATTAAGCAAATCTTGTTGATTACATTAGGTCAGGCTGGAAACAGAGATAAGATTTCTGCACAGTACATAAGATTTAATGTAAAAATGTGTATTCATTTAGGTACTCGGCTCCTCTGTATGTTGACATCACGAAAACCATCATAAAGGAAGGAGAGGAGCAGCTTCAGACGCAGCACCAGAAAACCTTCATTGGCAAGATTCCCATCATGCTTCGTTCCACCTACTGTCTGCTCAGCGGACTGACAGATCGTGATCTGTGTGAGCTGAATGAGTGTCCTCTGGATCCAGGAGGCTACTTTATCATCAACGGTTCTGAGAAGGTCAGGGTTTTCCTGGGAAAAAGCAATCATTTAAGTAGTAATTTCCAGATGTTGATGTGGCTTTTGTAAAATATTGTTTTTTGATGATCATGAAAATCATTTCGCTGCTTTAATGTATGACTTAACTTGCTTGCAGGTTCTCATTGCTCAGGAGAAGATGGCCACCAACACAGTGTATGTGTTTGCCAAAAAAGATTCCAAATATGCGTACACAGCTGAGTGCAGGTCATGTCTGGAGAATTCATCCAGGCCTACCAGCTCCATTTGGGTTAGCATGATGGCCAGAGGAGGACAGGTCAGATAACATGCTTTCAGGATTTCACACAAAACTTTCCCCTCTGTTTTCCCCCCTTCCTTTAACTTCTCCTTCTCTATTGCTGCTCTATTTTAGTACTACTGCAGTTCGCATTGGACTGTTTTTCACTTTTTTTTTTTTTTTTTAATCCCTCCAGGGGGTGAAGAAGAGCGCCATTGGTCAGAGAATTGTCTCCACTCTTCCTTACATCAGACAAGAAGTGCCAATCATCATCGTGTTCCGTGCCCTGGGATTTGTGTCTGACAGGGACATCCTGGAGCACATCATTTATGACTTTGATGACCCAGAGATGATGGAGATGGTAGTGTTGCCTTTATCAGCATTGTACATTTGTGCAGGATTCCTTGTAGCATATCAGATGACCAGGCCAATGTTTCTCACAGCAACAACCAAAGAACATTACTATGCCGCACAAACTAATTTTGAGATTCTGAACTTGCCTAGTCCTTTGGTGCATATCACAGCAACTGTGGATTTTGCAGAGTCTCACTGAGTCTCTTCTTTTTGGAGTTGAGCATACTTGTTTTCATGTAATCTCCTTCTGTCTATCCTCTTAGGTAAAGCCATCTCTGGACGAGGCTTTTGTGATCCAGGAGCAGAATGTAGCTCTGAATTTCATCGGCTCAAGAGGAGCCAAGCCTGGTGTCACCAAGGAGAGAAGAATTAAATATGCCAAAGAGGTGCTGCAGAAGGAAGTTCTGCCCCATGTGGGTGTCTCTGACTTCTGTGAGACCAAGAAGGCCTACTTTTTAGGGTGAGTTCTGCAGCTGGATGCACTGTTGTTCTGAATGTCCTAAATTTAACTGCTTTTCATGTTTGGCACATTAGTGTTTTACTGAAAATCTGAAATTGTAAAGAGACACTCTGGTCCAGGTGGGAGAAAAAAGAACCATCTGTTACTAGAGTGAACTTTTTTCATAAGTATTTTCATACAAATTAGAAAAACCCTCTTCTGATGGGTGGGGGGAGCCTTGGGGTTGGAAGTTTGAAGGTCCCCCCTCCTCCCACTAACTCTTGAATGCAGAAGTTGTTAACTGTCTATCTCATCGTAATGGAGAACAAATTATTTGTACAGTAGAAATGAATGATCAAATAAGGTGGTCCATAAGCTTAAGTTAGCAGTGTAGCCACCTACCTCAATACTTTATTTTTTTTCTTTACCTGATGTGTTAAAAATTGTCTGGTGTCTGTTTTGTGCAGAATATCTGTTTTACTTAGGATTTTGGTTTGACTTGTCATTCACTTTATATGGTCAGGGGTGCTTCTTCTGGGTTTTGTGAATACTGTCCATTTAGAGGGCAGCATAGGTAATATTTGTTTCATTGTTAGCTATGTAGCTATCTTTAGCATGTATGTTAGCATAATGAGTGTTTTAATTCTTATGAGAAAATTGTAGCTTTGCTTAACTCTACAGTGTAGTCTATTATTCACTTGATGGCGTTCACTGCTAAGTTAACATAACTAGGACGCAAGATGGCCAATCAGCGAATTTAGCCATTTTAGGCATGCACTTTATTAGTTTCATACAATGAACAAAAAAGAGAAATATTTGTTGTTGTTGTACCAATAGAAGTCCATACATTTAAACCTTTTTCCTTTTTCTTATTTGGATCTAGCAAATGAAGTCTATTTATGTACAGTTCTTTTATTCCCTTTCTTCTTTTTTCTTTCTTTCATAGTTATATGGTGCATAGGCTCCTGCTCGCAGCTCTGGGCAGAAGAGAGCTGGATGACAGAGATCACTATGGCAACAAAAGGTTGGACCTGGCGGGGCCTCTACTGGCCTTCCTTTTCCGAGGGTGAGTAGAGTGCATTTGTCTAATGCATGCTTTCTGAATTATTCATAACTTCTAATATGAAACATTGCAGGGCATTTTCACTCGTTTTGTGACTTCAACAAACCCTTCTCTGCTGCTTTGTTTAAACTTGCATATTTTCTTGCAGAATGTTCAAGAATCTGTTGAAGGAGATAAGGATCTATGCACAGAAATTTATTGACAGAGGGAAGGACTTTAACCTAGAGCTGGCCATTAAAACCCGGATCATCTCGGATGGGCTGAAGTATTCTTTGGCCACAGGCAACTGGGGTGATGTAAAGAAGGCCCACCAGGCCAGAGCTGGAGTGTCTCAGGTACCATGTGCTACGCTCTCGCTCTCTTTCATCTGTACCGATGGTTTTGAGATTTGGACTCATTATTATTATTATTATTATTATTATTATTATTAATAATTTTTTTAAAAAATTCCTGGCTCAGGTGATGGTAGGAACAAAGTTAGAGTGAATTTGTGCATTTCTTGTACATTGTATTTTACCTTTTTATTTATTTAATTTTTTTCCTGTCAATCATTGTTCGTTTTATGTAACTTCAATAACTTCATCCTCTGCAGGTGTTGAACAGGCTGACATTTGCCTCCACATTGTCACATCTCCGGCGTGTAAACTCCCCCATTGGTAGAGATGGCAAGCTGGCCAAGCCCAGGCAGCTCCACAACACACTGTGGGGCATGGTGTGCCCTGCTGAGACCCCTGAGGTATCACTAATTGCCTGCATTTAAGAATTTGCTTCACACTGAGGCTGTCCCTATGTAGGCAGTATCTTAAACCAACAAATGATCATTCCTGAGATAAAAACTGTCTCAATTCTTGGGTACCTTAAAAATGCTGTATACGGCAGTCCCACAGTACAGTGTGACAAAAAGCCTGAAGTTTTCATTGCTGAAGGTGGATATGGTGAAGTTTCTTGATTTGCAAGATATTAAACCAGATGATCGCAGTTTGCGTCCGTTTTTCTCATAAATGCATACAGACTTATTTTTTTCATTATTGTAATTGCTGTACTTTAAGGATAGCTAGTCAATTAGTCTTTTGCAAAGTAGTGAACTAGTCATCCTTACAACATAAAAGTACTTTTGATATGGTTACTTGCTAATGGGGATTGGGGTGGCAGATGCTGTGGTTTGAGATGTGCATTTCTGAAAAGTTTTGTTGGTTTAATTTTTGGCCTCAGGCGCTGTCTGATGCAATTGCACTCTAAAACTACTGCAGCTCTCAGAACCTCTCCTCTCACTGAGAATTTAAACTGTCTCTTGGTGTCTGTGCTTCTGTATACTAGGGTTATCAGTTTGATAAGGGACAGACGAATGTTTATCATGCTAAATGCTAGTAGCTGTAGATATGCTAGTAGCAAGCAATTGCATCTATACTCACCAATTAAGAGCAAGTTGTAGGCCTGAAAGAGGAAATGTTCATGATATCCCATTTTAGGAAGTTATTCCTGAACTTTAGCTTTGTTTACAGCTATAAATAGCAAGTAAATGAGAGATTGTGGTACTCGTTGTTGTTGTTGTTGTTGTTGTTGTTGTTATATATATATATATATATATATATATATATATATATATATATATATATATATATATATATATATATATATATATATATATATATACATATATACATACACACACACACACACACACACACACACACACACACACAATGGTAAACAAATTGCCCTTTCCTATCAGAGACTGTGTTTGACGGCACCCACCAGGTCTGGCTTACTTTATTGTAGTCTGATGCAGCTTGCGGTACAATTAGTTTCAGCTCATGCAGTATTTCAATACTACTAAAATAAAAAACTGATTGCCTATGGAGGTGACTTGTCCATGCAAGCTCTATTGTACATCAACAGTATTCTTAGCATACTTGCTAGTGTTGTTGCCTCATCTTATGGATTTAAATGCCCTGATACTTTATTGCTTTATTGCCCTGATTACTTAAATGACTAAGGTTATAATGTTGGCTGGGCAGGTTAAGCCTGCAGGGAGTGAAAATTACTGGTGCGATTACTCTGCCTAGACAGTTGTCTATGGACAGTTCACTGGGTATTGAGACATACCCCAGACCTGCTTATGAGACTTTAGCCATAGTGATCCCGTAATAGCGGAAGTTCATTAATACCAGTATTAGCATTTTTGGACGGTGTATCCTTTTACATTCCTGCCTCTTTAAAGCAGTTCTGACTAGAGTGAAAATTTCAGTAGGTTTTGTTTCTTTTTGAAAATTAAACTCTGCATTTGTGTTTTGCTTGCAGGGTCATGCTGTAGGCTTGGTGAAAAACTTGGCGCTGATGGCGTACATCTCTGTGGGGTCCCAGCCCTCCCCCATCTTGGAGTTCTTGGAGGAGTGGAGCATGGAGAACCTGGAGGAGATCTCACCTGCCGCCATTGCCGAGTCAGTGCATACATTGTCCACTAAGGGGCAGCACTTCATTAGTGGCAGGGAGCAAAAAGGAGGGCTTTTTTTAGTGTAATTAATGTTAGGGTTAGCCTTTGTCTGAACCTGGTAGTTAAAATGTTGGTAGTCTTAGTCAACATGCAGCTGTGGTTATTACTTTGTAATTAGTTTTCTATAAGTATATTAAGTACAATGAGTAACTAACTTAACTAACAGGTTAAGGCTTTTGTCCAGGCACTCTGAAAGCTTTGTCAGTGTGCTCTTAGGCGAAGTGTTTAATAACCTGACTGTGGTTTTCTTTGTAATTGTGTAGTGCTACTAAGATCTTTGTGAATGGCTGCTGGGTGGGCATCCACAAAGATCCTGAACAGTTGATGAACACGCTGAGAAAGCTGAGGAGACAGATGGACATCATTGTGTCTGAGGTGAGAGAAATTTTAACTTGGGTATTTTAAGGCAGGACTGAACTTCAGGAGACTGCACTAGGTCTTGCTTGAGGAAACTAGCACACAACAATATTTTTTTTTTTAGTAATGCAACTGCAATATTTGTTAAAAATAAATCTATTAATGGATTAATGGCCCAGTGTACCTTTTCAGCCGTTTTTGGCTGATGTGTCTCAGAAGAACAAGTCTTGGCCTAAATGTAAATGGTGTGTTGTTTCTGAATGAGCAGCCACCTAAAGGCAGACCACACTTTGTTTCTGCATAGGTGTCAATGATCCGGGACATCCGAGAGCGAGAGATCCGAATTTATACAGATGCTGGACGGATCTGCCGGCCGCTGCTCATCGTTGAGAAACAAAAGCTTCTGCTAAAGAGGCGCCACATTGACCAGCTCAAAGAAAGAGAGTACAACAACTACAGGTACACACACCAGCTCAATGCTGTCTCATGGCTCTCATTCAAAAATCTTGGCTTTATTGTTTTTGCTTGCATAGTCCATGTTTTGTTTGCTATGTATATATTGTCAGTTAATTTAAGTTGTTAGTTTTTGTTTTTTTTTGCCAGTAGGGTAACAGTTTACTTATTACCATATACTGTGGCTATGTTGAGCAGACAGTTGGGAGTCCCAGTGGATCTAGTCCTCTTTGTCATACATGTTGTGTAGGTAGCAGTTCAGTATGTGTAGAATTTAAGAAACAGCATAATAGTTTTATTTAAGCTACTCCCAAACCCTTTCTTATTTGTGTGTGTGTGTGTGTGTGTGTGTGTGTGTGTGTGTGTGTGTGTGTAGTTGGCAGGACCTGGTAGCGAGTGGGGTGGTGGAATATATCGATACGCTGGAGGAAGAAACTGTAATGCTGGCTATGACTCCAGATGACCTACAGGAGAAGGGTGTGGCCTACTGCTCCACCTACACTCACTGCGAGATCCATCCCTCCATGATCCTGGGAGTGTGTGCTTCCATTATTCCTTTCCCTGATCACAATCAGGTACATGAATACCCCTACTAATTTCTTTGTTACAAACATATACATAGAGCAACCCTTTTATTTACCCTCTTGATCAAATGATGAGGCCAAATCTAACCTTAAAACATTTATTAAGTTCCTGTGGTTTACTTAACTCAAATTTAATTTGGACATGTGTTCCTTGGATTGACTGCCCTGAAAACGTTTGTTGTCAGTAGTTGAATAGTAATGATCTACGCAGTTGTATAAGTTTTCAGCTCAGCCAAGTTGATGTTCTGTCGTACAATATTCACTTATGCTTAATTAAAGGTGAGTGCCGTTATTGTTTTTTTTTTTTCTTCAAATTGTTACTAATATTGTTGCCTAATGAGTAATAATAATGATAATACCGGAGTTTATATAGCAATACATAACACACAATCACAATAGCTATTTAATTAATAAGAAATTTCATGTTTGTTTTACAGTCATTTGTCACACTTAGTAAAATACCACAGTCTGAAAAATGCAATGAAAAATAGAAATCCTTTGATGTATAAAGTATACATTCAGTAATTTTGCGATGACTGGTTGATGCAATGTTCATCCAAGGGGCCTTTTTTGTGCTATAAAAACAAAATTGGGCACTGTTTCTATTTATTTTTAGGTTCATGCATAGTCATCCTACATGATAAATATCTGACAAAGATACAGTTTGGCTTTGTAGTAAATGTGCATTGGGGGTAGGGCATTAGCATACAGAACCTAACAGACCCTAACATAACCTAATACCTTTCAAAACTGCAGCACCTATAATACTTGCAAAGAAGAGCACCAAATAGTGCCAAAGTAGGTCCATCAGGCCCTTGTTTCAGCATTTACTACACCTAGGAGATGTATAACCATGTTGTTTCCTGTGCCCAGTCTCCCAGGAACACTTACCAGTCTGCTATGGGGAAGCAGGCTATGGGAGTCTACATCACTAACTTTCATGTTCGCATGGACACTTTGGCCCATGTGCTGTACTACCCCCAAAAGCCTCTGGTCACCACTCGCTCCATGGAGTACCTGCGCTTCCGAGAGCTGCCAGCAGGTGACACTATAATCTAATCATTAAACATCCCACTTAAAAAACCCTGTTATCAGGCAAGAAATGTATATGCATCGAATAAACAGCTTATCTGCAGGATAAAATACCCCTTTCCTTTTTTCCCCCTTTCATAGGGATCAATTCCATTGTGGCTATTGCATCATATACTGGATACAACCAGGAGGACTCTGTCATCATGAACCGCTCCGCTGTGGACCGAGGCTTCTTCAGGTAGCCCTGCCTCTCTTGGTTAAATGGATTGTGAAGGTTTTTTATTATATATAAAGCCTCATGAAAGACTGACTGTCCGAACGGGTTTCAGGTCTGTGTTCTACCGCTCCTATAAAGAGCAGGAGTCGAAGAAAGGCTTTGACCAGGAGGAGATCTTTGAGAAACCCAAGCGTGACGAGTGTCAAGGTGAGGTGCCCATTAAGTTAGAAATTATTTCTCCAAAACAATAAAAATTCTTGGATGCAAAACTTGAAAGCTATGTATAGTTAGTTAGGAACACTGTTAGGAAAGCTGTGACAGCAACTGAATTATAGTCTATATATCAGTAGACATATCAGCCATCTGACAAAGAAACTGTATTTGATATATATTTTTTATCTGTTCTAGCATGTTTTACAGCTGCATGTACAGTGCATGTACCTCACATAGTATACCAGATTGACCTGACCGTTATTGATTAATATAGGGACAGTATTAGTTACTCACAGAGATGTTACTCAGTCCTGAAACACCAGATTCTTATGCTTTAGATTTTATCAAACCTGTAAGACAAGACACTACAGGGTAACTAAATGAAACATTATCTGAGACATTATTTGTTGGAATTGAAATGTTTCATTGTTATGACATGCTTTACAGACAGGATTTTGCAAAGTAGTTCATTGAAGTCTGTTGTTGTTGGTTGTTGTTGAAGAAAAAAAAAATGTAATGCATGGTTATGAAATGTTTTTAAGCCAGCTATTGGGGGAATCTTTTGGAAAAATCCTTTAGAATATGGCTAAGAATTAACATGAAACATTTTAAGAAGTGCATGTATTATAGAATCTGAGAATTTTTGTGGGATTTAAATGGGACCCAGCATTACTTGTTGAGATCTTGCACCGTTTGTTTGAATGTCATTAATTCAAAAGAAACAAGAAGTAATCTGTTTAAATTCTAGTTTAGTTTAGATTTAGAATCCAAGTCCCCACATTCTCCCCCATCTAAAATCAAAATTTTAGATTCTACAGGACGCAAAATTTTCAGTAATGACATGATCACCCCGAGTGTGGGCGGAGCTAAACTTTAATGAATGTTGCTACCTTTTAGAAAAATGGTAAGTGGACGTGGATTGCATTTCTGACGTTTGGCAGATGCTCTTGACCATAAAGACCTTTAAATTGACCATGTTACAGATGTGGGCATCTGTTGGGCATGTTGGGAGTCTTGCCCAAGGACGCTCATTACTATAATGTAGTGCCCTCGCCCAGAGGGGCAATCAAACACCAGTCTGACACACATACTACTGAATTGATTTAAATTAATTTGAGAAATGTCTGGCAGGGCCAAAATAGTCTTTCTGTAACATCTTGTATTAAGATATTTTTATTAGTGTTTTTAAAATCAGGGTCACCCACTTTGTGTGAAAAGGGCTTTTAACTCATTTTAATTATTTTTTTTCTTCTCTTGCACTTTCACTCCAGGCATGCGGCATGCTATTTATGATAAGCTGGACGATGATGGGCTAATCGCCCCAGGTGTGCGTGTGTCCGGTGAGGATGTAATCATTGGTAAAACAGTCACTCTTCCTGAGAACGATGATGAGCTGGACAGTACGAACCGGCGCTACACCAAGAGGGACTGCAGCACTTTCCTCCGTACCAGCGAGACTGGCATCGTCGACCAAGTCATGGTCACCCTCAACCAGGAGGGCTACAAGTTCTGCAAGATCCGGGTGCGTTGGGCTCCAAATCCACTGTCACAATCTAAATAACTGTCATTAACAGCTTTATTTTTGAAAAATAATTTTATTGCTTTGTTTTATTGTTAAAGTACAAGTCTCCAGTGGTCAAATTGACTGACTGATTTTACATCCTTGCTGTCAATATTTAGTTGGTGTAGCTCAAAACTCAGGAAAAACAAATGTTGCTCACCACTTCACTAAATGATAAACGCAACTCACACACTGTTTGTTGCGCTGTCAACGTATGACATGTAAAGATAACAAAGAAAATCTTTGTTCAGCTTAAATAATTGCTGCCAGTTCAAATGAATACTATCAGTCGATTATGTAATAATGACAGGAGAATTATTATTATAACATTTATTATTATAAATATATATATATTTTTTATAATACACTCTTGATGCAAGTTCCTCACATTCTAAGTATACAATGGAATTCTGAGGTTTGCATATCCCTGGGAATATTAGTTTACAAATATTGATTCTTTGAATATTTAATTCCAGATGTCGGTGACACACCTGATGATGTGCGAATTTGGAAGTTTAAATTCAAATTTTATTTTGAATTAACTGTAAATTTAAAAAATCAAACCCTGGGGCATCTAGCAAGTTGCTCTATTTATTTAGGGGTGTTGCAGTGACACTAATGGCTGGGTCGTTTTATTTATTTATTTTTCTTTTTCCAAATAAGAGGTCTTAAGTTTTGTTTCTGTAGTAAATCCTACCTCTACGATGTGCTAAGTTGAAGATGTTGACAGATTTATCAAACTAAATGAAAGCAGATGCTTGTTTAGTCATTATACATTTGAGTTAAAGTCATGCCTGTTGAGCTGTAATAACTTGTCTATCTGTGGGTTTTTTTTGGGGTTTTTTTTTCCCTGTTCTCCAGGTTCGCTCAGTCAGGATCCCTCAGATTGGGGACAAATTTGCCAGTCGACATGGACAGAAGGGTACCTGTGGAATTCAGTACAGGCAGGAGGTAAAGACACCAGGCCTACTGCACTTCAGTGCCACTCATTTAGATTGTGTTTGAAAATCTTTATTACAAGTGTTTTAATCTGATTTAAGCATGTACACTGACTTTTAGGATGGAACGTTTGCTTTATCTAACTTTTTAGTCATGCATGCAGTAAATCTTATAATTGGAAAAGAAACGAAATGTCAAGTTAATCCAAGTATTTTCAGATGATGATTTTCCTCAAGATAATTCCGTCTAGCAGCGGAAAAGAGGCATTTTGGTTAGACCTGTAGAATATGGACAAAATACCATATTGAATTTATTATAGAATTGGCCTGCAGTAATTTAAACCAATATTATTCAGGTTAGTTAAAGCATGTGAATATGTTCATTCATCCCAACACACAAGGAACACCTGGTGTTGGTCAGGATGCTCACAGGATAAGTTAAAACACTCCGATTGGTTAGAGGCTCCTTTGCATATTGCAGATACCTGTAATATTCGTATTGCAAAGACTGATGTCATGATGACATAACAGTGTGTTGTATGGCCCTACTAGGCTCCTGATTCTTACATGCTTGTTTGGCCTCTAAATGTGAAATTCTCAAAACTTTATTTTAGGGATTGAACGAATACTTTAGAGAGATTATAGAGATTTAGTCTCTAAATTAGCTGTCCTGAGGTCTTATCCTTTTTGTTTGGACATCTGTGGTCAGGCCACTGTCTGATGTTGCTTTGTTTAGACTGACATATGTATGTGGTTTCTTTCCCAGGATGTATTTAATAAATACACGCTAGTCTCTCCAACAACAGCTGGACTTGCATGCCAGATCTATTATAAACAACACTAACGATAAAACTGTATTGCCAGTAACTTATTATCGTTAGTTATGGGCCACACAGCGACACAGACAGCAGGATTAGCTCATAGTTTACAGAGAGTCAGGGAAATGTCCTTAGTGTTGGGTATATTTATGCTGCACTGTTTTTGTTGGAAGGCATCTATTAGTGCAGTTTCAAATACAGTACAGATTTCTGGAGCGGTTCTTGTCTTTATAAACTGGATCTTTCTCTGCAGGACATGCCTTTCACGTGTGAGGGAATCACCCCTGATATCATCATCAACCCCCACGCCATCCCCTCCAGAATGACAGTCGGTCACTTGATCGAGTGTCTGCAGGGAAAGGTATAGAAATTCTCAATGATTAAATTATTTATTGATATATTTATTTGTTTTTTGATGGAAATGAGTGTTGTTAATATGAATTTATGAATGATGAAACTCATCTTGGAACTGCTTTGGTAGTGACAATGCAAAAAAAAAATTGTCCCCCTACAAGCTGAAATTTGGGGATTGTTTTTTTAAATGCGGGACTGCAGTCTGTCTGTCTCTCTGTCTGTCTCTCTGTCTGTCTCTCTGTCTGTCTCTCTGTCTGTCTCTCTGTCTGTCTGTCTCTCTGTCTGTCTGTCTCTCTGTCTGTCTGTCTGTCTCTCTGTCTGTCTCTCTGTCTGTCTCTCTGTCTGTCTGTCTGCCTCTCTGTCTGCCTCTCTGTCTGTCTCTCTGCCTCTCTGTCCCTCTGCCTCTCTGTCCCTCTGCCTCTCTGTCTCTCTGCCTCTCTGTCTGTCTGTCTCTCTGTCTGCCTCTCAAATGGGTCAGATTTGTACAGTGTGAACTGTTTAACATTTTATGTTTGCCATATGCAATAAATACATTGTAAACTGAATTTTTTTAAAAAAATAATCCATAGTTAAAGTTCTTGTTAGGATATCTGAGTCTTGTTTAAAAAGAAGATATTTGATAGTGAAAATGGTCAAAATGCTCATTTCCTAATTTTGTAAAATTTTTCCTGTGCATTTCTGGCTTTTACCAGGTGTCTGCAAACAAAGGGGAGATCGGTGATGCCACACCTTTCAATGATGCTGTGAATGTGCAGAAAGTCTCCAACTTGCTATCCGAGTATGGTTACCACCTGAGAGGAAATGAGGTGAGGGGGTCTTTCTCACACACATGAGACGGGCAGGGGAGAATAAGATGCCAATGAAAATGCAAGATTGACATGACAAAGGTGCTTCTTTTGTTCTAGTATGCTTAAATTGTTAATTGTATGCATTATATTGACAAATCTCTCCTTGGATGATCTGAAATATTTGGCCTACCCTATCGCTATGGCAATGTTTGCATGTTTGCATGCTTGCATGCTGCTTTCAGTCCAGCAAAAAAAGACACAACATTGAGAACGTAGCTGAGCAGTGGTAGTTCCTCTGGGCAACTGTGTAAAAATGTCAGTTTGACCTAAAAAACTTCATAAATTATACCAAAAATACTTCATAACAAGAAATCAAACTGGTTTTATTCAACTTGGATAAATACTTTACATGAAATGATGTAAAACAAAATTTTACATCAATACCAGCCTCAAAAACATTTCCATCCTGTTCCCTATTTATCGTTGTTACTTAGCTAATGAGTTGTAATGCTTGAATATAGTAAAGGAAAAGTTCAGTGCAGTGAAACTGATGTAAATATATTAGCCCTGTGTCTTTTTGCTGTTGTTTTCTCTGACTTGATATAGTAACTAATTTTAGCTAGTTAAATACAAGGTAAGCATTCATGTATTGAGTATATAGTATGGGGGGTGGTCTATTTTCTAATGATTTAATAACAATAAAGTAAGTTAGCTGGTGGTTGTCATCCTCACTATATCAATGTCTCTGGGCGTTAATGCTAGCCACCTGCCCCCCACTTAATCTGTAACCAGGCCATGCTAAAGTGAAATTATGGCTATGCCACTGATTCTTACACACACAGTACAGCAGTTACCATTGTAGTAGATTGATTGATTGATTGATTGATTGTCACACTGCTTTCTCTCTGCTCCTCTAGGTGTTGTACAATGGGTTCACGGGTCGCAAACTGACCTCTCAGATCTTCATAGGGCCCACTTACTACCAGCGCCTGAAGCACATGGTGGACGATAAGATCCACTCACGAGCACGTGGCCCCGTCCAGATCCTCAATAGGCAGCCTATGGAGGGCAGATCACGGTGAGATACGCTGCTAATCAGAATATTACTTCTGCAGGTCACCACCCTAAGCAAACTCTATTGGACGGTTCTATAAGAGCTGTACAGATGTAGGGCAGAGATGCTGAAATCTGAACCTCAAATGCAAATCTGGTCCTGTTCATCTTTGCTAGTAAACTCTACTGTTAGTAGAGTGACTGGCCAGTCTATTGTCACTCTTGGAGGAGAATCTCAAGTAGGTAGGTGGGCTGTGAGTTTGGTATCTCCAGTGGATCCAGTAGATCATCACAGTCATTATTTGGCCAACCATCATTCAGTTTTCTGTTATATATGCCAGTCAAGTCTTAGATAATGTCACCGAAATTTTAAAAGAACCACATTTTGTGAAACTGAAGTTGGTTTTAGTTTCACATGTTTGATTTCTTCCTTCAGTAGCTTTTAAATGGTGGGCAAAAAAGGTTATTGTTTACAACCAAGGCAACAAGTTTCTATTCATTTGCATCTGAAATACATGTAAAACATACTGATTGCTGTGAACGCTCAACTGCTTGGAGAACAAAAATGTCCCAAATGGCGATCGTTGGGGGTCCAAGTACTGCTTACCTGAAGCAGGCAGAGATTTGCAAATGGCTGTTGTTTAAAACAAAAAATAAATAAATGGAGTCTCAAGACGTCAACCAAATTCTGTACACACTGAGTTAGCAATCTTTTGACCTTTCTGGTAAGCAACAGTTTTTAACAAATAAAATACACAGAAAATGTTTGAATATTTGGGCTCTATTTCTATTTGCACATAATTGAACTCGATTAATTTAATTCCATAGCCATCATCCCTGTATTTTAGTTTCGAGAGTGCACCAGAATTTCACATTAAAATCACAAAAATTTTCTCCTAGAAATGATTTCAGCTGCTGGAAGAGATTGGTTTCTGACACTGTAGCCTTCATCACTACTGATGAATTTTCATGTCATCACATGATCACATGACCACTTATTTTCTGTGTATGTAGAGTTTGATTTTTCAGTTCAGACCGATAACTTGTAAAGTTCCAACGGAAGATGTCTGGACTGTCTCTCAATTTAGGCTTAAGTTATCCACCATACTGAGAAATCTTGCTTTGTAAAATACCACAGAGTACAATAAGCATGGCCATTATTTAAAAAAAAAAAAAGGCTATAGAAGCGAAGCAAGTTCTCCTGTGATCATATCAGCAAATGACTCTCGTGTGCTGATTTCAACTTCTATATTGCTTGCATTTGCTTGTCCTTGCTTATGTTTATATTTATTTGATTTACAGCGATGGAGGTCTGCGTTTCGGAGAGATGGAGCGAGATTGCCAGATTGCTCATGGAGCCGCACAGTTCCTGAGGGAGCGTCTGTTCGAGGCCTCTGACCCCTACCAGGTGCACGTGTGCAACCTGTGCGGCCTCATGGCCATCGCTAATACTCGCACGCACACCTATGAGTGCAGAGGCTGCCGTAACAAGACTCAGGTAGGAGATTTTTCTTATAATTGGCCTCACTGTTACATACAAACACAGCTGTACACACAATGTGTTTTGACTGTGTACTTATAAATATGGGCAATAAATTCATAAACATAAATGGAGATATGTGGAGGAAAAAAAGAAAAACATTGACACCATATTATATATAAACAAAGGTTACATGACCTACTTTTTAATGCTGTAAAAAAGCATAGACATTAATGTCTATAATTTGCACACTGTAAGCATTTATAAACATCAGAACTCTTTTTGAGCACTGCATTCTGCTTAGAATAAACAAATAGCCTGGCAGTAGTTCAGCTCGTCGTGACCTCTGCAATAACAGCTTTGCAACGAAGTACTAATTTTATTTATTTATTTATGCTTATGAACAAAAAGTATGTGTTTATATTTTTAAGTATAAAGTCAACAGACGTACTTTATACACACAAAGTATATTAGAAAAGTCTCGCATCACCATATTTGACCATATTGTCTTGCCACTGTAAGGTGGGGAAAGCATAACTCTCGTCCCCGATTGTCTTTCAGATTTCTCTGGTCCGGCTGCCGTACGCCTGCAAGCTTCTGTTTCAGGAACTGATGTCTATGAGCATTGCACCCCGCATGATGACCAGCTAAACACCAGCACTGCTGAATTACTAAAAACAGGAGACGAGAGGGACTGGGCATACTGTACTGAAGAGGAGGAGTCATTTCTAAATGTCAACCGAATGCACTCGCTTGCCCAGGCTTGACCTGTGTATGTCTGTTTTGTCCAAGTATTTTTGTTTTGGACGTGATGTTAGTTGACTTTTGTAAAAAATTTGAATCAAATAAAGTAGTTTGTTTTTAAACACTGGGAGGTTTTACTTGTTTGTATTTTCATCTGCAGGACTGCTTGATAACCAGGGAAGGTTGGAAGAAATGTGGTGCTCAGATATTTAATTAGGGCCCACTGATAAGACAAGCTGTGAACACTAACACCAGCGACATGAATAAATCTGTGGTCTGACCTGCAGTCAAGCGTGAAAAATCTGTGTATATACAAGCACGCTTGTGATTCTTATCATGACATGCAGGTCAGTCTTACTTTATGTTTCTGATATCCAGTCCTTAAAGGGGAACTTTATCCATTTCAAAATTTCTGCATATCTGGAATTCAAGTCACGATGTAAACAGTTGTTCAGAGCGGTTTGCTGTGAAATGCTGTGCTATGGGCAAAAACCTGGTCGGAATTGTTCACAGTGGTGGTGATGGGAACCAGACGTCTAAAGAGTGCCTGACATCTGAGACATTCCGTTATCAAGATGTTGGCCTAAAATGGATTATTTAAACTTTCATGGGGCAGAAGTAGATGCAGGGTGTTGTAAGATAAAATAGTCCCCAAGGAAAACCTTTTTTTTTTTTCTTTTTTTTTTTTTTTTAGATTTACCAGTTTTACCATCATCAGCACTACATATAAAACCCCAGACGTGTAGGTTCACTGTTTGGGATAGTACATAAAATGGCTATATTTGTGACGCCTGGTTCCTATTAGCACTACTGTAATGAAATCTGCAATGAACCATTCGCATCAACCCGTTCTGAATAACTTTCATTGTATCTCCCCATTTTAATTATGCCCAAAATTTTGGGAAATTGGTGGAATTCCCCTTTCAATAATTTGTTAACTTTTGAGGATAAGCCAACATGCTCAGATTATCCCTGTTAGTACACAAAAAAGGTCACCCAACACATCACATTATATACTATTTATTAGTGAACATAACATTGAAACAAATGTATTAGTAGTCCATAACCATGTTTAGGGTGTTTAAAGCAAAAGAAGTAAAATACTATTTTATAGTAGTGAAAAAAGATTCAAAATCGTAGCACCCAATGCCAAATATGACATGCTAAGAGTTTCCACCGTGTTGGAGTGTGTGCTTATTGCTTAAGTATGTACATGATTCTGTATGGGACAGTCTGGAATGTGTGTATTGCTCGGTGTGTGTGTTTTAACACTACTTAAGGGGTGTCCAAAATTTAGCCCCAGACCAAATGCGGCCTACCGGTGGCTTCTATTTCACTGCGTGTTGTAAGTGGCCCACCATCAATATGTTGCAGTTCTCTTTTTCACCTGATGGTGGCAGTAGTATCATAAAGTCACAGTGTAATGAACTACACTGCATTAACAAAGTTGGTTCAAGTTTCTGTCTAGACCTGCAGAGACCTTAAGACCTTTAACTTGCTGCAGGAAATTTAGTCAAAACCACAGCCTTAAATCACGAACACTGAGAACTGGCAATTTTGGCCCGATGGAAAACTGAACTCTTTTCCATCGAGAGCCACAGGAAATGCATGTGCCTCATATTTCAAAAGACTAATGAATTGGATATAGAAAAGTGGCAATTTATGCTTTAATAAAGTGACTTTTGAATGCAGTTGCTGCTCTTGCTATGTAAAGAATAAAGTCTAACAAAAGTATAGATTTTTGTTTAGTATGCCTAACAAATGATCTAAAAGTAAACACCTGAATAAGAATATACTTTTAATATACATTAAAATGTTTTACTGTTATTCCTAAACAATTTGATTATTTCTTATAAGTGCTTACTAAATTGCTCTGGGCAATCCAAACACTAAGTCTTGTGCATCTTTGACACTGTGATAGGAAACACAGTAGCTCACGGAGAAGCACCAAGTCTGTGCACGGATATTCTAAAAAGGTGATATTTCAAATCGTTTTTTAATAATATTTCTGTATTTTGGCACAGGATGATCTCGCCCTCTTTGAAAGTTTGGACAGCCCTGCTTTACTTGAACCCTGCTATATAACACTGACATAACCCTGCCATAAGCATGTCAGATGCCAGGGTTATGCTGTCGTGAGTTCAGGCATGCTTATGTCAATGTCATGCAGCAGCATTAGGTTGTTCATGTACTCTATTTGCTTCCCATTAGGGATCTTGCGGATGTTATCCTGAATGAGGCAACTGGTGAGGAGAAAAAGCAACCTTTCCATTCTTTTCCCATTGAATTTCTTAAAGAACCTTTCTGTGAGTCCCAACATACCGCTCCAAGCAACCTTTTGTGTTCCAACGACAGTCGCAGCCATCTCTTTCACCTACTGGCTTCCAAGAAAAGTGATATAAAACTGGATTTAAGCTCTCTCGCTAAACCTCAATGTGCACATGCCGATGCGCTTTACACCCTGTATTCACATTCTTAAGTCTAACTCAGGAAGTTTTTTTGCTCCTCAGCTCCATGAGTGTTGACGTCTGGGCTACACGGAACGAGTACATGATGTGAATGAACCCAAAAACCAAAAACAAGCCTTATCTGAAAAGAAACTGCAAAGAGGGAACAAAGCCCGTGAAAGCTAGGCGAGTACACGGTCCCGCACACGCGTGTGATTTCGCAGAGGTTTTGTATGAGGCGCTGCACGCGCTCACGTGAAGCTGTTTTGTGCGTGTATCTCACGCAGATCAATCTGATAGCATGTTCTGATAGGTGCTCTGGAGACTGAAAAGCTGTCTTGTGGGGAGATATGGGTGTTGAGCTGCTGAGTGAAGGATAAGATGGATTGGTTCGGGTCAAGTTTTGGTCAGTTTTACACTCAGGACGCTCAGGATTTCTCGGTGAGCCAGATTGCGTAACGGGAACAAGACCAACAAAAGAAGCTAGGAGGGGTGATACCATGACATTAACATATATTAACATTGCTTCTAAGTTCAGCTACATTTTTTAGTCATATATTTGATAGAAATCTATGATACAAAGTTATATCTTCTGGGTTTGTCAAACACTAGAGGGCGCTGTCATGCAAGTCCAAAATAAATGGGTTAATATGGAGCATCTGAGCAAAATAATAGGTTCTTAGTGCTTCAACATTTTTGCAAAGAAGAATGCTTTTATTTTCTGAACACAGAACATAATAATACATTTTAGCACTGCTGTTTTATTTTTGAGCACTTTGGAACAGTTATAAGACTTTATATCAGCAAACCAATCAGCTCTTAGTAGCGTAATGCTATCCAATCAGCGCTTAGTAGCAGTAATGCTATCCAATCAGCTCTCAGTAGCAGTAATACTAGCATCCTGCTACCCAAAACCTGTTTGCTGTAGAAAAAGGGAAATGTACAGGTACATTTTCTTTGCTTTTATAGTTAACATACATACTTATGCTTTCCAAAATGAAAGGAAGGTCCTGGATAAATGCTTAGAAACTATTTGAACTTCTTGTTTTTAGTTGATTAGCTCCATTCATCCCCCAATCATTTAGGACTCGCTCAAGAGCGCCCTCTGGCATTTTGCGGTCATGTTTTTAATGTAATAGTCGAAAGAGGAAGCGGCCAGACTCTGGGAATGCCTACATGCTAACCAGCATATCTAAAAAACTGAAGCTAACCACATTAGCATGGCTCCATCTGCACAATGCTAGGTAGCGGCTTTTGGCTTTTGTCGACACCTGTGTTGACCTAAGTTGACCTAAGTGCAGACCTACGTTATCGGCTGGTTGCGTTCAAAACATGAACTATTCACTGAACTATTTCCTCAAATCCCATTTTAATATATCCTTAGCCTCTCCTCCTATAGGTTAGGCCTGACTTTAGGCTTCACTTATCTGGCTAACTGAGAAAATCCTGTATGAAATAACCCCCTGGTGAGTATCAGGTGTTTATGAGTGCTAATTGTGCTGTGAAGTGCATAGCAGGTTTGTGTGTATGTATGTGAGGGTGTTGACCCTGTGGCGCAGCGTGCAGGCATATACAGCAGTGTGCAGCTGGTCCGTCTCTGATCCTGATCCTGCAGGAGGTTCCATGACAGCTTCTTACAGCTCGTCGTCCTTGACCACTAGAACCATACACACAAAAAAAAGAGTTGTAATCAGTTCGCCACATCACATATTGACAAAGTATACGGTGAACATCGTTGCATAATCCTTGTGTGATGTTCCTTGTGTGATGCCACTTTTGGTTCCCTAAAGAACCTTTCAATGGATGGTTCTTTAGCGAACCATTTTTGTAAATGAGAAATTTATCAAGAAATAAGCAGCCTCTGCAGAAAGTTCTCCAGGAAGAACCTTGGTGAGGAAACTTGAATACATTATCTAACAGTTCTTCAAAGCTTTACAAGGTTCTTGAAGCTCACAGATCTGAACTTTTATCCCAAATATCCAAGCATGGCTCTTTAGGGAACCATGTTCTGTGTTTCTTGTGTTACTCTGTAAACGTTTAGTGGCACTTTTTTAAGTGGGTACATCCAAGCAAAAGACGTATTTTTAGAATCTACTGTATTTAAAAAAAAAAAAAAGAAATATAGTAAAACACGACTTAACAGCTACTGATATATCTGAGAACTGTCTGGGCTTCGTCCTAATATTCTAATGAGCACACTTACTGACATCCCTCAGTCACTCCTAGGCTGCAACGCAGAACTAAACACAAAAGCATGAGTGAAACTGGTGTTAGGTAGGCAGGTGGTGTTGTAGACCCTGCTGAGTCAATGGCTCACTAAAAATATCCATCTTTTAGTTGCGGATGGCTTAAAGAAGGTAAGGTTCTTGTTCCCTTAACTGCATGCATGGAATGCTGGTCTAAATGAATGCAGACGGAGGACAGGCAGATAGACGACCTAGCTTGCTGGCTCGGTTATGTTGGCTTCCTTAGCTTTCGTTTAGATGTTAGCTTTTCCTCTGTAAGTTTATTCAAGTAGAGGAAACTAGTCAGAGATTTTTAGGTGTGTAATAAAACTTTGGGAGCACTGGTGGGCCTTGGCCATTTAAGGCGTTAACCTTCTTAGACAGAAAGCAGATTTACAGTTTACAGTTAGCTTAATAAGGACCAACATGATAAATTATGTTGAAAGTTTATTTTCTTAAAGTTATATAAGTACAGTGTAAAAACGAACCTGGACTTAATGTTTATTGCTTTCACTGCGACTCATTCTATGTAGTACAGCAGTGCTTTGAGGGTGGCATCAAACTGACACCAAACTTCGGACTATTGAACGCCTAACCTTCTTAAACAGGGTTAAATCCCAACCATTCCTTCCCTGCAGCCAGCAGCTGATAGCGTGTTGAGACAGGAGCAGAACGCCCATAGCCTCAACTTACATTTTTAAGAAAACTGGCACCAGGTACTGCAAGCTGCTGCCAAGGTGCCGGTTTACAGCCTAATGCTTTCTGGTGTTGCCCAACAGACCATATACATACTGTGCTATGCAACAAAGAACATGTAACTTGGGAATTGAACTTTTCTAAGGTATCAAAAGCAGAATTCTCACTTCCATCAAAATATTCACAGTAACTGAAGTTACTTTTGATTACAGCAGTTGAATAAACTATCAATTTGATTCACGTCACACGGCCCATCACATATTTACAACTTATCCTTAAACTTCGCTTGCAAATGTTTTCTTCCCCAATAACTTCACCCACATTCAGCAAGTATCTCATATAATTTTGCTGTTAAATATAGGTTTACTGAACTGAATGCTAAAATACTTACTACAATAACTATTAGTAATAAATAGTAATAAGATTGCTAACTAATTGCTTAACACTAAGACATGCCTAAATTAGTGCACGTTAGGTTCATGCTTGGAGAAAATATGGGACACCTTTTCTCTTATTTCTATACTTTTCATATTTTTATACATATAGCATATTTAGAATTTATAGGTATTATAATAATGATCAATCAAGTTTCTATCCACCCTAGACACTACTGAACAGCACCTCCTTGTGGACAATCTTCTAGCTGCTAAACATGAGTGAGCAAATATAGTTACAAGCCAGTTTCATTACGCAATGTGCATTTTTATTATGCAAACTGTCAACTCATTCAATAATCACTGATTGTTTTAGCAATCACGTTTAACTGTATAACTGACAGCCCTAATGTAAACATTTAACTGCTAAGCATGCTATTGAGGACATACACAATGGTCACTCACTCTTCTTGGTGGGGATGTCACTGATGGAGTCCACCACATGGATGGTACCCACAGCCGAGGCTTCACCTTTGCCATTGCTGGCATGGCACTCGTACGAGCCTGCATCCTCCTTAGATAGAGGAGAGATCTGAAACAAACACACCGTTATCTCTCGTTATCTCATCATCTGGTTTTGTACATACCTGAGCTGTCTCAGAGAGAAAGTGGTGGTCTCGGATGAGCAAACTCTTTTACTAAGAAACTGGAGGCACCGCTCACAAGTTTGGAATCACAACCAAAGTCAACTCAGCTGCCAGACTCTGTTGAAAACCCCACTACAGACATACAAGCTGCACCAGATGTGTTAATGACTTATAGTGTAAACCAGATGATTAATAAGTGTGGTTATGGAAGCTGGTTTGGTCCAGAGGGCTTACCAGGACCCAGCCAGTGACCTCGTACTTCTCTGGACCGCCGCGCGTCTGGATGGCTAGATTATCTTGGTCTCCGGGCAGGAGCAGCAAGTTCCCCTTGTCACTGCTGATCTACAGAAAGCAGAACATCAACACCTCTCATTAAAAAAGCAAAATCCAAGAGAACAGTAGAAGTAAAACAATTTAGATTTAGTTAAGCAGCCTTTCTCACCCATCTCAAGTCAAATGATCAGACATTTTTGTCTCTATGACATACAGTCATGTGCAAAAGTTTGAACACCCCCACCACACCCCCCCCAGAAACATCTACAGAGAACACATTTCTACTTATTAGCTGAGTTTAACATATTAAATACACAAAATATATAAAGTGCCATAACCTTTGCACTGGCCATATTTTATCTATTGTTTTTCTCCCTATATATTAAAACATGGATAATTTTAACCAGGGGTGCCAAAATTTTGCATATCATCGCTGTCCAATGAAAAACAAGTATCTCCAAAATATTAACTTTAAAGGAGAAGGCAAAAACTCCCTTACCTTTCAAGGTAAGTCAATGTAAACAGATTTTGTTCCAAGTTGTTTTAGAGCATTTCTATTGGCCCATTCACCATGAAATTTTAACACAACGTAAAGGAAAGCTGATTAATTGAAATGTAGAAAACTAAAAATCAACAAAAAAGGATGGTTGTCATTGCACAGCGATGATATGACTGTATATATATATGTAATTATAATCATGTTCAATAGTGTAAAACCATGCAAATATTGCAAAGTCTTATAAAATAGGATTATAAAGTACTTCTTATATGATGCTAATACTGTACAGTACAGTAGAGTCTAAGATTTTACATAATTAGTAGGAAGATGCAAACAAGAATTTTCCAGAATAATGAATATGTTTTTGATT
Source organism: Pygocentrus nattereri (assembly GCF_015220715.1). Classification (NCBI taxonomy): domain Eukaryota; kingdom Metazoa; phylum Chordata; class Actinopteri; order Characiformes; family Serrasalmidae; genus Pygocentrus; species Pygocentrus nattereri. Next base: position 33,587,448 of record NC_051224.1, read on the forward strand.
CCACAATAAAATTTAAAACATATTATAAATCCATGCGATCACACATTTAAGTTATCATAAATAGTAATTTATGATAATAAAATAATTGCAGTACATTATATGTTAATAATAAGTAATGATATCGCAATATATTAATAAATGAATGAATAAATGAATAAAAAAAACAAAACAAACAAACAAATAAATAAAACCGAATATTGTTTAAACATCTAAAAACCTTCTGGTGTAAAGTTGATTATATTTCGGTCTACATTTGCTTTATAAGTTATTGCTGAATAAAAAATATCAACAGTAACTCCATTCATAGTTATTCTAAAGTTTTGAGCTCTAGTGTACACAAATATGCTAAAAAGGGTTCTTCGGGGCGATGGCACTGAAGAATCAGTTTTAGTTCCCTAAAGAATCATTTCTGTAAATGAGATTTGCGACTGTAAAGAACCTTTTTATAGTTTAAACAACCTCCACAAAACATAACTGTTCTAAATCAAGCAATGACTTTTCCCTAGAAGCATATATTTTTAAAAATAAAGATGGCAAAAAAAGTGTTCCTTGTGTGATGCCAGAGAAGAACCACTTTTGGTTCCCTAAGGAACCTTTCAATGGATGGTTCTTTAGCGAACCATTTTTGTAAATGAGATGTGTGTCAAGAAACGTTTAGCAGCCTCTGCATAAACTTCTCCAGGAAGAACCTTGGTGAGGAAACTTGAATACATTATCTAACAGTTCTTCAAAGCTTTACAAGGTTCTTGAAGCTCACAGATCTGAACTATTATACCAAATATTCAAGCATGGCTCTTTAGGGAACCAAACCTGTTTCTTCTGTTTCTTGTGTTACTCTGAGAACGTTTAGTGGCACTTTTTCAAGAGTGTACATCCAAGCAAAGAACCTTGTAGGAGCTTGTATTTTTAGAAAGTGAGCTCTCAACCTCTCACTTTCAGGCTCTGTCTACCTTCAATAATACCTTTGTGTACTATCAGGAACATTTTAGGATGATTCATCACATTTACATGCAGCCTAATAATCTGTTCATAATCCGACTAATATACCAATAGGAATACAGTTCATGTAAACACCTCAGTTGGAATAGATAAATTTGATTGAGGCCATTTGAAATACAACTTCTACCTGATTGAACGAGGTGGGTAATCCTGTAAATAATCTGTTAAATAGAAGAATAATAACCATGTAAATGCCTGAATCTGATTACATTCCCAATCGGAAAGTTTAAGTATACTCTGCGCATGTGCGTCACATCATAGTGAAAATGTTTATTGTTCAACAGTGGTAGCAGAATCTGGTCTGCAGAGGAGATGAAGTTTATGCTCTGATCTTTAAAAAACGACACAGGGCCGGACGTCCAGCTTATGTGCCTCAGAACACGTCTTCCTCTCGGCCTTCTTTAATAAGTACTTGTGAAGTTTTCCTGAGTCTGACATCATTGTAAAAATGAAAAACACAAGCACCGCTCACTGCTGCTCATCTCATACTGACTGGACTCACATGCTTGTTGTCATGGTAGCATCTACACTAAGCGGTTCTCTACGCATGTGCCTAATTTTGGATCGGATTACTTGTAGTGTGCATGTAAATGGAGATTTTCATTAGACTGTTGAGTAGAGTGAGCATATAAACACCTTAGTCTTAATCTGTAAATGGAATGCATTCAGTTGGCAATAATCTTTGCATGTAAACACAGCCATTTCGCGTTCCTGCTTCTGGTAATTTCTCTTAAAGGCTCCTTAGAGGTATTTAAGAGTTGAAGAAGTAGCTTATTCTGAGATTCTGAGGATGATTTCAGTACAATTTGAAAATCATGAGATCAATTACATGGGAAAGCAATGGGAATACAACGAGATCAGTCCAAGATTTACATGATCTAAAGCAAATGAGCTTGATCTGGGTCACTATTCCTAAAATACCAAAGTTACACATTCCACCACCTTTAGAGAGCTTGTGACCTCCATTTATTCTGCATGTGAGCGCACTGACACAAAGTGAGCTGACAGCATGATGAACGTTCTCCAAACACCTCCAGCAAAAACACATTTTTTCTGGAGGTCAGTCTGATGGTGTGTTGGTTTTGCTTGAGTTCTGGTCATGCCTGACTGAAAATTGATGCTTTTCTGCCTTGCCAGGAATTCACCAGAAGTATCTGCTTTTGACTGAACCTTTCATTGAGATGCTCTACACTGTGAAAAGCACACGGTAGGACCCGTTCCATTTCTACATTGTAAAGAGATTTCAAGAGAGATGGGTGTTCACAACCCACAACCTCACAAACCAGGGGCTTATACAGTGATGTGCAGTAAAAATTGCCATTATGCACAAGTTATTCATTTTTCAGAAGACATTTCTGAGGAGACAACATAATCCACTCTTCATATTAGAAAAAAACACAGGTGTTTCTGTCCATCCTTCCACTGTGAGAAGATAACTCAGTGCTACGGGTCTGAAAGGATGTGTAGCTGTCAAGAAGGAGTTACTTCTTGAAGACATTTGCACATTAAACAAAAAAGCTGCTGGTGTTCTCAGAACAGTGGACTGAACACCCTAGAGTCCCAACCTCAACATCACTGAATGTGGGATTATTTGGATTGTGAAAAACTTCTAAGGTGTGGAAAAATATCCACAGATATTACTGTCAGACTGTAAAACTGCAGATTCATACTGGATTAAAATCACTCCACAATTATTACTGTCAGACCTTAAAACTACAAACACTGCAGATTCATACTGGATTAAAATCACTCCACAATTATTACAGTCAGACTGTAAAACTACACACGCTGCAGATTCATACTGGATTAATATCACTCCACAATTATTACTGTCAGACCTTAAAACTACAAACACTGCAGATTCATACTGGATTAAAATCACTCCACAATTATTACTGTCAGACCTTAAAACTACAAACACTGCAGATTCATACTGGATTAAAATCACTCCACAATTATTACAGTCAGACTGTAAAACTACACACGCTGCAGATTCATACTGGATTAAAATCACTCCACAATTATTACTGTCAGACCTTAAAACTACAAACACTGCAGATTCATACTGGATTAAAATCACTCCACAATTATTACTGTCAGACTGTAAAACTGCAGATTCATACTGGATTAAAATCACTCCACAATTATTACTGTCAGACTGTAAAACTGCAGATTCATACTGGATTAAAATCACTCCACAATTATTACAGTCAGACTGTAAAACTACACACACTGCAGATTCATACTGGATTAAAATCACTCCACAATTATTACAGTCAGACTGTAAAACTACACACACTGCAGATTCATACTGGATTAAAATCACTCCACAATTATTAATGTTAAATCTTTAGTTTAGTTACACAGCATATTCCTGTATATCACACAGTGTACAGTCTGGCCTTGTGGGCTAAAGGGAACTGATAGAGAATTTCTGGTAAAGTCACATTTGTTGGTGTGTAGAGGATGTTAAATGAAATGGGCAATGCTGTGATGCCATTTTGGACAGAAACTTCCTCTCTTAAATCCCTCCCTTTTTTCCGGCCCTATTGTTGCTGTATGGTGTTATTCATAGCTGCATGCATCCTTTCACACAGTCTGAGCCATACTACACACACACACAGACCCAATGACTCACTGCCTAGTTTTCTGACTGGGTTAACGGTCAATTAAGGAGAATTACTGGAGAATTTAAAGCTGCTGGGGGCCACCTTAAGCATAGACAGGTTTCATTACATTATCATCTGTGGTCAGAAGACTGCATTCCATTTAATTTTACGATTATACTGACTTAAGAAATGACTTGCGATATTTAAAAAAAAACATACTGGAGAAGGCTTGTTGGTATGTTGTTTTTGGCTATATTATTTGTTTACTAGATTATATGAATGATTTGTTTGTCTGCCACATATATCTGCATAATTATAATAAATAGGGTTGCGCTTAAGTGCAGTTGATACCTCTATAACCACAAGGCATGTGTGCTTCTGGTGAAAAGGTAAAAGTTGATTCAAACTTCATAAAAACAGTAATACATTCTCTCATGTCTCTCTCATTAGATTAAGTAAGTGGCTCTCATTAATCCCACAACAGGGAAATTTCACCTCCGCATTTACCTCATCCATTAAGTGAAACACCACCTACACACTAGTGAGCACACACACACACTAGGGGCCAGTGAGCACACTTTCCCGGAGCAGTGGGCAGCCCTATCCGCAGCTCCCGGGGAGCAGTAGGGGGTTAGGTGTCTTGCTCAAGGACACCTCAGTCATGTCCTGTCGGCGCTGGGGATCGAACCATATAGTCAGCAGTGGTTGTACGTAGTTTTAAATGTGCTGTATAGTCACATAATTAAATTTTTTATTTGTGCAATCCAGCAACTGCCCATTGACGTATGTTTTGAGTCAACAGGTTGTCTGTATGTTTATTAGGAACAGAAATGATGTAGAAATGTCCGTCTGCTGTAACTGATGGAGTGAGATGCAGCAGACAGACATTAGGTTGGAAAACGCTGCCATATTCCTTTACAGCGTTATTAAAATCCATGCCTCAATGTTCATCAGAGTAGATAGCTGTTATTCAGCACGGTGTCTCTGAAGTACCTTCTTCCAGGTGACCACAGGCGTTGGGACCCCGATCGCCTCGCAGCTCAGGAACACCTGTGAGCCCGTCACGTTCCAGACCTCTCCAGGAGGAGTCACAATGGAAGGAGCTGAGAGAGAAGGAGAGTGCAGTGAGAAAGGAGGAGGGAGAAAAAGACAGGATGATTTAGTAGTGTTTTATTTTATTCAGAGATGTGGGTGACTGGAAGGATCGCTAAAGGCTAAAGAGCTCGCTGACTGACCGAGCTTTCATTACACTACCATTAACATACAGAGAGAGAGAGAGAGAGAGAGAGAGAGAGAGTGAATAAGACAGAGAGCATGAGAGAACAGAGAGAGAGAGCGTGAGAGAGAAAGTGTGCATGTAATGACAGATTACAAGGATGTAATTACAGATGTAGAGATCTTCTCACTCACAATCCTAAACAGCATTCACACAAAGCTTTACAAGGTCGAAAAGGAAATCCCACAGAAAGTCACCTGCAGATGATTTACAGCTCTGTTCTTCAGGCCAGACTGTTACAAATGAGGGCTAATCTACTTCTACACAGATCATTACGGTCCTGCTTCACTCTGACTGGATTTCACTGAACGGTTTAGTCGGAGTTTGTAACGAGTATTTCTACTCACACAGCTTGATACTCTCTTAATGTAATACATGAAGATCTTAAAGACAAAGTAAATCTGCTGTCATCACAATTGGCCCCTCCCAGTCCTCCATGTGCTTTTGTTTTGGTTTTGGTCTTGTCCATGTGCTTTTGTTTTGCTTCCTTCCCGGTCCTGCCCCCTTGTTTCCAGACCCTGCCCTTGATTGTTTTGACCTGTTACCCTCTTGTTAACCACGTGTCTCGTTACCTGTCCCTGTATTCAAGCCCTGTGTTTTCCCTAGTCTCTCGCTGGTCTTTGTTTGAATTGTTTGATTTGCTTGATGCTTGAAGTGTTTGATATTGTTTGGTGTTTGTTTCTTTCAGCCTCTGTTGTGTTTCATGTCTGTCTCTCGATTCCCCCATGTTGGCTCACTGACCCTGGACTGTTTTGACCCCCAGTTTGGATTTGCCCATAATAAATCTCGCTTCTCTTTGCACATGCGTCCGCCTCATCATCGCTCCCCCACGTTACAGCTGTCCTACTCTGGTCATGTGCTGTGTGTATTCCGTCTGGGAGCAACAGGCTGGACACTTATGACCTTATTAGAAGCAAAGAGAGAGAGTGATAGAGAAACAGAGATGTTTGCGTTTTTTTCTATTTTCATTCCTTTTTGTTTTTAAATGGATCATATGGCAACCAGTTTTACTTCTTTATTTTAATAAAAGAGTTTGATCTTTGATGTAAATACTGTTTCAAAATGCATCGCCAGTCCATACACTTACTAGTGTTCCACCAATACTGATACAGCATCGGCGTCAATACTGGCACTGTATCTGTATCAGTGATAGGGATACCAATGCCCATCACCGATACCACAAAGCAGTTTCTAATGCATGCATGCATGACAATAGACAGAACTTAACGACACATCTGGGCCGACAAGCCGCAGTAAAAACACTCATGGCAGAACCTGCAATGGCAACATTTGGTGCGAAAAACAAGCTAACGGAGTTGCTTCTTTCAGGAATCACTCATCTGCTGCTGTGCAGTCACTTACAGTCTGAGTTAATGCTACTGAGAGAGCGGAAGGAACCACTGGACTCTCGCTGTAATGAGAGCCTTTTGCCTCAATTTAGCCCTTACCCTAGCAGCCTATTAGCCGGGCCTGTGCATCCACTCTAAGCCAGAAAAAACACCAAAAGTTGCTAATACTGACAGCGTGAACAACAGTGATACTTACTGAGCTGACGCTAAGAGATGCAGCACGAGTGAACAAGATGCACGTTTGAGACAAATGCCTTCAGAAATTTTGATATGAAACATTCAGCTCCGTTTTTGCGCCAGGGAAGCTGCTGTGTGCTCATGTGTGAACACTGTTCAGTTCTGTTTTTCCAAGATATTTTCAATTTATTTAAGTTGTTAAACATAATTCTTATTACTAATTATATAACTGTAAATACTACATATATAGAAAAAGACAGATAGATAGAACTTTACTGATCCTGGGGGGTGGGGTGGGGGGGGATTGCAGTGTTTCAGTAGCAAGACATATAAGAAAATAAAAAACAAATGAAAATAGACATAAATTAGGCAATAATAAAAAAAGAAACAGACAAAAAATGGATTTAAAGTATAAGAGAGTAAGAATAAAAGTATATTTATTTGCATATCGCTGTTGTCGGAAGAAAACCAACGTATCTCCATTTTTGTTGTTTTTTAGTTTTTGACATTATTTGAAAATACCTGTTGTCCTTTACATTGTGTGTAAATTCCATGATGAATGGACCAAAAGAAATGGTTCCATTGACTTACATTAAAATTAAAGTATGTTTTTTTCCTTCTACTGTAAGGTCACTGTTTTGGACATACAAGGTTTTCTTCTGACAACAGCGATATTTATATATACAGTAAATAAACAAAAGTAAGCATCTAATAAATATAACAACAAGTAAATCCCATCTAGCCAAGCTGAGTGTGTTTTTTTTGTGACCCAGAACATAGATTTTACCAAAATAAAATTGTATAATTTTAATTTTAATTGCATAATTTTATTTGTATAATCGAATTGTATGGATATCAGGAGTTAGTACCGATATCAGTACTTGGTATCGGACGATTTTAAGGATCAGGTAATGGTACTGGAAGGGAAAAAGTGGCATTGGTGCTTGGAGATAAACAGGCTGTGTTTGTTAGGGATATATGTATGTGCATTGGTTTTGTGACATCACAAAAACAGTGAACTTCAAATGGGCTGTTTTGGATAAAAAACTGCTTTGCTTCCATATATAAACTGTATGGACAGGAGAGTAAACGATACTTTTGAAATGGTAATTTTGAAACTGTAACATTTACACACTACATTAAACTCTCTGATGTATAATGAATGATGAGAAAAATTCAGTTTTCCCTGATATGGGCCCTTTAAAACACTGAATCGTTTTTACAGTGTATTTATTTATTTGGGTCTAATTAACATTTCCAGTCAACATCAGTCACACCTATATTTTGTTCCCTTGTCATGCCAATGAAGTTTAATTTGACTGATTTGACTGAGCGAGAGAGAGAGAGCGAGCGAGCGAGAGACACTGCGAGAGAGACGTTTGCACTTACAGACCCTGCTGTAAATCCAGAGCCATCATGCAGCTGTAATGAGCTGTGTGAAGGTTCAGTGGTGTGAACGGCTCTGGATTTGCCTTTATCAACAGCTCAGCTCTGTGTGTTCCTAAGCGGGACGCGAGTGTTTGATCAGAGTGCGTCTCCCATTCGCCGCCCCAAATCCCCCCGGGAGGCTGGAATTTCAGACATGTCTGTTCAGCGATGAACGGGTGCCACCCTGCATAAACACACCAGCATCCAGCCTGATCTACTGCAGGTGTGACGAAGTTAAGTCTTCTTAACCACTTCTACGGTAACGTCAATCACCAAGTCGGGAGATATTTCAATCTGCATCTGTCTGCTGTGGAATTTATGGATCTCTGGTCCAGAAGCCAGAAGTTTTTGTTCTCATGACGGAGATCAATATTCACAGAGTTACATCAACATAGCTTTGTGCTGTACATCTAACCTGCTGCAAGGCAGGTTACGTTCACGATTTTTCACAGTGAACAGCTTCTCACCAGGAACAGCGCCCTGACCGAGGTGGACCAGTTCAGTTCTTTTCTTTGTGATGTTTTGTGATGTTCAGAAGTGGCTTTGTCTGCTTCTCACCATCCAAGTAATCCCAAACTTCCAAAATTGCACAGAAGCCTCAAAATGCATTATCACTCTTCTTCAGTACTTAGTGTGTCCACTCTTTGCTGTTATTACTTTCCTTTCAAAAGACTTGCTTTCCGGATTTTTAAGATGTTAATCCCAAACAACGTACAGTGATGCTGAGGTCTGGACAGCTTCTTTATGTGACGACATCTTTTATGTCTATTTCCTTTTTCTCTCAGTAAGAGCTTCTTGGCAGCTACACATCCTTTCAGACCCATAGCTTTGAGATGTCCTCACAGTGGAACGATGGCTGTGGTCTTTTTCAGATTTGAAGCAAGAGTGGAGCTTGATTTTCTGTTGAGTCATTGGCTCTACAGAGAACCTTTTTGAAAATGGTTCTGTATCGCACCAGAAAGGGTTCTGCTATTGTTACAATGTCGGGTTAAAAAAAAAAAAAACACATTATACTTAAATCTAAAGAACCAGGTTATCATGCCAAGAACCATTTAAGCATGCAAATAGTTTTTGAGTCTTCATTGTTTCTATATAGCAAAGGTCACTAACAGGCAGACCGCAGTACGAGTCCGGACCCAGACGCTGTCCAATGTAGACCCAAACCTATAACCAATAAACTATAGAGAATTAGAGAGAAATAGAGAATTGTTTCATTTTGACAGGGTGGTCCTTTAATTGGCGTGTCATTTCTAGCCTTTACGGTATGGCTTTAGTGGCCCGGGAGACTCACAGACCAATCGCATATGTTGTAAATATCACACGTGACTCTTCTCAGCCAATCAGATCCGTGCATTACGATGACTGCTGAGTGAGTAATGAACACACAGGGGAGGGACGAGGCGAGAAACAGCAGTCAGAGAAGAAAGTGAGCCAGATTATGTCACATGACGTGCTCTAAAAAGAGAAAACTGACAATAAATGTTGTTGAAATATGACTGAATTGTACTTTATTTGATTTTACATTCAATTGTTGACTGGGCTACTTCAGTAAACAGTATATGGCACTGAAAGTTAGACACTATGATGTTCCGGACCTTTGCTTGAAGAAATGATCTCTAACTGGACCTTATTGAGTTTTAATGAAATGCCCCTGCTATATAGAGTAGGGGTGGGATAAAATATCAATACAACGATATATTGTATCTCTTTCTTTTGTGATAAGTTATCGATACACTGGTGATAAATATCGATTCATTAATTTAAACATGCATGCGCAGTAAACGCTCTAAATGGACTCCCCCTCCAATTAGATTTCTTCCGATTCAGATTCATTGCTTCATGACTCCACATGGTGGCGCTAAGGTGTTAATCAAATGAATAGGGTAAACCTGCGTTAAAGAAAAAGAAACTCTTGGGGAGAAACGGTGGACGACTGAGGAAAACAAACCAGAAAGGCACCGTCCTCTTTCAAGTCGAAGGTCTGGGCCCACTTCGGCCTTTACAGCATTAAAGGGACAAAGAAAATAGACAGACTCTGTGATTTGCAAGACCTACATGGGCAACATAACAGACACACATAACCATCTTCGTCATCACCATCATGATCTGGTTGTTGAGGAGACAGCTTGAAGTCAGCCTACGATTATAGTTTTTAAAGAACAACTTCCTTTTTACATCCCCGAGGGCGACCAGTATCACTAAGTTTATCACTGGGCTTATCTGCAAGGACCTTCACCCATGCAGTGTAGTTGAAAATGAAGGTTTTCGCCAAATGCTCCACACCCTGGAACCAAGATACGACATACCAAGCCATAAATATTTCACTGAAAGCGTTATTCATGCATCGTATGCAGGGACGAGAGCAAAGGAGGAGGATGCACTTCAGTCTGCTGAAGAGTTGTGCACACCTGTGATGCATGGACTTTAACATTAGTTGTTACATTCATACACTAAATAAGTACATAAGTCCTGCTGTTTGCCTATTTAAGTCTTTTCTTACAGATATTGTGCTGTATCATCGAGGATTGGGTATCATAGAATACCCACGTAGTTGCGTGACATCATCATTATCGGGGGCAACGTATTGTGATGTCATATCATGAGACACCCTGTGATTCCCACCCCTAATATAAAGCCACTGTTTTAACTAAAGAACTTGAACCAATGTAGGCTTGTATAACTTCCATAGAAAAGCCCAGCCAATAGAATGAGATGCTCTGGAGCAGCAACACACAAGCCACCATGTCCATCTATTGTCAAATAGAGGGGTATAAAGTCGGGCGACTCAAAAGCACAACTATACGCATTTAATGTATGGCTGCTGTCGGAACAATACCCTGTATCTCCATTTTGGTCCTTTTTCAGTTTTTGACAGAATTAAAAAACGCCTGTTGCCCTTTATATCGTGTGTAAGTTTCTTGTTGAACGGATCAAAAGAAATGCCCCGAAATTACTAAGGCATTAAGGTGGACGTGACGGGCAACGGCTTCATCAAAGCGACGGGTTTCAGCCTCTCACCCACCTCGCTGGCACTTGCCCTTGTGCTGCGTCTTGATGGCACTCTTGCCCTCGCTCTCCGCGCGCAAGCTCGCCGCCTTCAGCTCGCACGTGGTGCTGTAGCTCACGTCGTCCGAGCCGCACACCTCGTAGTCGTTCTTGCACGCGCACACGCCCGTCCTGCTGCCGCCCTTCTTCTCCTTCTTGCTCTTCACGCATTCCAGACCCGGAGCGCAGCGCGCGGCCGCGGAGCCTTTGCGCGCGCCACACGGTTCACCCAAGCCGGGAGCGCGCCGGACCGGGACCGGGACCGGCGCCGCAGATGGGGACTCGGACTCGGGCGGGGAGGGCCGCTCCGCGCTCCTGTCGGCGGCAACGGAGAGCCAGAGCGCGAGCGCAAGGACGAGGAGGCGAAGCATGACGAGGCGAGCGCGATGTGGCGCGGCGGTGCGCGGCAGCGGGGAGCGGGAGGCGAGGCCACGCCCACACATTTAAATGGGCGGGGCTTCCCATACAGGCGCTGAAAACGGAGTTTTTTTCCCCTTATAAAGAAATGAAAGGGGAACTCCACCAGCTGATGACATCATAAATAAAAAAAGAAAGCGTGGCCACAACTTAGTAAGGCATGGTAATAAGATAGTTAAGTCGTGGCAAGGCGTGGAAATGAGATCCTAATGCGTGGCCACGCCGCGATCTTGTTCCCACGCCTTACTAAGTCATGGCCACGGCTTAATCACCTCATTCCCACCCCTTGTTAAGTCGTGGCCACGCATTAGGATCTCGTTCCCACATGTTAATAAGGCATGGCCACGCATTCGTTTTATTTATACAGGATGTCACCAGTGGGGCTCTGGGTCTAAAATGCTTCATTCCAGAGAAACGCAACCGAGTCAGAGTTGTTTATAGTGGTGGAGATAGGAACCAGACGTCTGAAGACTTTAAAGGGGAATTCCACCAGTTTTACAAAATGTCTACATAACTCAGTGGTTGAGCTAAAGCATGCGAAGGCATTCAGAGTAGTTTGGTGTGAAGCGGTTCATTGTAGAGAATTGCTGACCGATTTCTTTACAGTGGTGGTGATAGGAACCAGGTGTCCTGATGTCTACAATGCAAAATAGCCATTTTGTTTACCATCTACAACCACCAGTGAACCTACACGGGCCTTCTGAGTTTTTAGATGGAATGTTAATGATGATAAAATAGTGGAAAACCAGTTTTTTTGGGGGACTATTTTGCCTTTTAACACCCTTCATGTATCCTTCCACCATGAACGGATTGAGATGATAACTTCACAGGAGAAGGAAGAAACTTACTTTACTCTTAATGTAAGTCGATGGAACCAGAATTTTTTTCAAGTAATTTTGGGTTGTTTCTTTTGGTCCATTCATCATGACATTTGTGCACAATGTAAAGGGCAACATGCACTTTCAAATTATGTGGAGATACAAGGTTTTGCTCTGATATGTTGGAAGCTGATATGCTGGCCAACCACCATGACCAGGCTGGGTAATCAGCTAAATGAGTATAAGACTAACAAACCATCATTTTCAACAAGAAAATGGACCAAACCATCAAAAGCAGTCCTGTAGGCTGACATCACATCGACAGGTACTTGTAAATGTGTTCTTTAGCATCATTTATTTGAAAGGTACCTTCTGAATGAACACCTACACATTCAGACTAAAGTTGGTTGTTGCAACACTAAATCTTGAGGATCTGATGTCTTTTGCACAAGCTGCACAAAGATTGCATGCATTCATCTTTATCTTCGAACTGGATGTTTCACAAGTGGGTCGTTCTCATAAAACCGCCTCAAACCTCGTTCATAAATATGTGAGGGACAATCATCAAGCAGATCAATGACATTCTTATAATAAGATCAGTTGGTGCTCTATAAGGCACAGCAAAAGATCAATATTTGTTTTTTTTATAAACTTTTAGGGCGTCGCCTCACAGCAAGGAGGGTTCGAGTCCCCGGGCCAGGCGACCAGGGTCCTCTCTGTGTGGAGTTTGCATGTTCTCCCCGTGTCTGCGTGGGTTTCCTCCGGGTTCTCCGGTTTCCTCCAAGTGTCCAAAGACATGCAGTCAGGCCAATTGGACATGCTACACTGCCACCTAGGTGCGAGTGTGAATGTGTATGTCTGTCTGTCTGCCCTGCGATGGACTGGCGTCCTGCCTTTCGCCCAATGACAGTTGGGATAGGCTCCAGCACCACCCCCCTCCCAGACCCAGAAGGAGAAGCGGCTTAGATGCGTGTGTATAAACTTTTTTGGCTCTTTTAAAAGCAATAATCCTCATTCTCTGTTCCACACCATGTCCATACATCTGTTTCTCATTACTGATGCTGTCTTTTTCTTACTTTTAAGTAAGTCAGTGAAAATGATTTTTTATTTGTTAAAATTGAAAAATACTTTTTCTAAATTATTTTTTTTAATAACTCACTTTAAAGCATTGTCAGACAACAGTACAGAAATGAAAAAAGTTGAGAGAAAAAAACCGAGTTGTGATGAGATTTTAGTCACTTCAATTGGAACGTTACTAAAAAATCCATTTAAAATCAATTACATCCAATTTATTTCTAATCATTCAACCAGGCATAACTGCTTACATACCCAACCACCCCCCCCAACCACCCCCAAGTTGGTTCCCAGTTGTCAGGTTTGTGAAAACAACCCAAATGTCATAGTAAAAGACGAGACGGGTTGTGTGGAGTAAACTCAACTTAGAAAATATCATTTTAAGGTATTATTTTAGTTACGTTCCCTGAATAAATGTGTCCTTGAGGGTCCCACCCCAGTGACAAGAGGGGCTCTGCCCCAGAGACAGTCTCGTACCTTTTTTCTGAAAGAGTCAGTGTAATCAATCTGATTTACCGCCACCACCATTCTCGCTGCAATCCGTTTTGAGTTCCGAGTTTTTCATTTAAAGGAGTAGTGCTTAGAGATGGTTGCTAAGCAGTGATTGGTTGAACACTGCGTCGATCATTGTTTTGCAATGATGGTCAATTATGGGCCAGAAGATGATTTTAATTGGCGGCACGGTGGTGTGGTGGGTAGCGCTGTCGCCTCACAGCGAGGAGGGCCTGGGTTCGATTCCCCGGCCGGACGGCCAGGGTCCTCTCTGTGTGGAGTTTGCATGTTCTCCCTGTGTCTGTTTGGGTTTCCTCCGGGTTCTCCGGTTTCCTCCCACAGTCCAAAGACATGCAGTCAGGCCAATTGGACGTGCTAAATTGCCCCTGGGTGTGAGTGACTGTCTGTGTCTGTCTGTCTGCCCTGTGATGGACTGGCAACCTGTCCAGGGTGTATCCTGCCTTCCGCCCGATGACTGCTGGGATAGGCTCCAGCATCCCCCCATGACCCTTACGGAGAAGCGGCTTAGAAAATGGATGGATGGATGGAAGATGATTTTAATTAGAACATGGATTGTAAAATCAATCTGATGGCTGGATAAGAACCATAATTGGGCCAGACACGGCTCACAGCATTATAACCAATAAATGAAGTGTTTTAAATCTTAAATGACATGAGTTTTTAACCATCACTGTAGTGAGTCAGACTAAACTATGCAGAACCAGGGTTTTCCTCCAGGATCACACAGCTGTGAGAGGTTGAGGCAAGGTTACTGCTTTGCACTGACAAAAGATCACAACTCACAAATGAAAACAGACCACATGCTGAACGGTTTATTTCCATTTAGAATTCAGCTTGACTGTGGATTCCTCACTTCATATGTCCCTTATAAATACCTTCACACATGAACATAACATGTCAAACAAATAAAAGGGCACATCCCAGAAATAACAACGGATGAAAGTGAGTAGCCACCAACTAGCGTTATTTAACTGTGTTTTTGATGGTCTACCAAGTCTTTCAGGTGGTTGTTAGGAGACCAATTTTCTCTGCATCTTTAACAATTTTAACTTCAGTTTCAGAAACGTTTGAATCCTGCAAGTGGATCATCATACATCTGTTCAGAAATTCCTGCAAAATGAGTTACTTGTACTTTATAGCCGTTTTGGCTGGAAATTTAATACCTGAAGGGTGGTCTCTGACTTTTGCACTGTAGGTCCAAGTCGTTGCAAAGAGATGGAGGCTGATGGAGACTTGAAGACGTGCTCAGATTCCGCAGAATGCTTAGATAAGGCCTGCCCTTATGTTTTTAATTTGATGTACTTGGCCACAAACGCGGCCGAAATGTCCCTGTAGGGTGTGTCGGAATCCAAGCGTGTTGGGGGGATTCTGCAGAGGGCTCGGAAACGGGGGGAACGCAGGAGAAGATTGTGACCCAGTCCAACGCAGCTGGAGCTTAGCCAATACAACGCCATGGACTAGAGAGAGAGAGAGAGAGAGAGAGAGAGAGAGAGAGAGAGAGAGAGAGAGAGAGAGAGAGAGAGAGAGAGAGAGAGAGAGAGAGAGAGAGAGAGAGAGAGAGAGAGAGAGAAGAAATGAGAGACTCATGTTTTCATGCTTTGTTCTTCTGTAGCTGTGGAATCTGATGAATGAAGATTAAACATGACAGGGATGAGATATTCCATCTAAATGGAGGCTCTCTGACGGCAGGAGGTGCCCTTTCTTGGTGCCTGGTTCTGGCTTTGAGTGATGTACACAAATTTTCTTGTGTATTTAAGTTTAGACAATAAGCAATTAAGATGAAATTGATGATTGTTATGCCAGCAATCAGACACCATTCACAGGGTTCACATGACCTTTCAAACCTTTCCAGATAATTCAATGAGACTCTCAACGACCCATTTAAAATTCCATGACTATTTAAGTGACTTCAGTAAAAGCAGAGTGTACTGCATACTATACTGCAGTAGCTACAGTAGCACTCCATAAGACATAACTGATACCCTGAGAGAGAAGAGGATGTTGGGCTTATGTTACCTTAGTTCTTGATTCTCGTTTTAACACTATAGGGTGTTGGATTATGTAGGGATGCTGAAACTATAAAGCTTGAAAAACTGTTTGGCAACTTGTCTTTTTGCAACAGTGGTAGATCAACACAGTTCTTTCTGGTTGACAACAAATAAATGATGAATTATTTAACTTTACAACACACAAAAAATATTTCATTCAAGAGGTTTGCTGCTACAACCACTTAGATAACCTGAACTTGGTTTTGAGCACCACAAGCTAAAGCCTACGCAGCATGGTCAGAACATTCAAAAACGTTCTTCTGAAAAATATGATTAAGTAAATAATAAACAGCAGTAATGTGCCCAACAATGTGATTACCATGCTGGCATTGTGGTGTTGCACAGCTCGCATCTAACCTGCTGCAATACCATAAAAAACCCCCAACCACCAAGGAAGGTAGCCACTTAGAGGCCCACCAAACATTTATGCCCAAACATTCCAGGCACTGAGGATCGAGAGCTGGGACAGGTCATGGTTTTGTGAGTTCCTCCACATGCTAGAGTAACAAGTCCACAGTTTCTTTCTGTTTAGATAATAAACAATAGTAATTAAACAGTTTGATAATGAACAGTTTTACCTTGGACAAAGTAAAGCAAGCTCTCCCATTGATGAGGCCTTCAGGAGCTAAACTGAAAGCCTAACCAATGGGAGAGCCTGCTTGGTTGTATCTCTCTAGATACCACAGAGAAAGCCGTTGTTTGGACAATTCTCCATTTGGCGCTTCAAGAGTTTAAGCCTTATATTACCAACCAGAACGTAATAACAATGTAATAAGTGCAGCACCAAAACAAGTTTAAACAAGAATGATAATTTAAGTGACTTGAGTAAAAAAAAAAAAAAAAAAAAAAGCTAAAAATGAGACGTTCTGCTAAAACTTGACTTGAATCCTGGAACACATCATGGGCCATCATGACACAATAAGTCCAGTAATATTACAATGTCTTGCCATCATGAAGGTTAATTGTCATGACATACGTTAATGTTTGATGTCATTATATAGCATCTGTCATGACAATTAACAGTAACTGCCATGACCTGGTCACTGATCAGTATAATACATATAATAATAGGTTTAGACCTCGGCCTTCTACGCTGTAGACTGGGGGTTCATTCCCTGCCTGGGCAAACACACTGCGCTATACCAATAAAAGTCCTTGGGCAAGACTCCCAACACTACCTTCGCCTATGTGTAAAAGTATCAAATTGTAAGTCGCTCTGGATAAGAGCGTCAGCCAAATGTCATAAATGTAAATGAACAAAATCTACTATGACAAGTCATATGACCTCTGCCATGACACATTTATGGCATGTTTATGTCTATGTTATGTAGCAGGGTTCAAGTAAGGTGCTACCCAGCTTTTTTTTTTTTTTTTTTAAATTTTACAGAAATTATCAGTCCTTCTCCGAAGGCCTAGAAGCCCTAAGCGTTCTCTTCTGGTATATGGGGGGGGGCAGACCTCAGAACCGTGGTCAACCCTGTGTTGACTTTCTCTATCGCATTTGGTTCTGCAACTCTCTGTTGTGGCGTTCATCTCTCCTATGTAAGCAGCATCTAGACACAACACTAAAGGCTTTGATGGCCACGGCTGATTACAGGAGTGTTCAAGGCCCAAGGGTAGTGCAAACAGCCCAGGAGAAAGAACAAGGGCTCGATGTTCCCTTTGCAAGGAAAAAAAAATTTATGTGAATGTGTTTTGATGGTTACAGCTCCCTTCCATGAAATGGAATAACGCTAAAATACATATTGCCTTGCTTAATAACATCAGACCTCATTCAACTGTTCAATTCATTCACCAATTCATTCACCAATGTCACCAATTTCTTAATTGGGATTTTTGGCTTAAGTAAGAACAGAATCTACGCTCTCAAGAGCACGAAGGTCTGTACAATTCTGCGGTTTAAGAACACGTCATAAATCTGACTCAGACTTTAAGACCTTTCTCAAGAACAAGTTTAAGAAAAAACTTTGGAACATATTGGTGAACAAGGCCCATTGCATCTTACAGAACAACAAAAACTAGAACTGCTGTTTCATATATTTTGCTAAATCAATTAAAACACTGTAGCGTGTAAAGTTTAGCAATGGTTATTTCTGCCTGGTTTTCCTGACTTGTTCATTGACCAAATGAACACTAAGCGTGGAGCTTCCCAGCTGTCTTAACAGTTTTGTTGGTTTCTACTACCGTACTTAGAAATAAAGAAAATGTAGACGATGCAAAAACAAGCCTTTCAATTAGCCATTGGCCATATTTAAGGGAGAGATCATGAAAGATATGAGATCATGATAGCTATGAGCTTGTAGTAAAAGTGGAATTCCAGAATTTCAGTATAATTAAATCATTAGTTAGAATATGAACGTCGTCATCAAAAGTGGTCCGATATGAAACGTGGCGCTCTGGTGATGGGAACCAGAAATCTGAAGCTTCTAAAAGCTACATGTCACTGTACCAAATTTGTTATATTTATGCTTTTTTTTAAAGATCATTTTGGCTTTTAAAATTTTTAAAACCCCATTCATGGTGGAGGGGTACAGGAAGAGTGTAGCCAAAGTAGCCCCCAAAGAAAACTTCTGACCATTATCAATATTACACATAAAAACTCAGAAGACACAAGTAGGTCCATTGGTGGATATGAATAGTAAATATAATAGCTATGGTTGCTGTAGACATTGTGACTCTTGGATCCTATCCCCACTACTGTGGTATCAGTAAGTTTCTCTTCAGTGAACCGTTTCACATCAAACACTTAACTTTGTTTACATCTCAACGACTGAACTATGCAGAGCTTTTTATGAATCAGTAGAAATTTCCTTTTAAGAACCATATAACGGAAAGCCGCCGTGGTTTGGTTTGCTAGTAGGTGAGATATGCTTTTATGACACTAACTTGGTAAATAACTACATTAGATTACCTGTCAAAAAGGTATCCACTACAGTTTGGTAGCAACAACGTAGTCAAAACATTCAAGTATGGACAAACTATTTATTTAGTAAAGCCGAAGGGAAAACTAGAGATGCCATCGACCTGATACCAACGATTAGTATCAGGGCGATATCATTAGGAAATGTTAGCTCGGACATCGGATGGAAAACAGAATGATCCAATTTAATCCTGTAACAAATCTGTCCTGAAATAGTGCTCACTCAAACAGTATGAGTGGATGTTACCCATGTAGGTCCTCCTGTGGGATAGTAGAGTGGCTGAGTAGTCTCAGTCGGAGTTTAAGCCTACTTTTTAGATGCTCATCTTAAAGGGTGCATTACTACACTGTTTCTATACTGTTCCTATCTTATTGTTTTCCTGAGCTCCACTCGTGACATTTGTGTGGTTTAATGCACCGGTAATCGTCTCATAACCACTTTCTAACCTCTATTATCCACTGAACTTGCATGTAAAAGAGCTCTGTTTTGATTGGCTGTCCTGTAATGTGCCTTGTTTGAAAAGCATTCATTCATTCATTCATTTATCCATTCATTCATTCATTTTCTAAGCTGCTTCTCCCTCAGGGTCTCAGGGGGGGTGCTGGAGCCTATCCCAGCAGTCATCGGACAGAAGGCAGGATACACCCTGGACAGGTCGCCATTCCATCACAGGGCAGACAGACATACAGAATCACACGCACACTCACACTTAGGGGTGTGAGGCATATCCAGATAGCCTGGCTGCATGTCTTTGGACTGTGGGAGGAAACCGGAGAACCCGGAGAAAACCCACGCAGACACTGGGAGAACATGCAAATTCCACACAGTCGCCCGGCCGGGGAATCGAACCCAGGCCGTGAGGCGACAGCGCTAAGCACCACACCACCGTGCCGCCCAGGCTAAAAAAAAAAAACTTCACTTGCATGAAAAAGCAAGGCTAAACTGCTCTAGACTGAACAGGCAGATATACAGTCGCACACAAAAGTTCGAAAACCCCTGGTCAAATTACACGTTTTGTTCAGTTTTAGAAGTGAACAAACTTCAAATATGCTATTCTTTCTGAAACGTTTAGTGCCCAATTTATAATTATTTGCTGTGAGGTGACAAACAATGGAAAAAACAGTGTAAAAAATACAAATGTGCCATAACTTTTGCACAGACCACAATATATATATTTTTTGTACATTAAATTTGACAAATGAAAAAAATTGTGCATTAAATGTGCAGAAGTGTATTCCCTGTAGATGATGTTTACTTGTTTTTATTCAAAAATACATGGGGCCACCAAAGTTTTGCAAGGAAATGTATTGTTTTCGATTGGAAACAATACTTTTTGTAGCTTAGTTGCCATACATACTGTATGAATGCAGTTTTGAAACTTTTATTTTTAAAAAAGTGAAGAAAATTTGATCTCCCATGATATGGGCCCTTTACATGGAGCACTTCAACTAAAAACAGCTTATTTCAAAGCTTAGTAAAGAAAAAAATATTGTATTGGTCTTTCCAATAAAAATAGGCTTTCAATAAAAATGTATCAGTTTTTTGGAAAATATTACCAATAATTGCCATTCATTACCTATGCTGATAAACAAATGAACCATTTTTGCATAAAACCTGTCTACTGAAAAAAAATGAAAACATTCAAGATAGAGAGACAGACAGAGACAGAGGCAGTCAGAAAGTGAATGAGAGGGGGTTATAGGGGCACCCAGCAGTAACAGTTCATTCCTCCATGTTGTTAGATAAGGTGGAGCGAGATGGATCTGCTGGAACGATCTCTGCAGAACCCAAACATCCTAAACCTGCTCTGGAGTGTGACCAGCCTAAACGGGGCTTCAAAAACCCACCCTGATCCTTTCTCCCCCTTACACACCCCATCAGATGCTGCAGACACTGCAGAGATGTACCACTGCACATGGGATGCATTCAGCACCTCTCTGATGCTTTTGTATCTGGAGTTGGATTTGGTAAACAGATAAACGGTCACGTTTTATTTACAGTACGGGAGGTGAAGCATGACTTTCGCAGACTTTGAGCAAGGCTACTAGAGACACAACAAAAACATGCATGCACAATCGCATTACTGCACCTGTGAGGATGCATACACTAGTGTAACTATAGAACTAGTGATTGTAGTAGGGGGTGTGGCCAAAAATGTATTTCAAGGTATAATCAAAGTTTCTGATGATATTGTTGTAGATTAACAACGGCTTATTCTCAGAAGTCTCTTCACTTTTAAATAAGAAATAATTTTAAGACATTAACATTCAAATAAACCTTGAATATTTTTATTTCGCAAAATGAAAACTAACCTGAACAATGTACAGATAAACCCGAGCAAGTATTGCTTTCAGGCACCAAGGGCCTGGCAAAAATGGTGCTGATGTCCACAAGGCCACTGCTCGCTTCGTATTTGGCAGCTTTTTGTTTGGATTTTCCATTCCACCTTAAATGCCTGAATGTAATTGCTGCACCATTTAAGGTGGAATGGGAAAAATGAATAAGAAGCCAACTTCAGCTTCGCCAAATTTCTCAAGTCATTTGCCAGACATGGTCGGAATTTAGAAAAAAAAATCTATGGTGCTTTCAAACCCACCTTGTTTGGTGTGGACCTATTAAACTAGCTCTTTAGTTTGGGCCATTTTGCCAGATTTAACACTCCACCTGTACTCAGGTGGGCACTAAACAAATTAATCATGGTTTAACAAAAATTGTAGCTCTCAGTCTGCTTGCAAACAAACCCTGGTTCGGTTCAATGCTAGTGGGAACACATTGCTTGTGATGGTTTGCACCAAATGAGGAGAACCAACAAAAGATCATGCTTTTTTTGCTTCTTCTTTGCTTCTTCTAGCAGCAAATCATTGCTATATTTTCCACAAAATCTTTACAGATGCTCACTTTTTCCTGCAGGACAAGCGGCTGCCAATAACTGCCGATAAGCAATACAATAATAGTGAAGATATGCTTTTTATGCCGCACTGATTGCAGATGTTTTGCATGAGTGTTTTTTTATTATTTTGATACACTGCCCTTTTTTATAGCTCAAATAGTGGCAAATGTGTGAGTAAAAGAGCATTTAAATCCCAAGTTACACTTGAAATTTGGTCTACTTTAACCCTTGCAGCGTGAAACCATCCAAAACAAATGAAAAAGTTCAGACTTTTGCAGACGAACTAGGCGTAAAAACAGCCTTACAGTTATTCACGCTTCAGTACCGACTGGTCTGTGGCTTGTTTCATAAGCTCAGCAATTGCTAGGGTGGCTCTGTTCCAAGCTAAGGCTAACCCCAAGAGATCGGCCATTCTTTTAGTCCCTTGAATATTTCAGATGCAACACAATAGACAGCAGGAGGTGAACAAAGGTCTACAGCATTTTCCACTGAAATGTGACAAACATTCCTGACTCAGACATCCCTCTCAGCCGAACGGGGCAATGCTAGCATAATTTGTACTATTTCTATGTGTATTGTGGCACATGTATAACAGATATGACAAAGCACATACCAGTGGAAGAATTGGGATCTGGGATCTCAGACAGCTACACATCCTTTCAGACCCATAGAGTTGTCTTTTCACAATGTAAGGATGGACTCCTTGGTTAGGAATCCCATTCTCTACATCTTTAATAATGTTTTAACTCAGTTTTAGAAACTCTGCTTTTTTCCCCACTTATTTTCCTTTAACTTTACCTTTTATCTATCCAATGCATTTACATATACCTGCCTATTCAGCCTATTGCAGTCTTGCCCCAGCCATGTTTAGTCTGTGAAGGAGCCACAATACACGGCAGCCAATCATAAAACAGAAAATTAAGTCTTAAAAGGTACAAAAACAGCCTGTTTAATTCTAAGGGATGATTTCAGGTTGGGAAATGGTCATGAATAAATGAATGTTTCGGTACATAAATCCACACGAATATTGTAAGTAGATGGAAAAAAACAAACAGAAGGAAAAAGTAGCATGCAGGGACATTAAAAATAAAATGTACTCACCGAGGGGACTGCAGCCGCCAAGGGAATCATCGCCAGAGAGATTCCTCGGATGAAGTTGGTCACATACTTCTGGAACTTTGAAGCGTCGAGCTGCCTCAGGGCAAATATCTGATAAACACACACACCAATGACAAACTCCAGGATTGGTACAGAGTCAGTAGGGCATGATCAATATGACAATACGATCACTGATCCTGATTTTACGGAGCTAAAAATTTCAGTAATACTGGGAAGTACCATAATCCAAAATCATAATTCAGTGGTTGGAATGTAAACAAAGTAATTGAGGTGGTATGATGTAAAATGGTGTACTGTACATAAACTCTGATTTCTTTAATGATGATGATAGGAACCGGGGGCGGCTACGTCAACAATGCAAATATAGCCATGTTATCAAAGATATCACACACCATCACAGTCACCAAAGACATCACACTTGTTTGAACTGATGCTGATTGACTGAGAACCAGCTTTTCCCTAGAGCTGTGACCTCAATCCTGCCCCTTCCTGATGTCTGAGATGACTCTTACTCAAGAATGCATGCACACATACATATGCGCGCGCATACACACACACACACACACACAGGACCTTTGAGATATACATGTATACATGTACACACCTGCTTTCACTCTCAGTCACTATTACCAGATGCTACTCAGAATATAACATCTTATTTATTAATATTTATTACACCAAACTATCTGTAAAGACGCAACTTAGTTATGTACCTACACTGGTTATTCAGTTTGAGAAGCTCACTAAAGGTTTGAATCTTGTGGTAATCCCTTTGCATTTACTGTAGTCAACACTTCTCTTGAATGTTGACTTCAGAGATTTTCTTCACCATGGAATTAATTCTTCTGCCATCTACAACAGCTGTTTTCTGGAATCTTCCAGGCCTTTTGGTGCTTCTAAGCTCCCCAGTGAACTGTTTCTTTAAAAAAAAAAAAAAGCTTAATCTACTTAAACCACAATCTTTCTTTGATGAATTTGTTTTGATTTTTCAGCCTAATGATGGCTCTTCGGAATTCATATTGAGAGTTAACAGCAAGAGATTCCAAATACCACTTTTAACTGAGTGGTCAATTAACTGTAGACATGTGATCTGTTTACCTGTCAATCACTGGACCTCAATCCAGTCAAGCCTGCATTTTACTTAGGCCCAATCCCATTTCACCGTTGCCCCTACCATTTAGCCCATAGCCCTCTGTTTTGCCCATTCACGTCTAAGGTTAAGGGGTCCCAATTTTAAGGTGTCCCAATTTTTAGGTGTTAAGTGTTAGGGCTATATGGCCCTCCAAATGGGGTGGGGATTTCAGAGGCACATTCCAAACAGTGTTGCGACAAAATAAAAAAACAGCAAGACGGCTGCAAGAGTGACCAAAGAAACAAAAAATGTATTTTCTCTGTTAAAAATTACAATAACCATTGTATTTCATTAGTTTAATGTAATTTCAATTTATTATGGTCGTTTTCTTCACAACAAGCACAAAAAATTGCCTAGCATGCTAATGTCTTGGTAAGTAGCTAGCTAACTTTCCCGTTCCACCTTAAATAGTCCAGCAGTTCTGACGGCCTGAAGCACCAAAATGTGACTGCTGCACCATGTAAGGTGGAACAGGAAAATCTGAATAAGAATCTGGTGAATATCTGATTCTGCTTCGTATCACCAAAGAATTAGGAGTGGGTGATCATAAATGTCTTATAGCCCCTCTGTGAGTCTGTGAGATGCCCTAAATGTAACTAAAGCCCAGCAGTGAGGAGCTGAACTTTTCCCTTCTCTGCCATCACTGAAGACGGGCCAGGTCACCTACAGAGCACCGCTAGTCACCTGTTAATGAAATAATGTTCTTTTTTATTTGAGGGTTGTCCCATTTTGTAGGGGAAGATTTCAACCACTACCCCATGTAACTCAGTTCCAAGGGTTTAGGATGACACTCGAAAACAAGGGGTAGGGGAAAAAGAAGAAATGGGATTGGGCCTTACTGAAAACACCCCAACACCAACCAGGAATTGAAGGCCTGCTAGAACTTCACCAGAGAAGAAACCCAGCGTCTGGTGATGTCTAATACTATTAAAAATGGCAATTTAATTTATGTTTATAAATTTGTGTAAATACTTCTGAGCCCCTAATACTGGGGGCTACGTAGGAAAATGGTTTTAATTCCCCCACCTGATTAGAATGTAAATCCCCTCAAATTAAAACTGAAGGTCTCATATATTTTGTTTAATTTCAACTCCAATTTCCTGTGGTAAGCTAAAATAACTATTTGTTGACAGCCAAATATTTATGGACCTGACTGGCCATATTTTGCGAGATCAGACCAAATCTTCAAGCCAGTTTTTCTGAAAACCTCAATACTGAATGCTCTCCCTAAGAAAAACATTTGACCTGACAGCAATATTTGTTCTTAATGTGAGTAGAACATCTTACTGTACCACGTGTAACGAGTTAGGAAACCAGCTGCCTGTCTTGGTTTCAGCCTGAACTGAACGATTCACCAGAAAGAAACAACAGGCCAGAAATAATTTCATGCCTTCATTAAAGAGGATTTGTGGCTAAAAGTTAATGACCCTGACTTCCATTTATTAAAATCCATTAAAGCTTTATGTGATAGGACAGTTTCCTGGAACGAGATCAAGCCTAGAGTTGGACTGGGATGGAATATATTCTGGAATAAGATTTCATCTGTTTTTGTTAAACTGGTCATTGATGTCTTTTCACTCTGGACTTGATAGTGTTTTATATAGTCTGTGCTGTTTTCCTGGCCATCACTCTTTTTCCAGACAGGCTTCAGAGGGCCTCCTTAGGAAATTAGGGCTTGGCTTGCTAGAGTTCCATCTTACATAGAAAACCATCCACCCTCCCTCAGCACTACTGTGTCCTGCTTCAGGAGGGTCAGCTGACGTCCCCCCCATCCGGTAAGACAATAACCACAGATATAAATACTGTGTTGAATGGTGGGTGGATAAAAGCATTTTTCCTGCTATGAATGAAGGACCTATTAAAGCGAATGCTAAATAAAACGACCTCATGGACCCTCACAGTGCAAGTACTATTTGGACGGTGAATCACTCTCAGCACTGCAGTAACACTGACGTGGTGGTAGTGTGCTGAGTGGATCAGACACAGCAGTGTTGCTGAAGCTTTTAAACACCTGTGTCACTGCTGGACTGAGGATAGTCCACCAACCAAAAATATCCAACCAACAGCATCCTGTGGGCAGCATCCTGTGACCACTGATGAAGGACTAGAAGATGACCAACAAAAACTGCGAAGCAGCAGATGAGCTGTCGTCTCTGACTTTACATCTACAAGGTGGACTGACAAGGTAGGACTGTCTAATCGAGTGGACACAGGGTTTAAAAACTCCAGCAGCACTGCTGTATCTGATCCACTCACACCAGCGCAACACATACGAACACCCCCCCACAACGTCAGTGTTACTGCAGTGCTGAGAATGATCCGCCACCCAAACAGTACCTGCTCTGTGAGGGTCCATGGGTTCCTGGCCACTGAAGAACAGAGTAAAAGGGGGCTAAGAAAGTATTACAGAAACAGATGGACTACAGTCTGTAACTGTAGAATGACAAACTGCACCTATACAGTAAGTGGAGCTGATAAAATGGACAGTGAGTGTAGAAACTAGGAGGCGGTCATAATGTTATGCCTGATTGGTATAAATACTAATGCTAAAGTGCACAGCATTTTGCTAAGCTGCCTCCACTTGCTTTCATTTACTACCAGCCTAGTGAGTGAAGCAGTTCTTTAATACAGATAATCAGAGTCAGGTTCTTCATTCATACACTTCATTCAGAAGGGGGATTCCACCCATTTTCCAATATATCTGCGTAATTCAGTCACTGAGAAGTAAGCTTGCAGCACGGATCCTAACAAAAACAAAACAGAGCTCATATCGCCTCGTATTATATTCTGAAAGAACTACGCTGGCTGCCTGTATTTATCAGGACAGATTTTAAAGTTCTGCCACTAGTTTTTAGACTCTAAATGATGTCACCACAGAATATTCCAACACGTGATCGAAGGCTATGTTCACATAACAAGCCTCGGTGCTCCTTTCTGATTTT
This sequence comes from Pygocentrus nattereri, assembly GCF_015220715.1. Classification (NCBI taxonomy): domain Eukaryota; kingdom Metazoa; phylum Chordata; class Actinopteri; order Characiformes; family Serrasalmidae; genus Pygocentrus; species Pygocentrus nattereri. The sequence continues at coordinate 33,614,205 of NC_051224.1, forward strand.
TGTTCAGACTTCACCTTTCCTACATAATGGTTCACATTCGTGCAGACATGAGACTCAAATCTGTCATTAACATGAATGAACCTGCATTTTGAAATGACCCGCATTCTCACACACACATTCTCATTCTTCTAATCAGTAATAGTCATTTTTCATAATCTAAAAAAATGGTAATTAAGATTAAGTGACCCTTATTAGTCCCACAACGGGGAAATTCCACCTCCGCATTTAACCCATCCGTGAAGTGAAACACCATACACACTAGGGGGCAGTGAGCACACTTGCCCAGAGCGGTGGGCAGCCCAATCCGCAGCGCCCGGGGAGCAGTTGGGGGTTAGGTGTCTTGCTCAAGGACACCTCAGTCATGTGCTGTCGGCTCTGGGGATCGAACCGGCGACCTTCCGGTCACGAGGCTGGATCCCTAACCTCCAGCCCATGACTGCCCCTAATGTTGGTTTATGTTATGTCTTTAATAATAAACGATCAAAATCAGGGTCAGTCTATGGGTGGTAAAAAGAAATCCCATTTCAGCCCTGACCCCTACCACTTCGCCCTTACCCCTCTGATCTGCACATTCACAGCTAGGGGTAGGGTGTCCAGATTTTTGCTGAAATAAAAAATGAAAAGTTATGATAACTAGCTGACTTCAGCTTCATATCACCAAAGAATGAGGGGTGGGCGATAATAAATACACCCCTCTTTGAAGGCATATGATGCCCTATATGTAACTAAAGCCCAGCAGTTACTGAAGGATGCTGAACTTTACCCTCTTACTATCACTGTAGACTGGCAGGGTCACCTACAGAGCACCACTAGTAGACTTTTAATAAAGTGCTGTTCTTTTTATTTGAGGGTTGTCGCATTTCGTAGGGAAGACTGACTATTACCCCTTATAATTCAGTTCCAAAGGGCAAGGTGACATGCAAAAATAAGGGGTACAGGTAATAATAAGGAATGGGACTGGGCATCTGAATCTGTCTGCACTGTAATGCTCAGAGATCAGCTGAATATGGGTCTCACCTCAGTGATGAGCAGGTTGACGAGGCCCAGAGACACAGGAATGATCCAGGTAGAGTCTGGTAGTGTGAGGTTTGAAAACCACAGAGCGCCCCCTGCTGCTAGCTCCTCCTGCAAACCTATGAATACAGAAAATGCGTCATTTTTAGCTACACTATATGGGTAAAAGTATGTGAACAATTAGACGATTGTACGCTTCCAACTTTGTGGCAACAGTTTAGTGAAGACTCTTTCCTGTTCCAACATGACTGCACCCCTGTGCACAATAAAGCAAGCTCCATAAAGACATGGTTTCATGAGTTTGGTGTGAAGGAACTCCAATGGCATGCACAGAGGCCTGACCTCAACCCCACTGAACACTGCTGGGATGGACTGTAACATTGACTACCAGGCCTTCTTGTTCAACATCGGTACCTTTGATGCCAGTGAGTTAATAAATGCTTTTTTATTGAATGGGCAGAAATTCCCACAGATACACTCCCAAATCACGTGCTTTCCCAGATGAGTAGAGGTACAAAAAAGGGGTGGGTGTTAATAGTGTTATTGTCTTTGGTGCATGTTACAGAAAAAGCCATTGGGTTCATGTAAATCAGTCCAAGAAAAGGCTTGAGCCAATTCAGATTTCAAGAAACTGGAATCAGAATCAGCCAAACAATTATGATAAATGTAAATAAATAAAAAACCCTAGTAACTGTGCAGTAGTAGATGGACTACAGTCAGGATTTATAAACCTAAAAAGTGCATCTATATGGAAGGTCTACTTCATAAAACTATGTACAGCTGCAGTTTTGGTTTTCCACATCTGACCACGTTCTTCAACTGTGAGTCACAGCCAGTTGCCATTGTTGTTGGCAATTCCTCAGCTGAACAGGGCATGTCAGGCAATCTGCCCAGCTCTATCTCTGGACCTCAACGCTGTCTTGCAAACAAGACAAGTACAGGAATTAGCTTTGGACAGAGTGCATCCTGCTTTTGTGAGGGCACCCTTTCTTATGCATAAAAAAATGAAAGACACTAGTTTCCTGTTACTGTAGCTGCCTGTGCATTTCTTTTAAAGGTCTTCCTTCACATACATGATGCACAGGTTTTCCATGACTCTGCCTCTCAAGACAATCTGCCTACGTGCCAGTGAGAAACAAATATCATGAATTTATCAGATGTAAGCCTGAGCCTTTTCAAACAGGACATTTGAGAAAGACCACTGTGGATAATGGATTACACGCAAGAATGGACAAGTCTCAGGTCAGTTCTGACAGGAAGGAGAAGGAAGCTAAGTGAAACAGGACTACTGTGATGCAGTTCCTTCCAGTCTAGAAACATTAAGCCCCCTTCCTCATGTCCCCCTCTGTCACTTCTACTTTGGGTTGAATGATTTGGGGAACATATCTAATAGTGATTTTTCAGACCAATATTGTGATTCTATAAAGGAAGGTCCAGGCCTCTTTCTGCTCAAGAAGACCAACACATCCCTCTTTTGGCCTTGAGGCTTGAATGCATCATGCAGGACCACCAGTTAACAAGATCTGTGTTATCAGGTTACGTTCCCTGTTTAACTTAAGAAAACATTGAGTACAGTGGAATATAATTCAAATTGCACCCTTTCAAATGACAATTTCAATATAAAAAAAGATTAACTGTTCAGCTATGGCTGGGCAATATGACAATATTCATCGTTTTGTGGTAAATTATGTACATATAGTGCATATCACTGGTCCTTCAAGCCACTTTGTCTTATTATTGGATTACTGGATTATTGCAGAGTGTGATATGCTGAATACAAGTCATTGTACTCATAGATTTTGATAGTATTTTTTGATGTCTGGAAACTATATATTGTGCCATATCATATATCGTGAAATTTTCCACATCATATATTCTCATATATACTTCTGGAAATAATATGACTATCAAAACATTGCAATTCTATTCTCAAAGTCTACTGTTTTTATTTTTATTAACAGTGGCCCTAAAACGCCTGTTGACGGAATACTTGTGTTTGTGTATCTGCCCTAGTCATACAATAGTATTACTTACCACTGACAATAACACCAGTGTTTTTTCCTTATACTTCAAAAACTACATAAAATCCTCACTTATAACTGAAACCACTGGACAGTTGCTGGATTCTGCAAATGAAAACGTTGAAATACATAATTACATAATGCAAATTAAACCATGATTAAACTACAACTCTCTATGTACAGGGGAATGAGCCAAAATGACAGCCCGACACAATCGATCATATACACTCACCGGCCACTTTATTAGGTAGTAAAAGGTTGAGTCCCCTTTTGCCTTCAGAACTGCCTTAATTCTTCATGGCAGACTTTCAATAAGGTGCTGGAAACGTTCCTCAGAGATTTTCGTTGGTTATTTGAGTTACTGTTGCCTTTCTATCATCTAGAACCAGTCTGCCCATTCTCCTCTGACCTCTCACATCAACAAGGCATTTTCGTCCACACAACTGACCGCTCACTGGATATTTTCTCTTTTTCGGACCGTTCTCTGTAAACCCTACAGATGGTTGTGTGGGAAAATCCCAGTAGATCAGCAGTTTCTGAAATACTCAGACCAGCCGTCTGGCACCAACAACCACGCCACGTTCAAGTCATTTAAATCCCCTTTCTTCCCCGTTCTGACGCTCGGTCTGCACTTCAGCAAGTTGTCTTGACCACCTCTACATGTCTAAATGCATTCAGTTGTGGCCATGTGATTGGCTGACTAGCTGTGTGTGTTAACAAGCAACTTTACCTAATAGAGTGGCCGGTGAGTGTACATACTACAGACGTAACAGAAAGAGTCTTGCTGAAAAATGGAGGAATATTCATGTAAGAAGATGAAGTTCATTTCATACTGCTTTGGATACTTTTCTAGATGTAGGGGTTGGGAGCACGTGCTACTCTCTTTAGGGCCTGATGACTGAACAAGCGTGAAACATTGCGGATTGAGACCGAGCCAGGGTTTAGACCTGAGAGCAGCTTACCAGCAGGGACGTGTCCTATTCCCATGCTTAGATTGCGCAAGGAAAGAGAGAGAAACACCCACATGGGCAGCTGAACCCAGATGAGCAGACTGGCTTTAAATGGGTGGCAATTGTCCCTCACATAGAGTTCAGAGACGATCCGACGCAGGTTCTTCTTAAAATGGTATCTGCACAGAAAAAAGGTGCTAAACGCGTCAGAACGAACAGCCACAAATATATATTTTATTATTAGGGGTTAATATTAGCAATTACACTACAGGCCAACATTTTGCAAGCAAACACTAATTTTGTAAAAACACGATTTGTCTTAAAAGGATATCAAATAACATGCAACACAAGAATAAAGCACTGACCTAATGCCTGCAGCAACAGCATATAACTGAATGCGGACGACAAAGTTTTAAGTGACATACACTATTTGGCCAAAAGTATGTGGACACCCTACTAATTGTTGAATTTAGGCAAATCAGCCACACCCATTGTTGACATGTATAATACCATCAAGCACAGTGTATCGCACCAAAGAGCTCAAAGACTTTAAATGTGCACAGCATGCCACAATGTTGATTTAAATCTCATATTAAAAGGTATTTTATTTAATATTTTGAGTTAAATGATAACTACTATTCACAATATATATCATGATTTTTATTTTTTATTATACAAGGCATTTTCTATCCTCATTTCTTAAACCATAATTCCTGTTGCACAGCTTTCACATTCATTTTAGAACCATACACATATACTGCCCATCTCTGTTAATCGTTCTGTACCCATCTAAAACTTCATCTGCCATAATTTTGAACAAACTGAACAAATGTAAGAAAAAACTTAGAGAGATACTGATACTGATGCTTCATTATCTCCAAACTTGAGGGAAAAGAGCCTCGCTATAACATAACAACAGCCAAGCCTCGTGTTTGTGAACTGAGAGCAATTCTCACCTGCATGTTTTCTCGGACCAGCCCTTCTCCCTGGCTTTGACCGAAATCTCGTAGCTTAGCTGCCTGGCTAGCTCTGCTATCTCCTTTTGCAGTGCTTCAACCTGGCTGAGAGCAAGAAGATCGTACAGTTAACTCTTCCACACGCTGAGCCCAAACACACCCACATCACAAACTTAGAATCACCATCCAGCTTATTACTAGGTGTCCGCTGTCCACTTTATGAGCTCCACTTACATCAATTGTTCACTACAGTGCATCCGGAAAGTAAACAGCGCTTCACTTTTTCCACATTTTGTTATGTTGCAGCCTTATTCCAAAATGGATTGAATTCATTTTTTCCTCAAAATTCAACACAATAACCCATAAGGACAAAGCGAAAGTTTTTGTTTGAATGTTTTGCAAATTTATTAAAAATAAAAAAACAAAAAAATATAAATCACAGCCTTTACCATGACACTCAAAATTGAGCTCAAGTGCATCCTGTTTCCACTGATCAGCCTTCAGCCAACTTGATTGGAGTCCACCTGTGGTAATTCCAGTTGATTGGACATGATTTGGAAAGGCACACACCTGTCTATATATGGTCCCATAATTGACAGTACATATCAGAGCACAAACCAAGCCATGAAGTCCAAAGAACTGTCTAGACCTCCGAGACAGGATTGTATCGAGGCACAGATCTGGGGAAGGGTACAGAAAAAATTCTGCAGCATTGAAGGCCCCAGTGAGCACAGTGGCCAACATCATCCGTAAATGGAAAAAGTCTTGAACCACCAGGATTCTTCCTAGAACCGGCTGCCCGGCCAATCTGAGTGATCGGGGTAAAAGGGCCTTAGTCAGGGAGGTGACCAAGAACCCAAGCGTCACTCTGAGCTTCAGCATTGCTCTGTGGAGAAAGGAGAACCTTTCTTTCTGCAGCACTCCACCAATCAGGCCTGTATGGTAGAGTGGCCAGACGGAAGCCACTCCTCAGTAAAAGGCACAGGACATCTTGCTTGGAGTTTGCCAAAAGGCACCTGAAGGACTCTCAGATCATGAGAAACAAAATTCTTTGGTCTGTTGAAATAAAGATTGAACTCTTCAGCTTGAATGCTAAGCATCACGTCTGGAGGAAACCAGGCACCGCTCATCACCTGGCCAATACCGTCCGTACAGTGAAGCATGGTGGTGGCAGCATCACGCTGTGGGGTTGTTTTTTGGCAGCAGGAACTGGGAGACTAGTCAGAGTCGAGGGAAAGATGATAGCAGCAATGTACAGAGATGTCCTCAAAGAAAACCTGCTCCAGAGCACTCTGGACCTCAGAACAGAACAACGACCCTAAGCACACTGCCAAGATGACAAAGGAGTGGCTTCAGGACAACTCTGTGAATGTCCTTGAGTGGCCCAGCCAGAGCCCAGACATGAGAGATCTGAAAATGGCTGTGCACCGACGCTCCCCATCCAACCTCATGAAGCTTGAGAGGTTGTGCAAAGAAGAACGGGAGAAACTGCCCAAAAATAGGTGCGTCAAGCTTGTAGCATCATACTCAAAAAGCTTGAGGCTGTAATTGCTGCCAAAGGTGCTTCGACAAATTTTTTTTTATTTATGATTTTTTTTATTATTATTATTTTTAATAAATTTGCAAAACATTCAAACAAACTTTTTTCACTTTGTCATTATGGGGTATTGTGTGTAGAATTATGAGGGGAAAAAATGAATTGAATCCATTTTGGAATAAGGCTGTAACATAGCAAAATGAGGAAAAAGCGAAGCGCTGTGAATACTTTCCGGATGCACTGTATACACACTGATCGCCCACTGTGTTAAGTACACCTTCTTCATTTTGAAGTTCTGCAGCTACAGACTGTAATCCAACTGTTTCTCTGCATAATTTGTAAGCCCCCCTTCACCAAGTGCTTGGAAACTGACCACTGATGACAAGCCAGAGGATGGCCAACAGCCTGTGCATTAACAGCTTGGTTACAGTTTCTGATGGTACACTAGCAAAGTGGAGCTAATAATAATAATAATAATAATAATAATAATAAAAATTAAGTGGCCAATGGCTTTAAATGCACTCCCTACAACCCGAAATGGCAAAAACTGGTCCCAAAACGCCATTATTTCATAGAAAAGTCTGCCCCTTGATCTCCCTCTGAAGGCTGGACAACAGGGCAAATAACAGCACCGCTAATGTGGACTCAGAAACGGAGTCTTGGGACCATGGGGGTGGCTAATATATGGGAACAAAAACAAAAACACCGACTGCTTGTTCTGTCAAACATTTAACTGGGACAAAGGATGATTTCCCATTTCCAGAATGGGAAATCTGCACGGCTCTTTCCCCCTCATGAGCACAGATCTGATATGCTTTAACACTCAAAAGAACTGCAATGACCAGAACATGGTAATGTGACTTTGGCATCAGTTTTGAGAATATCAATTAAAACGGGTGTAGGAAACAGGGGTCCTGACCACTGAAGAACGAGGTAAAACGGGCCTAACAAGTATGCAGAGAAACATGGACTACAGACTGGAATTATATAACTACAAACTGCACCTATATGTACATATACATACAAACACACACACACACACACACACACACACACACACATTATATATGTGTATATAATAAGTATACCTAGTAAAGTGGCCAGTGGGTGTAAATAATGTATATTTTTTACATTATATATGCCATCATATATAAATGTCTCTGCAACCGGGCTCTGAAAGCCACATGGGTAGGCAGCTTTCAAGCATTAAATCGCAGACATCACTATTTGCCTGTGAAATACAACCTCAATGATCAGCACGAGTGAGCTGTCTCAAGGAACCACCAGGCAATAACAGCATACATAGACTGGGAGACCTATTAACACTGTATTACAGACGATACAGACGATTTAAGAATAACAAGGCTCAGCTTTAAATTTGAAATTAGTTCAAGAACTGTGTTTGGTACAAAAGTTGGGTTCATTTTCTGCTTCTCATGATCCAAGTAACCCCAAACACATCCAATGATTTTGAGGTCTGGACGTCTTGGTAGTCAGTCCACTGTTCTGAGAACACCAGCAGCTTCCAGGCTTGCCTGGGGAGCTTGGTGTGCATGTTTTTTCCTCCCTTATGGGAAGCAAAAACATCTCCCAGCTGGGAGAGTGAGAGAGCAGCTTTTAATAAGATGGGGGGGGATCTCCAGTGTTTGCTTAGAACGATCCGCTGACCTCCGTTACATGCCTCTCATGTTTCTGCTGTTTTTAAGTAAACGATTCAAGCACATGCAGATGCTTGCGCACTAATGGTCACTTTATTTATGTCCAGCTTGCTCTAAACACAAGCTAAGTCAGATTTACTTGATAAAAAATGCCTGCCATAAACATCTAAACTGAAGTAACACTGAAACTAGGTGTTTAAACAATTAGTCAATTATCTGTTATTTGACCAACGCCACCATTAATCTGGAAGTGTTCATCTAAAAACAGTTCCTATATGAAATGGCTTGTCTATCCTTGAACCTGAACATCGTTTTCAAAACTGCATTAATGAGGGCGAGATCGGATTACTTCTGCCTCGTGGGTTATAAAGCCCCCGGTGCTGCGCTGCGGAGCAGCGGAAGTGCATTCTCTGGAGTGATGGCACTCAAGCCAGCACCGCTGGGATGAGTTGGAGTAACGTTTGGGCTCCAGAACCAATCATCCAACATCAGCACCTGACCTCATTAATGCTATTGTGGCTGAATGCAATCAAATCTTCACAGCAATGTTCCAACATTCCAAGCCTTCTCAGAAGAGCAGAGGCAGTTACTGTAACATGCTTGGAAAATGGCAGTTAAAGGACGACAGGGTGTTTCTGTCTCAAGCTTATTTGACGTCACTAAGGCTTTGTCGCCCCCTCAGGTGACGATGGATTAATAATTAATAAATAATGAACTGTTCAAACTGTTTCATTAACTAATGAAAATATCAATATTTCTTAATAATTTTAGCCCAATGTGTCATTCTACTTTAAATGTGACCCCCCACCTCCGCCCCCTCCCAATCCCCCACCACAAAGCCCACACACTGGCCCTTATTTATCAAAGATCTGACCAAATTTAATGACATACAAACTATTGTGGATGTGATCCGTGAAAGTGTGGCACAGCGTGGAAACAAGCAGAGATGTGTTCAGACAGTGAATCCGCTTTAGACTGTAAAATCAAGCGCCAGCCTATCAGCACCTCATTTACATATCATTTACATGAAGCACAGCCTAATTGTTTCAGATGTTTCTGCTCATAGGTGGAGTTTGAGGCCGAGCACTAAGCATGCTGCTCCCCTGACGGACTGTTAAAATCACAGCGACTGAAAAAGAACACTTTTTTAAGACAGTAGAATGATGTGATTTTTTTAATGTGATTATTTACGTGAATAAAATTAATTGCTGTATTAATGCACAATGTTTTTTTATTTTAGCTGTCTTATTTTTTTGGGCTGTGTCCATTGTAGAACACAAAAGCAATGTAATATGTCTTTAAATGGAACATGGAATAGTTGCAGCATTTGTTTTTACCTATGTCCATGTACAACAGGTACACCCACTTCTCTACTGGACTTACATGTGCATAAACTACTTATGATTATTTTTATATATATATATATATATATCCCTGCTCTAATAAAAGCCCCCTGACTGATACGAGACCTTTGCAATGATGATGGTCTGGTAGACGGCGAGAGGCAGAGTGACGGCTGTGCGGAGGGCCAGTGTGGTGCAGATGATGCTGGCCCACCAGGGCAGTCCTGTGGTCTGCTGGCCGAAGACCAGCAGCTGCTCCATCAAGTGGACAGGTCCCGAGTCTGCTATGCTTTCATACCAGCCGGGCCTGGCCGAGCCGATGGTCCGGCAGGGCTGCAGTTCCAGATGCCGTGCGGCTAAGGGGGTCGCAAACAGAACAGGCTTGGGGACGAGAGGATGAGCATAGTGACCTCTGGTATACACACCGTGAGAGATACATCTGACCTGGGTTTTCCCTGCTACCTGGTTACCATGACAACAAAACCGTAGGGGCCAGGTGGTCACAGTGCCGGTCACTCTGAACCACATCACAGTGGGGAACCTGAAAGGGAGCACAGTGATTTTAGATGTTGATACGGATGGCAAAAAGTAATATTAATGCTCAGTGGCAGAAAAATAAATAAATAAACAAACAAACAAACCACTTACTATTTTGAAGGTTTCGGATGAACAAGCCACAGAAAAAGCCTCATACTCGCAGGCATTCACTCGCTGGTGAATTACTATGAGCGACTTAGCTTACCGAACAGGGCATTCTGGTCCGAAACTAGCATTTAATGTGTTATCTGCCCACAATGCAGCATTTGCATTGTGCAAACGTAAAAAACTGGGAATTCTAACTACAGTGATAAAGAAACGCCCATCTGGCTTCATTCCACTTCAGGCATCTAGCTGTCTCCACTCAAAAGTGCTTGTCATTTTTCTGGTTTTCAAGTTTCTTTCACCTTCAAGATGCATCACCTAAAAGGGATTTTCCAAGTCTTTAAACTGGAAAATATCAGACTACTGCGGCACCACTCTAGGAAGTGAGCGGTCATGTTTATATGGAAGATCATTCCCACCACTTACAATAAAAAATACTCTGCATGTAATTATTTCTTCCTTCATTCTAAAGCGAATTCCTATGCCATTATTTTGAGACTTTGTCATGATTTTGAAATGCTCATTTTTTAAAAGATACTAAGTGATTATATTAATACACATTTATTAATTCAAATATAATTTTTTAAAATAAAAATAACGACTTAATCAACTAAAAATAATTAGATAGCATCTCAAAATAATAGCACAGAAACGCAAAAACAAAAATGTTACAAGAGATGAGAAGAGACGCTTTTCATTCTGAGTGACTTTTTAATGATTACAACCGTTTTTGCGTCCTCGTCAAATTTATGAACTCTGAACCATAAAACTGGTTCTGTGGCGCTTTCACCAGAGAGAGAGAGAGAGAGAGAGAGAGAGAGAGAGAGAGCGAGACAGAGACACAGAGAGAGAGAGCGAGAGAGACAGAGAGAGCGAGAGAGACAGAGAGAGAGAGAGAGAGACAGAGAGAGACAGAGAGAGAGAGAGAGAGAGAGAACGAGAGAGAGACAGAGACAGAGAGAGCGAGCGAGAGAGAGAGAGAGAGAGAGAGAGAGAGAGAGAGAGAATAAAACTACAGAGAGAGCGACAGACGACAGAGAGAGAGACAGTTAAAGGAGCTCCACAGAGCCGGTGGAGCAGCAGGGTCCTCACCTCCTGCTGATTCCGGCCGCTCGGCGAATTTTCGGGGAAATAAATAATCAAAATCGGCCACACGACATTCAGCGCTGCACGGCACGGCACAGTGGCGCACACTGATGGCGTCACCGCGCCACATCGACCAACAACCCCTCTCTTTTTTCTTCCTTTTCTTTACATTTACTAATAATATGTTTCTCGTGCGTTTAATTATTTTGACCTATGAATTAATACAAAGTATTATTGTATTATTATTATTCAAGTATTATTGAATTATTTCTTATTTATATTACAAGTATGACGTCATACCAAAAAGTAAACAAGCATGTATTGTTGTGATGCGATATGCTAAACAATTTCCCCAAAGTTTCTAATAATCTTCATTCTACAAAACAGTCTGCAACAAAGTTTACCCATGCATACAGCTGCACACTATTTTGATTGATATTATTTAGTTTAATTACCCCATTCTATAGCAGCACTGACCCAGTCTGCCAAAGAGACAGACATTTATGGCATTACAGCAACTCTTGGACTCTTGGTTTTGTATTATTTAAGGCATCACAGGAAACGTGGCTTTAAGTGATCTTTAATGATATTTACCGAACATCAGTTCCAGACTGAGACGAATGAATGTGTTTATATGTGTGAGATGAAAGTGAACTTGAATGGTCACTGATAATGCAGTGAACCTCAGTGTCCTCAATTATTCATGTATCCTAGATGCAGAGTCCCAAATATGAAGCTTCATATCCAAACAGCATTTCCATAGAGTCATTTACTTCACTCAGATATAAGTACAACAGGGCAAAGACGAGTCTCCTCATAATGCAGCGCTGTTTATGTGCGTACTGTAATGCTGACTGTGGTTCCTCATATGGGTGACCAATTATGTTAGCTCTACTGGACAAAGATGAGTTTCCTCACATGGTTGGAGGCAGTTATGTTGGTACTACAGGAAGAAAATGCACAGACATACAACATACACTATATTGTCAAAAGTATTTACTCATCTGCTTTCATACGCATATGAAATTGAGTGAGATCCCATTCTTAATTCATAGGGTTTAACATAATGTCAGCCCACCCTTTGCCGCTATAACAGCTTCACCTCTTGTGGGAAGGCTTTCCACAAGGTTTAGGAGTGTGTTTATGGGAATTTTCGACCGTTCTTCCAGAAGCGCATTTGTGAGGTCAGACACTGATGTTGGATGAGAAAGCCTGGCTCACAGTCTCCACTCTAATTCATCCCCAAGGTGTTTTAGGTTGATGTCAGGCCTCAGCTTTTGAGGCCAGTCAAGTTATTCCACATCAAACTCACTCATCCATGGACCTTGCTTTGTGCACTTGGAACAGGAAGGGGCCGTCCCCAAAGTGTTCCCACAAAGTTGGGAGCATGAATTTGTCCAAAATCTCTTGGGCTGCTGAAGCATTAAGAGTTAAAGAGAGAAAAAAACAACCCATAATCCTCCCTCCACCAAACTTTACACTTGGCATAATGCAGTCAGACAAGTACCGTTCTCCTGGCAACTGCCAAACCCAGACGGAGAAGCGTGATTCATCACTCCAGAGAACATGTCTCCACTGCTCTAGAGTCCAGTGGTGGCACTTTACACCACTGCATTCACCGGTTTGCATTGCGCTTGGTGATATAAAGCTTGGATGCAGCTTCTCGGCCATGGATACCCATTCCATGAAGCTCTCTACGCTGTTCTTGAGCCAATCTGAAGGCCACATGAAGTTTGGAAGTCTGTAGTTATTGACTCTGCAGAAAGTTGGTAACCTCTGCGCACTATGTGTCTCAGCCTCTACTGACCCTGCTCTGTCATTTTACATGGCCGACCACTTCATGGCTGAGTTGCTGTCATTCCCAATCGCTCCCACTTTGTTATAATACCACTGACAGTTGACTGTGGAATATTTAGTAGCGACGAAATTTCACTACTGAACTTGTTGCGCAGGTGGCGTCCGATCACGGTACCACGCTGGAATTCACTGACCTCCTGAGAGTGACCCATTCTTTCACTAATGTCTGTAGAAGCAGTCTGCAGGCCTAGGTGCTTTGTTTTCTACAGCTGTGGCCATGGAAGTGAGTGGAACACCTGAATTTAATGAATATGATAGGTGAGTGAATACTTTTGGAAATATAGTGTAGCTCAGGAGGAGGCAACATGACATGATGTTGTTGTGATAAATTATATAATTGATTACTGCATGTATCTTAAAAAAGACCATTTTACACCAATTATAGAGTAAACAGGCAACAACCTTTGCATAGTAATGGTCTAAACTGCACAAGCAGTCAGGCCATTATGCCATTACATTAAGAGCATTGGGCAGACACTCTCATTCAGAGTGACTTAAAATTTGGTCATTTTACACAGGCAGGCCAAGGTAGTGTTAGGAGTCTTGCCCGAGGACTCTATAGTGTAAGGTGTTTACCCAGGCAGGGGAATGAACCCCAGTCTACAGCGTAGAAGGCAGAGGTTTTGCTCACTACACCATACCAAACACAATTATTGTGTTTACCAGTTGAAAGTATTTTCCATCCTATTCCTTCTTAAACAATGCACTTTTGCAAACCTTCAAAATAAATCATGTAGTTTTTCAAAGCCTGTTTTAAATGTGGAGCTACATTTTTTTCATCCATTCCAGCCCAGAAACAATATGACACATTGGCCCTTATTTTAACTAGAAAGAATAAAATGTGAAATAAACATCTCTGTTGTTTTCTAAGATAGTAGAATGATGCTGTTGTGTAGCGTAATGTCTTAAAATGTAATATGGCAAACATTTGTGTTGTAATATGTAATATGTAAATGTAATATGGCATAATATTTGCAACATTTATATTTACGAAGACATGCAAAATAAGTACCTCCACTTTGGTACTAGTTTGCCAAGTGTTCAAATCATCGATATTCTTTGTTGCTTTCTAGTTTTATTGTTATTACGGGTGTTATGGATGATATTGAGAGCAGCTTTGGTTAGCTAACCACAAATCTGGCATTTTTACGGGTTATTAAACCATTACGCTCCACATACATACACGCCTGCCAGAGTTAAGTTTGACTGTAGAGATGCAGCAAAGATGAAATTGGTGAATAGCTAAACTGTTATGAAATGAGGGCCATTGTATTTTGTGAAAATGAATGTTATAATTTTGCTGTATGAGCTTAAATCCATATAAATGGAGCAATTTTGATCGTGTAATACTTCCATAACTGGCGCTGACCGTCCAAGGAAATCTGGCCAACAATACAGAGAATCTAATACATTAAATCTAATTCTAGACTATAAAGTATGTTCATTTATCCCCAAACTTTTGCCTAACCCCTCTCCAAAACACCACCTCCATAAGTAGCACCTTGCAGATGAAGTGAAGTCCTGTAATTGGCCCGCAAAACAGGTCAAAGTTCACTCTAGCGACGGGCTTTCCTGGCCCTTTGCTGTTGCGCTATTCGCCGCTGGTTGAGGGTCTTGGTGGTGGTACGAAGTTTGCGCATGCGTAGCTGCCTCAGACGCAGCTGCAGGTCCTTGGGGATTTTGCCGCCCTTAGCCAGGATGTCCCGCAGCCGCTGCTTGGGGGTCTTGGTAAGGTGGAAGTCACAGATGGTGGGGTATTGCTCATATTCCACTCTGCAGGAACGAGTGGCTGGGAAGTAGCCCTCTGCCATCACGGTTACCTGGTAGTCTCCAGGGTTTAGCAGGCGCCAGTAGTCCCCGTCGAAAGCTGGGAAGAGAGCAGTGAGATCCGTTCAACTCCTCTACTAGAGAAATTAGCACAGACTGGCATGTTTGGTCACCAGCATAACCAGCATTTGTTGTTTTGGATGCTGCTATGCTGGTCTTTGTCCCAGATAAGTCGCCACGTTAGCTAGAAAGATCAGGTTAGCTAGCCTGTAGCTAAATTGCTCTTTGCAGATTACATAATAAATGAATTCAGCAGGATACCAGTTAGCTAGGTGGCTAACTAGCTCCACTTACATATGCAAGCAAGAAAGCTAACTTGAGTATTTTATCTCTTAAACTAATGCCATTCAAAGACGACAACATCTGGTGAGCAACAAACTGTGTTCCTTTAACTGAAATCATAGCACCCATTAAAAGTTTTGTTGGTTCTTGGTGGGTTTCTAAAGTGTTTCGGCCTTTGGTGGGTTGAGGCCACAATGTAAAGGATCCCCGTAGTTTAAGAGGTGACCGATGACTGAGTCTATATGAACTTGATGGTTTTCTTTTTGTTTTGGGGGGGATCGAGGGGTGGGGGTTTAGCACTAATTACATGATACCCCCAATCACATGATACCAGCACGATCCCAGCGCTAGGAGGGTGATAGCAAACACGAGCTTCCTCAGAATCATGTGACGTGAGCCTTTTCGAACTGCTACTAACGCTTGGAGGAGATTGCTAGCTGCTAGTTCTGTTACGTCAGCTAAGAGACGCCTGCGCTGGCTAGCATCGTGCTAGGTGATGTGGAGAGGGAGGGCCATGCTACCCACCCATAGAAAGTAAAGCTAAATGCTCCCTTGGACTCCCAGCCACAGACGGCTATAGCAACACTGGGAATCAGATGGTTTTCTAATGGGATCTAAAGGTGTTCTAAAGGAAACGAATGGTCTCTAATAGGAACCATTACGCCAGTTCCTTTTTAGAAAGCAAAACCATCAGGTTTTAATCCTAATGGTTCTACAGGTCTTTCAGCAGGACAGGTTCTTTGTTTTGTGCAGAAGATAATCTAGCTAACTGAAGACCGTGTTGACTAATCTTAGCATACATTAGCTATAAGCACGGCTAGCTAAGTGGTGTTTTAAATTAGCATGTTTTAAATTAGTTGGTTAGTGGCAGCTGGGGGGTTTTATAACCCTCAAAGCCATACTTGGAATTGGGCATGGTGATCTAAGGCTGATGTGTGGCTGCTCCAGAGTGTCTCCTTCTATTGGTCAGTGGTTTTTATGGAGACCCTGTGTATTCGAATGTGTATTCGAACCCCTGTGTCAGCTGTAGGTGCAGCTGAATTCCCTAATAAGCAATGCACATTTCAACGTACCTGATTTTATCATCTGGCTTCCTGGTGGGAAACTCGTTTTTCATAGAACTGAGACCACTTGAAAGCAGGGTTAGCCCTCTAAATGGCCTAATAATGCAGCTGGGGACACATTCAGCCAGCCACGTATGTGACATATGCTATAGATTTTGCCTCATTTCTGTAGCTTACCTCCATGTACTGAAAAGGCGCTTTCCAAAATCAGTTATTTCAAACCTGCTTAGATTAAATGGCTATGACACCATTGTCCAGCGTGGTTGACTAGCATTGAAACTGGCAACATGTGATGCAGCCACTCAACAAAGAGTTCTAGTTTCTCATTAAGTTGACGTCTGGCCCAACCTCACAACCGTTATCAATGCTGTGTTCTCCTCACCAGATCTGATGTGGTGGTCGATGTCGTCCACTTTGATGATGGCATCTGCAATTCCAGCTTCAGTGTCTTTGTCCCTAATGACCCCTTTAATTCCTCGGTGCACCTGGAACAGGTAGAGTGAAGCATTAGCTGCTGTTTTGCACATTGCTTCTTTAGTAATGTATAAGCATGTTAATCCACAGATTTTGCAGAATTAAAAGATTAATGAGACGTTTGGGCTACTAAAGTATTTTGGACCATTTCCATTGATCCATTGATCCATACACACGCTATTTGAAGGGCATCTTATTTAAATGCTCTGTGTACCTGAAGTAAATGTGTTGTAGATTTGTGCACAAATTGATGATACATGAACTTTTACCTGCTCCATGTAAATCAGAAGAGACTCTTTGTTGTTCTCCCACTCGATGGGCAGTTCACTGGCATGAGGGAATTTATCACAGGACAGCTCTACCGTCACCTCGAAGCAGTTGGTGTGCAGATAGCTGAAGTCATTCATACCTGTGAATGAGCACAGGTTTTTATTCAGAATAATGCTTGAATTACACTCTGCAAGTATTACAATACTCAGCTGTCACTGTTACATTTTGGATGAAAACAAAATGGTTAAATTCTTCATAAGCTGGAAAATCAGGAATTGCCTTCCTTTGTGGTATTTAGGTAAATACAGCTAAGCGAGCTCTCCTATTGGTTAGTGCTTCAGGAGCTGAAGAGAAGACCTTTAGACCCTATTGATTAACCATCATCATAATTTCAAAATGACAGAGGAATGCTGTTTGCATGACGGTGCATATTTGAACTGATTCTACTTTTAAGTAATCTAAAGTAAGTTTTTTTTTTTTAAAGGTTTCCTTTCCTTTTTGAAAATAATCAGACTGTTACTTGAATATTACAGGGGCAATTCAGCATAAAACCAGAGTTAAATGTTATTATGCATTTTGTAGTGCAACATCATATCGCTTAGTTTGACAGAATGCAACATTTTATGTCATTTCCATTTGTCCATCAATATTTTAGCACTACAGCACCCAGCATGCACTACACAAATACATCATATAGCAATGGAAATCACTTTGTCAACCAATTCTGACTACTAGCCACTGATCCAAGCAAATAAATACCAATCTAGCATCAGTGTGACCAGTCTTGTCTTGGTTGTCGAAGAAAATAATAAAGAAAACAGTGATTTTAGCTGTATTTAGCACAAAATGAACACAGTGGATAGGTTTTTGTTACCCCTTCAGCCAGAGAAAAGGAGCCAAACTGAGGTAAGATGTCTAGATAGCTAGCTACCTTGATGGCTTTAGTACTTGTCCTTCTCACCTGACGAGTCATTGGTGTGCAGTAATCGGTTCTTTCCATTGTAATGATATTTTAATGACAATACATCGCTAGTTATATGGCTGCATTAAGATTTATGGCCTTCTAGAATAGTTAGTTAATGTTAGCTATATGCTCTCTATCCAGGTAAAACAATAAACCACCCCTCTAACAAAAAATATACCTGAAACTAGTTTCCCACCTTCAAGGTACATCATCAGAAGGGGGTTTCCTCGACTTTAAACCAGAAAGTCTTACTCTACACTCTGTGACACTACTGTAGGACATGAGTGAGCATGTTTATAACAGATGTAGCAATGGTTAAATGTTTCTTTTTAGACCAGAATGTTACTTTTAATATGGATAGCCCCAATTTAACTGACTCAATTTAAGCTAAAAAACGAGAATCCAAAGTCTGTGAACCACAAATGCAACTTCACTGTCCAAGCTCTTTGTTTTAAACACTTCCTGACTGAAGGCTGATACCCACTGCCAGGCACCGTGTGCCAGTTGGCCCCGTTGATGATGTTGTTGTGCCTCACAAAGTCTTCATAGTGGCACGGCCGGCGGTCTGGATTGGACATGACGTGGTTGGTGCTGGCGTACACTGTGGCCAGCCAGCGGAAGAAGCTGTCGTCGGCAGTGGGAGTGTGCTCGCGTGGGGCCCAGTCCCTGGTCATGTCAAATGGATACGTCACCACCAGCTCCCCACCATGGAAGTTAGCGCTGAGCACAAAGGGGATGGTCTGCATCCAGCTGATCACTGCCCGTGTCTCAGGGGCCACCTTCCAGCAGACGATCAATCAGTAATCGATCCATCAATAACAGAAAAAAACAAGTTCACATTGTTACGAAAGACCACTTAGGTCAGTAACAGGGCAGTCATCATGAAATCACAAGTTGATTTGATTATTTTGGTTCAATTCAGAATTTGGTTTAAAATCCGCTGACTACACAAATGCGACTAGAGCTACACTATATGGCCGAAAGCGTGTGGATACCTGACCATCACACCTATATGAGCTTGCTGGATATTCCTTTTCAAAACCATGGGAATTAATATAGCATCAGCCTCTTCTGGGAAAGACTTTCCACAACATTTTGGAGTGTGTCTGTGGAATTTATGCCCATTCGGACTAAAGATTTGTGAGGTCAGACACTGAAGTTGGATAAGAAGGCCCTGTATTGACTTAGTATCTCAGTTTGCTTATTTTCTCAAAATATTGACTTATTTTCTCACAATAATGCCATAGTATTTCAAACTTAATATTCAAAATTAATTTCTCAAAATATTAGATTATTATATATATATAAAAAAAAAAAATTAACTTAAAATTAAAAATTTTTTACTTTTTTGGAATGTGTCTGTGGGAATTTGTGCCCGTTCTGTCAAAAGAGCAATTGTGAGGTCAGACGCTGATGTTGGCTGAAAAGCCAAAGTATTGACTTAGCATCTCGATTTACTGACTTTCTCAAAATGTCGACTTATTATCTCGATTTACTTATTTTCTCACAATTTTGCCTTAGTAACTCAAACATAATATTAAAAAACGTTACACATTTCAAACACGTATTTCTGTAATTAAAATGAATATTCTTCCCAGACTTAATTTCATTGCCTCTATGATTCCTTTATCCCCCCCAACAAATTTTTGGAAGAAACTTAATTCTACTGTTTTGTTTTATTTATGGAGAGGTAAACGACCTAGATATAAATAGATATAAATATCTCAATCTACAACGTTGCAAAACTGATGGTGGCCTCTCAATTCCGAATTTTAAGTTATACTACTGTTCCTTTGTCCTCAGAGCTTTAACGGTGTGGCTTAACCCTGACGTAAAGACCTCATGGCGCCCTGTAGAAGAATGTATAGTCGCTCCCCATAGACTACAAGATTTCATTTACTCTAATATTTCGCTCAAGAACTGTACATTGAAATATGGACCAGTCATTAGCAACTTACTTTCCGTGTGGAGAGATGTAGAAAAAATAACAAATGTCACCTCCAAGTGGCACAAAGACTCCCTGATTTTTCATAATTATAAACTCCTTACCGCCAATAAACCTTTTTTTTTTCCCTGCGTGGCAACAAAATGGAATTAACACTCTGGGCGATGTCATTGGTGAGGCTGGTCTCCAGTCATTCCAGGACTTACAATCTTTTTACAATTTTCCTGGTTTTTCTTTCTTTCTTTATTTACGCCTGCACGCCGTCATGAAAACATATGGGGTTCCTTGGAATTCTCCTTTGTCTCCTCACCCTTTACATCATTTTTTCTATGGCAATATGGAAACACGAGGCTTGGTCTCAGCCATCTATATTACACTACTCCAAACCACATCCAAACCATTAGGAATTCAGACAATCTGGGAAAAAGAACTCAAACTTTCTGATGATCAAATTGATTGGCAAACAGTCTGGAACAATATTATCTCTTCCTCAAAAAATCCAAATCATCAGTTAATGCATTATCATTTTGTGTTTAAATACTATTTGACACCTTGTAAGCGTTATTTTATGCACCTTATCCCTTCTCCTTTGTGTACATTTTGTTCTTATGGTGCAAATGGTACCTTTTTGCACATGTTCTGGGACCCCAAGGTGCACAAATTTTGGTCTAAAGTCTCTTCTACTTTGTCAGAAATTTTGGGGACCACAATCCCAATGTCACCTCAACTTTTTCTTCTGAATGATGACTCCTGTTGTAATTTGAACAGCACAGAAAAGAAAGTCTGGATGGCTGGAACAACTGCAGCCAAAAAATGACTAGCTTTGCATTGGCAACCCCCACATTCCCTGAGCCGGAGAAAATGGATTCTTTCCTGTATTGACGTTGTCAACCTGGAACTTTCAACTGCCCGCATTCATGGCGCTAAGGAAAAGACACTAATGGCTTGGGAGAACGCTGCTGACATGTTTACAACACTGCTTTGAACTTCTAATCTTATCTAAGTCTAATCTTATCTCTGCTCACTGTTTTTAACGTAACATTGTTTTTGACTGAACTGGCCACTGGAGAGGTGCCTTGGGGAGGGGGGGTGGGAGTTCGCGGGAGGTGTACACAATGACCCCCATTCTTGATTTTATACTGTAAATGTATGTTATTGATTATAGGTGGAAAATAATGAAAATAAATAAATAATCAAATGCTAAAAAAAATATATTCAAAATAATTCTTTTTTTTTCAAAATATTAGACTTGGTATACCAAAATAACATTTATCAAAATATGAACTTATTTTCTCATTTTTTCACACTTAATTGTACCTTTTTGGAGAGTGCCAGTGGGAGTGCACATTCAGTCAAAAGAGCATGTGCGCAGTCAGGCTTTGATGTTGTATGAGAAGGTAAGGTACTGACTTAGCATCTTGATTTACTTATTTCCTCAAAATATTGACTTACTGTCTCAGATTGCTTACCCCCCCCAAAAAAAAAATTACTTAATTTTTCACAACATTGCCTTAGTATCTCAAACTTAATATCTAAAAAGAATTCATTAATTTCTCAAAATCTTTAATTTAGTATATCAAAATAACTTTTTTCAAAAATGTCCTAGTTTCCCCATATGTTTACTTAGTATCTCAAAATATTCACTTCGTCATATTTTCTCACAATATTGACAATATCTCAAAATATCGACTTAATTTCTCACAGTACTGGGAACTGGCTTCCATCCTTCATGCTGGCTTCACTCACATTTTTCTTTGAGTCGGTTAAGCTTCAAAGTCCAATGACCAAAAGGAAAGTGACCATGAGAGTCACAAAGAGTTGGACAGATGAGAAAATCTGAACTTTTTTTAGTTGAAACAGCATTTTTATAGTGTACAATGAAGTGCCAACATCTCAGACTTTACAAATACTTGCTGATTAAAGTAAGAAATAGTGGTTTAAAATGCAGTTTGTCCCTTTGCTCTCCTGCACGGTGCGGAACTATTTTACAGTGGAGTTCATTAAATATATAATGTCTGTTCAAATCAAGAAGGGATACAGCATTTCTGCAGTCGAGTCTCATAACCACAGCATCCTGTTTGATCTGAAGAACACAGCAAAACAGCATGAGCAGAAACGAAAGTCCTCAAGTGAGCAACGCTGTCTGTAGTATTAGCTTGTGAAATGATGGAAATGGAGTTAATGTGCAAAGAATCATCATCATCATCACCGTCGTTGACCGCTTAGTCCAGATAGGGTCACGGTGTGCAAAGAATAATTAAAAATAAAGTAATTTATTGCCTTCTATGTCCAACCATTTTCTGTTGGCAAACATTCAGGCCACAAACTATGGCCTAAATCCTGTGTTAACTTTATGTGAAGTTTATTTTTTAATGTGAACTGTTTCTTCAATTTGTGGCCTGAATTAGTGCATCACTAATGATAAGCAATGATGATGAGTCTGTCTACAAGAGGGATACGTGGCCTGTTTGGTGCCACAACAACAACAAACTTCTCTTGCCTTCTCTTGGTCCCTGAACTCCAGCAACTTTTTGGCAACTTGAAGAGCTTCAAGATGAACACATCAGCTAGAATCAGCTTTTCCCACCGCACCATACAGATCCTTCTGATTGCATCATGGTGTGGTTTGGAAACCTGACTGTCTAGGATCTCAGTCGCTCACAAAGAGCTGTCAGAAGTGCTTCAAAACTCATCTGCCCTGATCTCCCTCAATGCCAGGACATCTATTCATCCCTTTCCCATACAAGGGCCCAGTCCATCATCAAGGAAGCCTCTTACCAATGCCCTCTTCTCCCCTTTGCCTTCCAGCAAATGTTTCCAGAACATCACAAAGCACACCACGCTTCAAAAACAGCCTCTTCTCATAGGCTGTCAGGACTCATAACAACAAACACTGACTGACTGCCGTCTATCTCGACCTCACTCGGTGGGCACACGGTGTACTTTATTGTGACAGCTAGTTTTCAGTGCATTCCTCCACACTGAAAAAAGAAGAAAATAAATTACACAGACGCCTCAACAACTAAATATAATACACTGATCAGGCATAACATTATGACCACCTCCTTGTTTCTACGCTCATTGTCCATTTTATCAGCTCCACTTACTGTATAGGTGCCCTTTGTAGTTCTACAGTTACAGACTGTAGTTCATCTGTTTCTCTGCATACTCTGTTAGATCCCTAGAGTTTTTAAACACTGTGTCCACTCACTGTCCACTCTATTAGACACTCCTACCTCGTCAGTCCACCTTGTAGATGTAAAGTCAGAGATGAAAGCTCGTCTGCTGCTGCACAGTTTGTGTTGGTCATCCTCTAGTCCTTCATCAGTGGTCACAGGACGCTGCCCACAGGACGCTGTTGGCTGGATATTCTTGGTTGGTGGGCTGTTCTCAGTCCAGCAGTGAAAATGAGGTGTTTACAAACTCAGGCAGAACTGCTGTGTCTGATCCACTCAGACCAGCGCAACACACACTAACACACCACCACCACGTCAGTGTTACTGCAGTGCTGAGAATGAGCCACCACCCAAATAGTACCTGCTCTGAGGGTCCATGGGGGTCCTGACCACTGAAGAACAGGGTAAAAGGGGGTAACAAAGCATGCAGAGAAACAGATGGACTACAGTCTGTAACTGTGGAACTACAAAGTGCACCTATACAGTAATGTTATGCCTGAGTGGTATGACTTTTCCTTTATTACACCTTTTTTTTTTCAAAACACTTTTTTTTAAGAAATCTGCACACCTCACTCTTAAAAAAGATTGTTTTTCAAGGGTTCTTAAGGAAAGGTAATGGTTCCTTATATAACACATGATTAAATGTATGGTGAAATGGTCCTTTAGGTTGATGGAGAATCACCAAAAATAGTTCTTTTAGTGTTACAAGTTTGACGTCGTAACAATAGCAGAACCCTTTTTGGTGCTTTTTTCTGTTTAGAACCATATACAACACATTCTCCATCAAGCTGAAGAACCTTTTTTAGCCTAATCATGCAAATGGTTGTTTGAGTGTTAATGGTTCTACACTCTCAGATATAAAGGTACTAAACCGTCACAAGGACCCCTCTTGTCACTGCGGTGGTACCCTGGGAACATAATTGTACCATAATCCATTGAAACTATATTTAATAAGTTGTATTGACTCCACACACCCCGTCTTGTCTCCTATGAAAAGGTACAAATATAAACTTTTCACCTGGAAAAACTTTGTTTGAGGTGCACGGTTGGACCTTAAAACCACTGTTGTACCTTTGAGGGATCATTTACATTGTTTGTACCTTGATGTACCTGCACAGAACCTTTATTTCTAACAGTGAGTAGAACCACTGTTTTTACTATAAAACCCTTTTTACAGAGTGCCCCAAAGTTCAGTCATAGAGGTTGGTTGCATTTTTTGCTTCTCATGATCCAAGTCGTCCCAAACACATTCAGGGATGTTGAAATCTGGACTCTAGGACGACCAGTCCATTTACTTTTCTCAGTTCTTCTTGACAGCTACACATGCTTTCAGACCCATCGTGCTGAGCTGTCTTCTCATAGTAGAAGGATGGATTTTTTTTCCAGATCTGAAGCAGCTTGAAAGTATTGCTTATCTGACGGTGACCGTTTTGGTTTTTTACCAGGTACTTAACTGCACTTTAATGGCTGTTTTGACTGGACATTAAATAACGTAATGTGTTCTCTGGACTTGAATTAAGACTGGAGTGTGTGCTGTAAGTGCTCTAAAGAGGGATGCTGATTGCTTGATACTCACAAAGGCCTCCTCAGATGTGTACTGTTCAGGGATGGGAAAGTAGTGGTTGATGAGTTTGGACTCGTCTGTCTCCAGTTCGATAGCTGTCCACATCACTGTGTTCAGATCAGCAAAGTTGTGGTTCATGTCGATGCCTTCGTAGCTGAAGCGGCCCAGGGCCCACCCGGACAGCTCCGAGCCCTGCAGAGGAGAAAATAACACACGTTCATCCAGGATGCATTCACACATGAGACAAGCTTAAGGGAAAGTCCTACAGCCTGCTTACATGCTGATCTAGTGCTGGGCGATATATCGTCTATACCAGTGTACTGGTTTTAGTGCATAACTCAATCACTGATATGTAAACTAAGTAATTCAAAGTAGTCTGAGGTGAGATGGTTCATTATAGAGAAACATACCTAGTCAGAAATGTTCACAATGGTGGTGATAGGAACCAGACATCTGAGGCCTTTATTGCTTCTAAAAGCTACAGAAATCTATTGCATAAAATGTTTATGAATATGCTGCCTGATGCCTGATTGTTTTACAATAGCTTTAAGATATAGTTATGGCCTAAAATGTATTTAGGAAGTCCCTTTATTGGGGACCCATACATGGAAGGAGTTATAAGGCAAAATCATTCCCAAAGAAGACATATTTGTTCAGGTTTTCCACTGTTTTACCATAATTAACATTAAATCTAATGATTTAGAAGTAGTGACCAGTCATTTTGGAAAGTAAATCAAATGGCTATATTTGCACTGTAGTCACTGGGATCCCTGGTTCATTTCACCACAGATCTGTGTTGGTAAGTGTCTCTACAGGAACAATTTCACATCAAACCACTCTGAATGACTTTGCTTACATCTCAATGACTGAATTATGGGAAAAAAGTGTGAAATTCCATTAAATAGATACCAAAAATGTAGGTAGCTGCAATATATATATATTGGTTGTTAGGTGCTACATATAGTTTTTAAAGATTTTACACTGAAATAAATAAATAATAAGCTTACTTTCTAGAAATACTTTACAAGAATCCCACTATTATTGCAAACCATAAGCTGATGTATGATATGAAGAACAGCAAGCTTTTTCCAATTACGTCAAAAACTGGGAAAGGACAAAAATGGAGATATGAGGTTTTCCTCCAACACCAACACACACACACACACACACACACACACACACACACACATATATATATATATATATATATATATATATATATATATATATATATATATATATATGTGTGTGTGTGTGTGTGTGTGGTAAAAAAAAAAAAAAAAAAAAACTCAATATTATATATTACATATATATATATATATATATATATATAAATATATATATATATATAAATATATATATATGGAAAATATGATATTGAGTTTTATTTATATGATCATACACTATGCTGCTGTATGATGATGTGAAGGCTGCTTTCGTTCAGAAATATTGCCACCATATCAAATGCAAACTTTATAAATTACAGCAATTTCCATATACCAAGTATTCATAAAGCATGTGCAGTAAGGATGCTGTAATGCTAAACTGCATGCTCTTTACATATGATGCCATTCTCAAGGCATTCTGAACAACAGCACCTTTTTGTAAGCGGCCTCATAGCCGTCCGGGTTCATGGAGGGCAGCAGGTGGATGCGCGTCTCCTTGACCAGATGGATGATGCGTGGGTTGCCACGTTTGTACTCCTGGCAAATATACTGCATCAGGTTCAGCAGCAGCTCACGGCCCAGCACCTCGTTCCCATGAATGCCAGCCACATAGCGGAACTCTGGCTCACCTGCAGGGGGAGCCAGTGTGCTGTTATTACACTTGGAGGCAAGTTGAGTTTGTTCTTGGAGGAAAACATGGAGTACATTTAGGGCCAGTGGGTTAATGTGATCAACTAGGATTTCATTGGCTGCATAAAAGTCATGTTATAACAACAGGGTGCTTGGCAGACAGAGGGATACAGCAAAGTGGCTGTATCTTTGCCAAAAGTATTCAGTCACCCATCCAAATCACTGAATTCAGGTGTTCCAATCACTTCCGTGGCCACAGGTATATAAAACCAAGTACCTAGGCCTGCAGACTGCTTCTACAAACATTCGTGAAAGAATGGGTCACTCTCAGGAGGTCAGTGAAGTCAGAGGTCCAGTGTGGTCCCGTGATAGGATATATATGTATATATATATATTTATTCACAGGAGCAACTATGTGTGGCAGTACGGTAAGGCTGCAGATGTGAAGCCCTCATGAAACATGACCTCAATGCCTGCCTCTCAGGCTCTCTGCCTCCTCTGTTTGTGTCCCGCACTAGCAGAGGGGTCTGAAATCTGGCACCTTCCCTAAAACAACCTGGCTGGAATACAAAAAGAAAAAAAGGAAAAACTTTCCTCAAAAAAAAAAATAGGAAAAAAACTGTATGCACTCTAAAAAAGAAATAAGATGTTGAAAGGAGATTATTATACTGACAACTTCACTTAGCAAAATGGTTGTATATGACAAATTTCAATATAGAAATTTAGAGAAAATAATACCTTAAGTCAAAATTTGCAACAACTATATTAATTTTATACATTGTTTTACAAAACCAATTCCAAAAAAGTTCAGACAATAGTTAAAATGCAAATGAAAATAGAAAGTGGTGAATTGTAAATTGTTCTTTACAAGCACTTCATTAAACAGGATAAAGAAGATGAATTTAAGAGTTTATTAAGGTCACATGGGTTTAGAAGCATGTTATAAAACCCTTGTTAGTAAACATACACCACTCAGTTTTTAAACACCTCAGTGTCACTGCTGGACTGAGAATAGTCCACAAAAATTTCTAGCCAACAGTGTCCTGTGAGCAGCGTCCTGTGAGCAGCGTCCTGTGAGCAGTGTCCTGTGACCACTGATGAAGGACTAGAGGACGACCAACACAAACTGTGCAGCAGCAGATGAGCTGTCGTCTCTGACTTTACATTTTCAAGGTGGACTGACAACATAGGAGTGTCTAATAGAGTGGATGGTGAGTGGACACAGTGTTTAAAAACTCCAGCAGCACTGCTGTGTCTGATCCACTCGTACCAGCACTACACACACTAACACACCACCACCACCACATCAGTGTTACTACAGCGCTGAGAATGACCCACCACCCAGATAGCACCTGCTCTTTGTCTAAGGGGGTCCTGGCCACTGTAGAACAGGGTGAAAGGGGACTAATAAAGAGAAACAGATGGACGGCAGTCTGTAATTGTAGAACTATAAAGTGCTCCTATAGAGTAAGTGGAGCTGGTAAAATGGACAATAAGTGTAGAAACAAGGACATAATGTTATAATATGTTAATCGGTAGATCTAGAAATACAAGGTAAGACTCTAATACGCAAAGCAGAAGCCATGTATCAACAACATCCAGAAACGCCGCTGACTTCTCTGGGCTAAAGCTCAACTGATAGAAATATGTGTAGTGGTCAAATTGTTTTTGGAAATAAAGGACATCATGTTCTCCATTCCCCTGTGATGGACTGGCGACCTGTCCAGGGTGTAGCCTGCCTTTCGCCCGAAGACTGCTGGGATAGGCTCCAGCATCCCCCCGCGATCCTGACGGAGAAGCGGCTTAGAAAATGGATGGGTGGATGGATGTTCTCCATTCCAAAAATGAACAGGACCATCCTGAGTAGCATAGTTTTACTTTGACCAGCAAAAGACAGCCACTGGTTTTAGAGAAACCATTCAATTCTTATCTTTTCAGCTTAAGTCTTAAGAATCTAATGCGCTTTAACAAATTGTTTGAATGTCCCAAGGTGCTGTAAGGATTAACAAAAACACTGACTGCTTTAGCCTCAGCAATGTGTATGGTGCAGTGTTTTAGCTTGTTTTGCTTGCTGGCCACTGCCAGAGATCTTGGTGTCAATGTCTTTCACTTAAAAGTTGTCTACAATATACATCCAATTATATTACAACTAAATGGAACCAAGAAATGATTTAATATGAGGTGTTTAAGAAGATTCAACTACCTACTTTTCCTATTTAATTGACTTGTGGATAAATGTGAGGCAACTGTTACAGTAGAGCATCTTTACAATGACAGCAATAATGCAACGTGCTTTGACAAAGCTCCCTATACAGCTTTTCTAAATGGATGCACTTCATTGCTTTGCGAGCCAGGAAGAAAATATGTGGAATTTCTATGGTGATTTTGGGCATCTGTGCTTGTCTGCGCATGCCTGGCTGAGATGCACAAGTATTGATTTGGCCCACTGATCAGTAGTCCCTGTTTTGGCCTGGGGCGGCTGATGTGAAAGTTGGTTTTTAAGCAACACCTTAAAATCTGACCCTCTAAAGGACAAGTCACAGGGCTTCCAGTTTCTTCTCTGCTCTCCTGTTCTGTCATGGAGAACAGTCGACCCATTCAGCACCTTCTGAGTTTTGGATCCCCCCTCCCCAAAGAGCAACCATATGCTTTCAGGAGAGGGGGAGGCAATGGGAGAAACATTCCCAGCCAAGGACTGCGGTGATCTTTGACCTCTAGCCCAACCACAGGATAGTTGTGATGTTGATAAATGTTGATAAGAAGCATGTGTCCTGCAATCTTAGACAATGCACCTCTGATTCATACACAGTCAGAAAACCACACGCTGATGGCGCGTCGGGAAAGATGATGCCTTAAATATCAACAGATGTCTCCCCTCTTTTATCCCGCATTTTCTGTTTAGCACAGTTTTCTTTTTTTATCCAAGGTGGCTTGTCAATCTGGGTGACCTAGACAGCCAAAATGAGGGTGAACTCTCGGCACAATTGTGTGGATTAGGCCAAAGATGGAGCTCAGCCTGATGTTTATAGAGTGCACCAGGCCTGGAACCCAGGACTGGAACCCCAAACTGGCCCGGACACATGGCAAGCACCCAGCTATGAACAATCCATGAGGCAAAAACAATACGTTTTCTTGGTGGTGTCACATTAACCACATTAACTTTTCACAGTAGCAATGAAAGGCTTTTGAAAATAAAAAGTCCACCTGTTCTGAAGGTCCCACAGTTGATCTATGCATGTTGACTTATGCATTTTGTAGACTCCTGTACCGGCACACTTCCATCAAAGTGTTCTCACTCCCTGTCATTTGGATGCATCAAACTGTTCAGCAATACAGTGACGCATAAATCACTATAAAGATTGACATCTCAGGATTTGGTTCCCATAAACCATTTTATGATCACAGCAGTTACAATCATCCCATTTGCAACATAAGCACCGAATAATGTAACGTTAGCAAATCAGTGGGTCCTTATCAACATAATCCAAAACATGTGGTCTTGACAACATGGTCGGAGCTCAGTTTAGGGAGCTATGACTCAGGTGGAAATAAACTGTTCTCTTCAAGACTCTCTCTAATACTGTGTTAGCAATTCATGCAATTATTTTGATGGCCAGAATGTTACATTTCAAACGAGACCAAGATCAAGACTGTAGCCTAAAGTGTGTGTGAATAGTGCTCCTTTTGCTTTGGGTATGCTGTTCCAGGCGAAAATGGAGTCACAGTTAACAGGTTAAATGGAAATGTGTGGCTTTGTTTATAAAAATGTTTTATAGTTTTCAAATGTTATTTTGGTGACACTTTATTTTAAGTGGTCTTTTTAGATGAATAAACATCCAAACAGACTCTGTAACATCAACAACAACATGCAGTATCAATGATGTAGCAGCAGTGAAAGCATTCAGTAGGTTATCAAAAGACTAATGAACTACATGAAAAATACATTTTGTTTATAATCTGCTTAATTCAGTTGTTTTTCATTTTAACTGGAGTGTCCAAGTTTATATCTGTAGGTGTTCAACCTGAGAGGTCACTGAACATGTAACAGGTCTGATACTGACCATCTCAACATCCTCAACAAGCTTTTAGAAACACACTGACACCATTCTGTACCTGGATCTTAACTGGATTAGGTTTTGGTTTGGGTTAGATTTAGGATTAGCGTCAGAGTGTGGGTTAGGATTAGCTTTTGGATTGAGGTTGGAGTTACGATTAGGATTAGAGCCTGGGTGAAGGTTAGGATTGGGTTTTGGGTTGAGGTTACAGTTAAGATTTGGGCCAGGGTGAGGTTCAGGCTTTTTGTTGAGGTTAGGGTTAGGATTAGGGCCAGGGTGGGGGTTAGGGATTAGGTTTTGGGTTGAGGTTAGGGTTAGTGGATTAGGGCCAGAGTGCAGGATTTGGTAAAGGTTACGTTTAAGATTAAGGCTAGGCTGAGGGTTAGAATTAGGTTTTGAGCTAAGGCTAGGGTTAGAATTAAAATTAGGGCCAGGGTGGGGATTAAGGATTAGATTCTGGGTTGAAGATAAGGTTAGGGCCAGGATGAGGGTTAGGATTAGGTTTTGGTAAAGGTTAGGTTTAGGATTAGTGCTAGGCTGAGGGTTAGAATTAGGTTGTGAGTTAAGGCTAAGGTTAGAATTAAGATTAGGGCCAGGGTGGGGATTAAGGATTAGATTTTGAGTTGAAGATAAGGTGAGGGTCAGGGTGAGGGTTAGGATTAGATTTTGGGTTGAGGTCAAGGTTAATGGATTAGGGCCAAAGTAAGGGTTAGGATTAGGTTTCAGGTTGAGGTTAGGGTTAGGATTAGGACCAGGGTGGGGGTGAGGGATTATGATTATGATTAGGGCCAGGGTTAGGGTTAGAGTTTGGGAAAGGTTGGGTTTTACTACTTCATGTAACATATCAATAACGCATACAAATCGATGATATTCCTCACTTTATGCAATTTATATCTAAACAGAACATCTTCAAGATATTTACCTCAGTGTATTCAGATGCTGCACTACTGCTACTTCACGGATATGTTGTTGATTTTTTAGAATCTACAAAAGACCACTCAAACTGAAGTGCTACCATTGTTTTTCCAAAAGAATACATTTTTCAGTTACCATGAAACTAAAACAAATTATTAATAAATGAATATTTTTTTATAGCCTGGATTTGGTTATAAGAATAGTTTTTATTCTGTGTTCACTCTCCTATGGGCATCTCCACTGCCTCTGTGCTGGGTTCTACCCTGGCATCACTGGCCTGAGGCCTCATTTCTCAAGCTGGCTCGGACAGTGCCAACTCCAACTGAGGAACTGACCTCCACTTCACAGGCCAAAACCAACCCAGCGCTGTTCCAGAGTAAACACAGAGCTGATGAAAGAGAGAAGGAGGGAGGAAAGGAGGATAGAGAGAGAGGGAGTGATAGAGGTAGAGAGACAGTAAGGAGATACAGACTTCAGCTTCATATCACTGAAGAATTAGGGGCAGGTGATAATAAATAATTGCCCCCCCGGCCCCCATGATGCCCTAAATGTAACTAGTCCAGCAGTGAGGTTGCTGCTATCACTGCAGACTGGCAGGGTTGCCTACAGAGCTCTGCTAGTAGCCTGTTAATGAAGAAACGTTCCCATTTCGTAGGGTAAAATTTCAACCACTACCCCTTGTAACTAAGTTCCAAGGGGCAAGGAGGCACTCAAAAACAAAGAAAAGGGGTAAAAATAAGAAATGGGATGTCAGTATTACAACATTACAGCAAATATACAATATTTCATTAAAAATTCACAGCTTGCACTTAACTTGACCAATGAATGAGGAGTAGTCTCTGAGCTTTTTACAGTACTGTAGATGTCAAAGATTACTCTTCATCAGCAGCTAAAGTCCTGGACCTCATGCTTAGATTGGATTCACTTGTCTGATGCATGAGTGATGATTCTTATGCAGTTTCAAAACAAACCTTTTCTGTTTTAATTTGGATCATATCTATTCTACCATGAACAAAAATGTCAAAAATAACATTCGTCCTTACCCAGTTCGTGTTTGCCTGGGTTGTCGGAGATCTCCATCACGTACAATTTGAGGCCCAAGTAGCTCTTTCCAATGCTGTAGATGCGCATAATGTCTGGACAGGCCTCCTGCACGGATTTCATCAGCTGGCAAAGAGAGAGGCAATAAAACAGAGATCTCTGAGGAGAGTTAAGCCATTATTGCAAAGGTGACCACTCCTGTTCTTGGAAATCTAGCAAAAAAGTTTAGGTCCATCTTCCCCCCTGGAGATCTACTATATTTTACTTTCATGGGCGTGAGTTTATATGCTCCTGAGGGCCTTGAAGTCTTGAGATCTTGAGCAGTAGAGGAGAACAGATCCTGAAATTTAATGATTGATTTTTATTCCATCTTTTTTTTGACCAAATTGCTGGACATTTTCTTAAAGCAATAGGCGGGAAAGCCCATAACATTGCCTACTTGCTTTTTAATTGGTCAGAATGAGGACCTTAAGTATCAAAGTCAGGCAGAGCTTGATTTTACAGTGTATCTATAAGCCTTTTTCAAGTTGGCTTGTGTGGGCTGAGGTTTGCCACCCTGACCAGAAAACAAATATTACTCTGGGCTCCTCTGTAAACAACCACAAGCCATCAGGCCCCAGGGGCTGACCCTACCACAGTTATTACACAACGGTGACTATATTAACCCACATTCATGGATAAACAGAGCACCTCACACATGTGTATATGCTCCAAATTCTTTCAATGTGTTCCTTACAGAAAATTATGTTATGGAAGCATGCAAATTTTTAAAAATATAGGTCTTGGAGATCAAGACAGCATAAATGGCCTTGCTGTCTCTGGGTAGAGGCCCTCCCTATCACCCCATCACACAACACGATGTTAGCCAAGGCGAGTTTCAGTTAGCTAATGTAACAGAGCTGGTAGTTAGTGTTCTCCTGCAAGAGTGTTGAGCTGCCCAATGATGTGATGTTAATACAGCATAATGTATCTTGAAGAAAGGTCAATCTAAATTCATAAATTTTTCAATAATATTATATATTAAAGGCAAAATTATGAAAATAAATACTCTATGGTTTCCTAAATGCATCTAAAGCTGAATGCGAGAGCCAGTTATTATGTTATAATGATGGAAAAAACTCTTTTTTAAACCACATTGATTTGGCTTTGGAATTCCCATTTAGCAGTCGGAATTTCTCCAGCAAGTTGCTTTAGAGTTCATCATTAAGACAAGACACCCTACCATAAACCTTCAATGATCTGATAAATGCACAGGTTTGAAATAACAACTTTTGAAACAAGAGATAAAAGAGTTTATTACCAAAAGATTGAGTGACTCAGCATTATTTATATGCTTTCCATTCAAAACATTTCATTAATTCAGTTAAAGCTAGAGAGCACATAATCTAAACACCACATGGAATCTCTGTATGACTGTTTCACTGTTGATCCACTGCTACTCAAACTGTTTGAATGCATCTCTGTTGATAGTGCAGTAGTAACAAACAGTATTTTTCATCACTATTTCTCATTTTCACTCTTTGCTACGAGCCATTCAGGCCCACCCTCACCTATGGTCATGAGCTTTGGGTAATGACCGAAAAAATGAGATCGCGAATACAAGCGGCCGAAATGAGTTTCCTCCGCAGGGTGGCTGGACTCTCCCTTAGAGATAGGGTGAGAAGTTCGGTCATCCGGGAGGGACTCAAAGTAGAGCCGCTGCTTCTCCACGTCGAGAGGAGCCAGCTGAGGTGGTTCGGGCATCTTGTTAGGATGCCTCCTGGACGCCTCCCTTGGGAGGTGTCACAGGCAAGTCCACCCGGGAGGAGACCCCGGGGAAGACCCAGGACACGCTGGCGTGACTATATCGCCCAGCTGGCCTGGGAGCGCCTCGGGAATCCCTCCC
Organism: Pygocentrus nattereri; assembly: GCF_015220715.1. Classification (NCBI taxonomy): domain Eukaryota; kingdom Metazoa; phylum Chordata; class Actinopteri; order Characiformes; family Serrasalmidae; genus Pygocentrus; species Pygocentrus nattereri. The sequence goes on from NC_051224.1 coordinate 33,648,527, forward strand.
AGGGAGCTAGTGGAAGTGGCTGGGGAAAGGGAGGTCTGGGCTTCATTGCTCAGGATGCTGCCCCCGCGACCCAAACCCCGGAGAAGCGGAAGATGATGGATGGATGGATGGATGGATATTTCTCATTTTCACTATGTGTTAAATGTTAGATTTTGACACAAAGTGGTTGTTCTTTGGAATTACCCTTTTTTATTTATTTTTTATAGCATTGTAGTTTAAAATTTACGCAAAAGTATTGTCAGAAGCAAACATTTAGAATCAGGAATAAGACTCTTGAATTGAAGAAAGTTTCAGCCTAGGTAACAACCTGCATTAATGCAACTTAATTCAATAAACACATGATGATATGCTGAATATTTAGTCACATACCTTTCTCATTTCCTTGTAGTTGTGATGCCTGAAGTCCAGTTTATCCTGATAGCCTTCCTGCTGTGCCTGCCACTGGTAGATATTGTTTGGGTCTAAAGAGAGTTACAATGGTTAGAAATGCCATATAGTTGTGAATAAACAGTCATGTTCAAAAATATTTGGATTTCAACAAAGTGATTTTAGTCTGTAACAACAGGCTGGAGATGAAATTAAACAATGACTATGAGCTCTGATAGCAGACTTTTGGCTTTTATTTAAATCCAAATGAGTCATGTTGAAATAATAACTGTTTTCCAACAGAGCCCCCTTTGTTTTAAGGTTTCAACGAGGAAGAAACTACTCATGACCCAAATCATATCATCCATCAAGCATGGTGGAGGTAGTGCTATGGTGTGGACATGTATGGCTGCCAATAGATCTGGTTCTATTGTATTTATTAACAATGTAAGTACTGTCAAAAGCAGTAGGATGAATTCTAAGGTTTGTAGGGCTATATTTTCTGCTCAGATTCAGCCAAATGCTTCAAAACTCATTGAATGGCACTTCACTGTGTGCATTGACAATGACCCAAAGCATCCTGTGAAAGCAACCCAAGGCTTTTTTAAGGTAAAGGAGTGGAATGCTCTGCAATGGCCAAGTCAATCACCTGGGAATAAAACCAGCATCTGGTGATGTCTGTGCATTTCAGACTTCAGGCAATCAATATTATTGATTCACAACGGAGGATTAAAAATTGAGCCCCTAAAAATAGGGGGCCTATCTGTGAAAATGGTTGTAATTCGGTTGTAAATAAATACCTTAAAATAGAAATACTCTCCTTATTTATTTTCCACTCCAATATGCTATGGTAGACAGCTAAAATAACAATTTTGTAGACATCCAAACATTTATGGGGCTGGGCAGGCCACTGGAGTTCCTCTACACCAAACCTGTCAAACCATGTCTTTATGGACCTCACTTTGTGCACAGAGGCACAGTCATGCTGGAACAGAAAATGGCCTTCTCCATACTGCACAATGTTGGAAGCTAGTGTCTAAATGTCTTTGTATGCTGTAGCTAATATTACCCTTCACTGGAACAAAGAGGCCGAGCTAAAACTCTGAAACTCTGAAAGTCAGTCCCAGACCATTATTCCTCCTCTACCAAACTTTATGCCATTATGCATTCCAGTAGGTGGTGTTCTCTTGGCATCTGTCAAACCCAGACTGATCCATCAGACAGATAGTAAAGCAAATATTTATGGAGCTGGCTGTATAAGGAGGGATACCCAAAGTTTGTTTGTGGTGGGCAAAGGGGAAAAAATACAAAACAATGTATAAATAAACAAATTATGTTTCAAACTGAGTTTGTAAAAAAGTACTTTTTAATATTTCTCTATATTTACATTACATTTGTAAAAATACAGAGAGTAATAAGGGCAGCCCTGATATGTACACTTAAATGTTTAGACTCCTCATAGAAGGTTTTCCTCATTTTTACCATTTTCCACATTTTAGAATAACAATCAAGAGGTCAAAACAAAAATAACACATTTAGAATTCAACTCAAACTATCTTATGTTTTAGATTTAAGATAAAAAAAGATTTTAAAAGTTTTAGCACAGAAACTGGGCACTAAGCATGCATGTGCTTGAAAAACACATATTAAAATAAATGCAAATAATATTAATACAATGAGTCATTAAGTAGTAATTAGTCTAATCATGGTGGAGATACTAATGCAGTAGAACTTTGGCTTGTTAGATGCCATACAGTACCTGGTAGTGCACAGCCCAACACCTCTGCACGGAGGCAGATGGTTCCATTCTTGAACCAGGTCTGAGGGTTGATCCGAATGTAGCGCGCCACTGTAGACTCGGGGAAGACCGCCAGCACTGGGGTTTCGGTGTCCTGGTTTCCCTCAAACACCTGTTAGCACCAAAGATCACGTTCAGTGGACCCCTCCAGCTCAACTAGCCCAAATGGCTTTTGGCTCAAGGGCAGTTGGCATGGGTTTTGCGTGTGCCAGCGTATGCCGGGCGGGCATGCTGAAAGCTGGCATTGAGTACGCAGCAGCGGGCAGGCTATTCTTTCCAAAAGAGCCACTTAACCCTGCCAACTGCTGCCAACAGCTGCCTCCAGCCTCTAATAGAGCTGCAAGTGTGCTGCCAGGGGGGTCCCAGGCCCGCCAAAATGATGGGAATGATACAGCGTCATGGGGATGCCAGAGCTGATGTCCAACATCAGCAGCGTCCAGTCAAACCCTCTGTGCCGGCCCGGGGCCTGACTTTAGCCCCAAGCTGGGGAAACAAATCTAGCTGTTCTAAATGGAATATTGTGATATACTTTCTGAGATTAATAATTTTTGTTTTTTAACATAATCTCTACCTACCATGTCTCTAATGTATGTTTGATTACAAGAAGTTTCAACATGTTTCCCTGTTCTTAGAAAGCAGCTGACTTAAAACACATAGAAGACAATAGATGAAGACAACTGCTGATTTTCATCAATAAACATTTGCAGAACACAACATTGCGTGGGGCAGTGCGCAGTGTAGGAGGTGCAGTGATTGCGGAATTTTCGTCACAAAATGGCCTTCTCCATACTGCACAATGTTGGAAGCAAGTGTCTAAATGTCTTTGTATGCTGTAGCTAACATTACCCTTCACTGGAACAAAGAGGCTGAGCTAAAACTCTGAAACTCTGAAAGTCAGTCCCAGACCATTATTCCTCCACTACCAAACTTTATGCCATTATGCATTCCAGTAGGTGGTGTTCTCTTGGCATCTGTCAAACCCAGACTCATCCATCAGACAGATAATAAAGCATGATTTATTGCTCCAAAGAATTTCTGACTAATGTCAGGTTTGAAAGCATAATTTAGAATTGCGGGTCACTCTGGACTAAGGCATAGCATGTTTGCAAACTATATTTGGAATCAACATTTCAGGCCTAATTCGAGCTCTTTTCTTGGGAAACACTTTTATGTTGAATAGGATGACAGCAATATAAGTCTTGCTTGTTTCTATGATGCCTTAATAGAACAGTAGCAATGGAAGCCTTGCCTGTTTTGTCTGAACAGGTAGTAAAGCATGATTTATCACTCCAGAGAATACATTTTCACTGCTCCAGAGTCCAGTGGTGGCATGCTTTACACCAATCTAGCCAACACTTGGCATTGTGCATAGTGATCTTAGGCGTGCAGCTGCTTGGCCATGGACTCCCATTTCATGAAGTTTTCAAAAATCTGTTCTTCTCCAAATATGTGTTGACTAGGTTAGTTACTAGTTGCATTCATTTATATTATAATCAATACATGAATAATACATAAATAAAGCAGTGTTTATCATTTATAAGCAGTATCTGAATCTTACCGCCTCCTGCGTTCCGTTCATACATGGCTTCCAGCTGATGGAGTCATTGCTGAACTGCACTTTGAAGGTTTCTACTAAATTCCAGCTAAAGTGGAAACATCAGATAAGCACAGAGTTTGTCTGTGGACTTTATTTGGCTGCATTCGATGAACAAGATTTTTTTTATGCTGAGGATTTCTGTGTTTACACAAAGTAAAGGCTTTTAAAAAGAGGTTTCTATACTGTAGCAAATAAATACAACATCTTTAACCGCTTAGATAAGGTTGCAGTGAAAAAAATACACATTATAAGTATAAGTTTATTATTTAATTGTACTTTACCTCCAGATGGAATTACGGCCCTGTGTGATGACCCCTGTAAAGCGAGTGGCCATCAAGGCATCCACCTGCAGCCACTGGTCTTTATCCTCATACCGTGCACACCAGCCTCCATCATAGATATCCCCATCCTCAATACCAGACTACACACACACACACACACACACACACACACACACACACACACACACACACACACACAAAGAAAATATTCTCATAGATTCAAACATTCATGTGAAATAGTGACAACAAACGTAAGTTGAACTAAAATCAGTGTTATCTTTATCTAACTAATTCTTCAGTTGATTGTGGTATACCTTAATAAAACTAACTGTCCTATCAGGCGCTATCCATGCCTGTTTCATGGCTGACTTCACTTTTAAAGCTGTAAGGTACAGGTGCAGGTGCCTGTTTATTTTTTATTTATTTTTACTTTCTCTGGCTACTGTCAGTTTTGAGAGCACAATTTAGTATTGTGGGTCACACTGGACTAAGGCGTAGCATGTTTGAGAGCTATATTTGGAATCAACACAGGCCTAATTCGAGCTCTTTTCTTGGGAAACACTTTTACGCTGAATAGGATGACAGCAATATAAGTCTTGCTTGCTTCTATGATGCCTTAATAGAACAGTAATAATGGAAGCCTTGCCTGTTTTGTCTGAACAGGACATTTGCACTGTATGCCTTGTCTGTATGTTGCCTGAATAGAACAGCAGTGGTGAAAGCCTTGCCTGTATGTTGGCTGCAGAGGATGTTAACAGTGTAAGCCTTGACTATATATTGCCTGAATAGGATGTCAACATTCTAAGCTTTGTCTGTGCGTTGCCTGAATAGTAGTGGTGTAAGCCTTGCCTGTATGTCACCTGAAAACAATAGTAGCTATGTAAGCCTTGCCTGTATGTCACCTGAAAACAACAGTAGCTATGTAAGCCTTGCCTGTATGTCACCTGAAAACAATAGTAGCTATGTAAGCCTTGCCTGTATGTCACCTGAAAACAACAGTAGCTATGTAAGCCTTGCCTGTATGTCACCTGAAAACAACAGTAGCTATGTAAGCCTTGCCTGTATGTCACCTGAAAACAATAGTAAGCCTTGCCTGTATGTCACCTGAAAACAATAGTAGCTATGTAAGCCTTGCCTGTATGTCACCTGAAAACAATAGTAGCTATGTAAGCCTGGCCTGTATGTCACCTGAAAACAATAGTAGCTATGAAAGCCTTGCCTGTATGTCACATGAAAACAATAGTAGCTATGTAAGCCTTGCCTGTATGTCACCTGAAAACAACAGTAGCTATGTAAGCCTTGCCTGTATGTCACCTGAAAACAACAGTAGCTATGTAAGCCTTGCCTGTATGTCACCTGAAAACAATAGTAGCTATGTAAGCCTTGCCTGTATGTCACCTGAAAACAACAGTAGCTATGTAAGCCTTGCCTGTATGTCACCTGAAAACAATAGTAGCTATGTAAGCCTTGCCTGTATGTCACCTGAAAACAACAGTAGCTATGTAAGCCTTGCCTGTATGTCACCTGAAAACAATAGTAGCTATGTAAGCCTTGCCTGTATGTCACCTGAAAACAACAGTAGCTATGTAAGCCTTGCCTGTATGTCACCTGAAAACAACAGTAGCTATGTAAGCCTTGCCTGTATGTCACTTGAAAACAATATGTAAGCCTTGCCTGTATGTCACCTGAAAACAACAGTAGCTATGTAAGCCTTGCCTGTATGTCACCTGAAAACAACAGTAGCTATGTAAGCCTTGCCTGTATGTCACCTGAAAACAATAGTAAGCCTTGCCTGTATGTCACCTGAAAACAATAGTAGCTATGTAAGCCTTGCCTGTATGTCACCTGAAAACAATAGTAGCTATGTAAGCCTTGCCTGTATGTCACCTGAAAACAATAGTAGCTATGTAAGCCTTGCCTGTATGTCACCTGAAAACAATAGTAGCTATGTAAGCCTTGCCTGTATGTCACCTGAAAACAACAGTAGCTATGTAAGCCTTGCCTGTATGTCACCTGAAAACAACAGTAGCTATGTAAGCCTTGCCTGTATGTCACCTGAAAACAATAGTAGCTATGTAAGCCTTGCCTGTATGTCACCTGAAAACAACAGTAGCTATGTAAGCCTTGCCTGTATGTCACCTGAAAACAACAGTAGCTATGTAAGCCTTGCCTGTATGTCACCTGAAAACAATAGTAAGCCTTGCCTGTATGTCACCTGAAAACAATAGTAGCTATGTAAGCCTTGCCTGTATGTCACCTGAAAACAATAGTAGCTATGTAAGCCTGGCCTGTATGTCACCTGAAAACAATAGTAGCTATGTAAGCCTTGCCTGTATGTCACATGAAAACAATAGTAGCTATGTAAGCCTTGCCTGTATGTCACCTGAAAACAACAGTAGCTATGTAAGCCTTGCCTGTATGTCACCTGAAAACAACAGTAGCTATGTAAGCCTTGCCTGTATGTCACCTGAAAACAATAGTAGCTATGTAAGCCTTGCCTGCATGTCACCTGAAAACAACAGTAGCTATGTAAGCCTTGCCTGTATGTCACCTGAAAACAATAGTAGCTATGTAAGCCTTGCCTGTATGTCACCTGAAAACAACAGTAGCTATGTAAGCCTTGCCTGTATGTCACCTGAAAACAATAGTAGCTATGTAAGCCTTGCCTGTATGTCACCTGAAAACAACAGTAGCTATGTAAGCCTTGCCTGTATGTCACCTGAAAACAACAGTAGCTATGTAAGCCTTGCCTGTATGTCACCTGAAAACAACAGTAGCTATGTAAGCCTTGCCTGTATGTCACCTGAAAACAACAGTAGCTATGTAAGCCTTGCCTGTATGTCACCTGAAAACAATAGTAAGCCTTGCCTGTATGTCACCTGAAAACAATAGTAGCTATGTAAGCCTTGCCTGTATGTCACCTGAAAACAATAGTAGCTATGTAAGCCTTGCCTGTATGTCACCTGAAAACAATAGTAGCTATGTAAGCCTTGCCTGTATGTCACCTGAAAACAACAGTAGCTATGTAAGCCTTGCCTGTATGTCACCTGAAAACAATAGTAGCTATGTAAGCCTTGCCTGTATGTCACCTGAAAACAACAGTAGCTATGCAAGCCTTGCCTGTATGTCACCTGAAAACAACAGTAGCTATGTAAGCCTTGCCTGTATGTCACCTGAAAACAATAGTAAGCCTTGCCTGTATGTCACCTGAAAACAATAGTAGCTATGTAAGCCTTGCCTGTATGTCACCTGAAAACAATAGCTATGTAAGCCTTGCCTGTATGTCACCTGAAAACAATAGTAGCTATGTAAGCCTTGCCTATATGTCACCTGAAAACAATAGTAGCTATGTAAGCCTTGCCTGTATGTCACCTGAAAACAATAGTAGCTATGTAAGCCTTGCCTGTATGTCACCTGAAAACAATAGTAGCTATGTAAGCCTTGCCTGTATGTCACCTGAAAACAATAGTAGCTATGTAAGCCTTGCCTGTATGTCACCTGAAAACAATAGTAGCTATGTAAGCCTTGCCTGTATGTCACCTGAAAACAACAGTAGCTATGTAAGCCTTGCCTGTATGTCACCTGAAAACAATAGTAGCTATGTAAGCCTTGCCTGTATGTTGCTTAAATGGGGTGTTAGCAGTGTAACCTTTGTCTGCATGTTGTGAAAGAGGACCCTGGCAGTGGAAGCCTTGCCTGTGTGTTACCAGAATATAACAGTAGCAATGTAAGCCTTGCCTATATGTTGCCTAAATACAACAAAAACCATGTAAACCTTGCCTGTATGCTGCCTGAATCGGACTTTAGCAGCGTAAGCCTTGTCTGTATGTTTCAAAAGAGGACATTAACAGTGTAAGCCTTGAATATGTGTTACTAGAATATAACAGCAGCAAGGTAAGCCTTGTCTGTATGCTGCCTGAATTAGACATTAGCAGTGTAATCCTTGCCTGTATGCTGCCTGAATTGGACATTAGCAGTGTAGGCCTTGCCTGTATGTTGTGAAAGAGGATGTTAGCAGTGTAAGCCTTACTTGTATGTTGATTGACTATGGCTAAGACATTAACAGTGTAAGCCTTGCCTAAATATTACATGTAATGACCTTGACATTGTAAGCCTTGCCTGAATTGGATGTTACCCATAAGCTGTGCCTATGTACTGGCTGAATTGGTAGCAGTGTAAGCCTTACCTTTATGTTGCCTGAAAATGACATTAGCAGTGTAACCCTTGCATGTATACTGTGCGTAATGGTCTTGACATTCTTGCCTATATGCTGCCTAAATTAACCAATTAAAATTTCTAGGCTTATTAAATACTAAGGTTTATAATTCAGTTACTACAGAGACTTCAATGCAAGCTGACTGAGCTTCTCTCAGTTTAAAGAAGTGTGTAATAAATCTTTGGGCCTTTGCCATTGAAGGGATTAAACATTAAGCATTGTAAGCCTTGCCTGGACATAACCTGGAGAGGATGTTAGCAGCGTAAGCCTTGCCTTATTAGGATGTCAGCACTGTAAGCCATGAATTTTTGCTGCCTCAATAGGATGTTAGCAGTGTTAGCTTTGCCTTGTAAGCCCTGCCTATTGTCTGTTAGCATTATAAGCACTGTATGATGATAGTGAAGGCCTTGCTGTTGCCCCAGTGTTATCCTTGCCTGCATGTTAGCAGTGTGAGCCTTGTCTGTTGCACCTTGCCCTGAATAGACCAGTTGCAATGCAAGCCTTGTCTGTATTACTGAAGAGAACACTAGCAATGCATGTCTTGTTTACATTGTTTTGAGTGGGCCGTTAGCTGTGCAAGTCTTGCCTGTCTGTTGCCCTCATATGATGCTAGCAGTTTAAGCTTCACCTGCATGGTCACTGAAAAGGATATTAGCTGTGTAAGCCTTGCCTGCATGTTGTGTTATGATCTTGACATTTAAAGGCTTGTCTGTCTGTTGCCTCAGTTGGATGCTAGCAGGGTAAGTCTTGCCTGTATGTTGCTGAATAGAAAAGTAGCAATGCAAACCCAACATGTATGTTGCTTCAATAGGGTATTAGTGGTGTAAGCCTTGCCACTATGTTGTTTTAGTGGGATGCAAGTAAGAAGTCTTGCCTGTATGTTGAGTCGGCCACGATGGGGTCCCAGGCCACGCCGCTTGTAGGACGAAGCCTGCAGCTGGGCATCTTTCACCCGCAAAGATTCTAGACCCAGCGGGGGACACTCTGAAGCAGGGTTACACACAGGACATGATACAGAATATTAACTTTAATGTACACACCACCATGAACCAAACGGGAGAAAGAACTGGATGAGAGGAGGATGAAGAAAGAAAAGGAATGTGAGAGACAGAGTGGTATGGATCTTCCTCGCTCCACTTCCATGTGCATACATGGAAAGGCTAAGGCAGGGAGAGCAGCAGAAGATGCCCCCTCCCACCCCAGAGACAACATGAAGGAGGGGTTGTGGTGGAGGCAGGTTGCAAAGTGGCTTGCAGAGGAGCGGCGAAAGTGGGCAGGTTAAAGCAGCTTAAATAAACGCCCTGATGAATTTAGCCCACGGCATTGCAAACAATCAGCTGAGCCATCAGCTGAATGAGATCAGCTGATAACACCTGGTGATGTGAGACTAAGGCCTGAGCTTGGCTTCATGGCCTGCCTGAGCTAATACTATGCTCTATACATCTTGCAGCATATCACAGAAATTGTTTAGTGAAACATCAAATGCACACAGTTTTCCTCTTACCCCAAATGTTGTAGATTAGCCAAGACATGTTTGGTGTCTAGAGCTTGCTTCTTTAGTTGGGTCTGGAGATGATGCTAACTGATGACGCTAACTAAAAACGCAAAGCTTACCTGCTAATCAGCATCATTTAAAGACAGTTTGCCACATTGAAAGAGAGGAAACTGGCATCAACCAACAACAGCAGAATCTGAATGAACATGTTTTCAGTTTCATTTTGTATATGTTGGAATGTATGAAACAAAAGACCTTCACATCTTAATCATCACACACCAAGTTTACCAAGATTACCAAGTAATCTAAGACCTTTATAGATCAGTTAGAAAGGTAATATGCTCCTTATAAAAAGATGCTAACTGCACAGAGTGGTAAAAATATCTTGCATGAGGTGAATGTATTTGGTCGCTGACGGTGCGCAACCCAACATGTCTTGGCTACATTAGAACTTTGGGAAAAATTGTATTAATTCGATTTTTTTGATGAACTATCCAGAACCAGAGCTGCTCCAGGCTCTGTAATGAAAGTGTGGACTGCTGTGGTCGGTGCAAGCCAGTGCTAGTGGAGTGGGAATGCAACAAAAGGAAAAAAACACCCTTTCAGATACCTAACCACACATTTCCAGGCACATTGCTTCCGCATGGTGTATTAGGGAAGTTTCCACCAAGAACCTATAAAAGTCAATCATCTGAAAAGCACCAAAAAAAGAGATGGACACCATGTAGAAGACTGTAGACAGATAAAGGAGGTGAAAGATAAAAGGAAGCCCCTCCAAAAGCAAGAGGACAATGTGTTGCAAACTTTCAAACATCTTTACGTCTGACTCAATTTACAATAAATTCAAACAAGAGAAAATACTGATAAAATATTTTTCTGGCTTTCAAAAGTAGGTAGAGCTGCTGTGAGTATTACTGACCCTAGTTAGGGATCCTTGGGTCTTGGTCACACTTGCAGCAAAAGCCAGCGGAAATTTAGCGAATCCTTTATTCTTCCAGATGAAGATAAAGATGCTAAGCACTATTTCACAACCAATAAGAGCACCAGAATGTAAACTAGGATGGTATATTGATGTGTTGATTACAGTTTTCAGATTGAAAACATAGGGTAACTAAAAGCTAGCAAAGAAGCTAACACTATTAGCCTTTAGGCTAGCAGAACATCTTTTGGCACCAGAAGAGAAACTCAGGATTTTAGACAAATGTAGGTATGTTTGTAAGTTTATGCAAAGAACAGTGCAGTATATTGTTTTATACACTGACCAGGCATAACATTATGACCACCTCCTTGTTTTTACACTCACTGTCCATTTTATCAGCTCCTCTTACTATACAGGCCTACTTTGTTTCTTTCTTTGTTCTTGTTCCTGTTCTTCAGTGGTCAGGACCCCATGGACCCTGACAAAGCAGGTAGTATTTGGGTGGTGGATCATTCTTAGCACTGCAGTAACACTGACGTGATGGTGATGTGTTAGCGTGTGTTGTTCTGGTCTGAGTGGATCAGACACAGCAGTGCTGCTAAAGTTTGTAAACACCTCAGTGTTGCTGCTGGACTGAGAACAGTCCACCAACCAAAAATATCCAGGCAACAGCGTCCTGTGGGCAGCATCCTGTGACCAACAATGAAAGACTAGAGGATGACCAACACAAACTGTGCAGCAGCAGATGAGCTGTCATCTCTGACTTTACATCTACAAGGTGGACTGACAAGGTTGGAGTGTCTAACAGGGTGGACGGTGAGTGGACAGTTTTTAAAGCTCCAGCAGCACTGCTGTGTCTGATCCACTTGTACTAGTGCAGCACACTCTAACACACCACCACCACATCAGTGTTACTGCAGTGCTGAGATTAATCCACCACCCAAATAGTACCTGCTCCAGGAGGGTGCATGGGGGTCCTGACCACTGAAGAACAGGGTAAAAGGGGGCTAAATAAGTGGCCTACAGTCTGTAACTGTAGAAATACAACATGCAGCTATACAGTAAGTGGAGCTGATAAAATGGACAATGAGCACAGAAACAAGGATGTGGTCATAATATTATTCTGTTCATTGTAGATCTAAAGATATGCAGTCCTGATCCTGGAGATCTACTACACTGGGAAATTCAGATCCAACACAACTGGCTGTAATATTCAGATGATCCTGGTGCCCCCATTAATTAGATAAACTATGCAGGGTGGTAGATCTCCAGCACCAGGATTGCCCCATGAACAGAATGCATGTTAGCCCATTATTACATAATTTACTTTTAAATACTTTGTCTACTGTTTGATTTGTCCTCATGCAAACTTTAATCATACACATCTCATAGCACAAAGCCTTTCTGGTGCATTTTCTTTGTTCCACCCTGTTTGCAAACCTCAGAAAAACTGAATATTGTAAATGCGAACACGTGATTTTTACAAAGAATTCAAACAAACCAAACCAAACCCCATCTGCAGGTTTATACTGTCTGTTCATCTGCAGGACAGACAGGCGGCTATTGTTTGAGTTCAGCTCGGTCCATCTCCTATGCAAACACGTTCTCTCCCTCTCTGCATTCTCCAGGCTATGAAAGCGTAACACCCTCTCGCTTGTGAAGCCCACTGGACCTGTATTTGAGTGTCATCTGTCCTCTGTGAACTTCTCTTGCTATCCTAGTCATTTCCTTCCAATTAAACAAGCTGATTTCAAGCTCTCACAGTCTGCCAAGGCATTTGGCCTAATAAAGATAAACAGTACATTGCAGCAAATTTAGTGTTGTGGTTGTACATAGAGAAAGTGCACTGCTAAAGTGACATCTTGGCCTGTTAAATATAAGCAATATGTCAAATATTTCTCATTATGAGATTTTTGTTTGTGATTTTGAGATTACCCAAATCTACTTATAGTAATTATTTTTAATTTTTTTGAGGTTATTTTTATTATCTAAAATGATCATTTTACTCCTCTTAAGCTTTTTTCTTGAAGTGAGCAGAAAGAGAAGAGAATTTCACAACATTAAGTTAGTTCAGATAAATAAATGTCTAGAAATAGCCATCTAGGGCCCAATGAAATCTGTTTCCCCCAAATTTGATTTTGTTTTGGCCAATTTAAATTTTTGTACCAGATTTTTAGAGAGGTTTTATTCTTTATTTATTTTGACTCATTTTTACTCTACAAATAAAATTGCATTGTTTGGAGGGAAGGGGCTCCATCAAATACCTCTGGGCTCTGTAATTCAGAACTAATCATCTTGTGGCTCTTGTGGATGAATACAATCAGTCATGCAGGCTGTAATGTGTAATGTGTTACCCTAAACCTAAAGGATTAACTTTAAACTTATACTAACTGTGGGACTGGTGTTGTGTTTCCTCATGAACACTGCTGTAATGTGTTACCCTAAAGGATTAACGTTAAAGTTATACTAACTATGGCCACTGGTGCCATGTATCTGTATGAAGACCACTATAATGTATTGCCTTGAACATTAAGAATTAACATTAAATTTACACTCACTTTGCCACTGACATTAGGCATCCTTATGAACACTACTGTAATGTGTTACCCCGAACCTTAAAGATTAACTTTAAAGTTATACTAACTGTGACGGTGGCACTGTGCATCCTTATGAACACTACAGTAGTTTATTACCTTGAAACTTAAAGATTAACTTTAAACTTATACTATCCATCTCCTATGCAAACACGTTCTCTCCCTCTCTGCATTCTCCAGGCTATGAAAGCGTAACACCCTCTCGCTTGTGAAGCCCACTGGACCTGTATTTGAGTGTCATCTGTCCTCTGTGAACTTCTCTTGCTATCCTAGTCATTTCCTTCCAATTAAACAAGCTGATTTCAAGCTCTCACAGTCTGCCAAGGCATTTGGCCTAATAAAGATAAACAGTACTTTGCAGCAAATTAGGATTAATTTTAAATTTATACTAACTATAGGACCCATGTTGTGCTTCTTCATGAACACTGCTGTAATGCGTTACCCTAAACCTAAAGGATTAACTTTAAACTTATACTAACTATAGGACTGGTGTTGTGCTTCTTCATGAACACTGCTGTAATGCGTTACCCTAAACCTAAAGGATTAACTTTAAACTTATACTAACTATAGGACTGGTGTTGTGTTTCCTCATGAACACTGCTGTAATGTGTTACCCTAAACCTAAAGGATTAACTTTAAACTTATACTAACTATAGGACTGGTGTTGTGTTTCCTCATGAACACTGCTGTAATGTGTTACCCTAAAGGATTAATGTTAAAGTTATACTAACTATGGCCACTGGTGCCATGTATCTGTATGAAGACCACTATAATGTATTGCCTTGAACATTAAGAATTAACATTAAATTTACACTCACTTTGCCATTGACATTAGGCATCCTTATGAACACTACAGTAGTGTATTATCTTGAAACTTAAAGATTAACTTTAAACATATACTAAGTGCCATTTGGACCCAAATGGCACTTAGTATATGTGCTGGGACACTGAACATGTAACTTTAAAAATTGGACTGTGTGAACCCCCAAAACCTCCCCACCCCCCACAAAAATATTTTCCCTTTATCTTCTGTTTATACACACGTCTTCATCTTTCAGCTGAAAAACCGCATGCACCCCAAGGCCCCTTCTCAGGAAGTGTTTGTTACAGAGGGAGAGCGAAAAAGTGAGGTAGAGGCTATGAAAGGGAGTGAAAGGGGCAGTGTTGCAACAAAGAAGGAGTAGGGAGAGAGAGAGAGAGAGAGAGAGAGAGAGAAGAGAAAAACAGAGAGAAAAAAAAATCCTATCTATAGTCTGGAGCCCCCTCTTCATGGCAAATGTTTCTTGGGCTAATGCAACTGATGTAGCCAAAGAAAGGACAGATAATTAGGGGGGAGGGGGGGTATACAAGGAGGCAGAGAGAGAAGAGAGAAGGAGGGAGACTTTGCGAGCAGCTTTTGCATGTTAGAGAAAGGGGGGTCAGCAGACAAACCACAATGCAATGGGCAGGAAATTCTGCAGATAGATGGCTAAACCAGTCAGCATGTGTGGGTATGTTTCTTTGAGGACTTTTCTACCCACCATTACAGCCTTTAGTTCATTTTAAATGGGTGATAATGATGCTCCATGTAAAAAAGCAAATGAAAACAAAGCCTCAAGCCTTTTTGGTGTGATGACATCATTACAATATCCTTTAAAATGAAAGGATATGATACTACTTGATAAGAGAAGGAATCCACAGACAAAGGACATGCATATTTAAACCAGTTTTCTGCTGAATTCTTTTTAGAGGTGAAAGATTAAAATTTGATGCAATATTCTGGTGAAAACAAACAAAAAACTATATGAAATGCAAATAAAAAGGGAAACCAATGATTTGTCATTGCAGCTTAACATGTATTTAATTGACAACAATACAAAGACATGTAATGTGTTACTTTATCAACTCAACTGATTTTTGTAAATACATGCTCATTGTGAAATTCATGCCTGCAACATGTTACAAAAATGTTGGGACAGACTGGAATGTTATAAAACTAAAAAAATAATAAAAATAATGGGAACAGGTGACAGGTCTCGGCACAGTCTTTTATGAGCAGGGATAGGTCAAGTTTCATAACTGTGTGAAAAATTGCATTGAATTGAATAATCCAGCAGTGTAAAAAGAATGTTCCTCAACAAGATGGTGCTTTTGTGATGGCAATGGGCTTGGAAATACTTGGAAATACAATCTTTTTAATAAGCACAGTTTGTCACTGCATCCACAAATGCAAGTTTGGGCTGTGCTGCCATGTGTGACCAGTGTCCAGAAACATGGTAGACTTCTCTGGGCTTGATGAGGTAACGATTCAGATTGTTTATGGATGTGTTTTTTCAGGCCAAGAAGAAAAGCACTATGACTGTTACCAGTATAAAGTAAAAAAATCAGGGTCTGTCATGATAAACAGATGTGTTAGTGCCCATGACATGGATAACTTCAACATCTATGAAGGCATCATTAATACTGAAAGATACATACACATTTTGAGCAACATATGCTGCCTTCTAAACAACGTCTTTTTCAGGGACGTTAATGCTTATTTTAATAAGACGATGACAAGCCACGTTCTGCACAACAGCATGGCCGCATAAACCGAGAGGGCGGGTGCCAGACTGGTCTGCCTGCAGTCTAGACCTCATTGAAAATGTGTGGTGCATTATGAAGTACAGGATATGATAACAAGGCTCCATGTGATTGTTCAACTGAAGTCTTGTATAGTTGAAGAAGCTAAAAGTTCCACTTTCAAAACTGGATCAATTAGTATCCTCAGTCCACTAACAGATATCAGGTGTTGTTAGAAAAGGTGATACAATACAATAGTAAACAAGCTGCTCTACTTTGATGGGAATCAAATTTGGAACAAACATATATTTACAAGAAGCAAGTTCACAAAGTAAAACATCAAGTAACAGAATGTTTTTATCACTGCCCTCTGTTTTTTACTTGCATTTCACAAACTGTCCCAACATTTTGGGAATTGAGGTCTATAACATTTATGCAATTTTCTCATTAGCATGAAGATGTGCAGTATCCACAGTTTGCTTCAAAATTTTTGAACTGGATTTAGAAGGCTAGTGTAGCTAAGTTATGAAAGCTTATACCCCACCAATTATCATCATGCAAACTGCATGCCTAAGTCACCACCCACGTACCTCAGACTGCATTGAGTTTTTAAGTCATGTTAAACAGACTTGCTTGTGTACTTTCCAACACTAAATAGACAAAAGTATCAGAGAAATTAATTCTTTAGTATGGTTAGTATGGCGTATATTTATGTGATGTACTTTTGTTCATTTTTATAGATAACACTATGTTATCAATGCGATATACAACTGCGATGCCAAAAAACACATAAGCAATTCTGTTTGATATGAATGCATCAAAAGATGTGATTTCGTTCTCTTGCAAATCAGGTAGCAAGAAACGCCACCAACATCTCTAAGTTCAAACTCATCTGAAATGGACTGATGCACAGATGAGTCAAACTATCAGATTGTTTATTGAAATAAGCGATGCCATGTTCTCCGAGCCAAATAAGAAAGTGACCATTCTGACTGTTACCAGTGTAAAGTTCAAAATCCAGGGTCTGTCATGGGTAACTTGCAGATTTTTGAAGGCAGTATAGAACATTAATATAGCATCCATAGGGGGTAATAAACATGTTTGTAGTGCTAGACAGCATTACCTAAATAGAATTAACTTGAAATGTATGTCAAACTTTTTTATTGTTAAAGGAATAATTCAGTTTGCTGTCAAAAATAAATTAAAGTAGCCCGCCCAACAAAGTCTTTCTAAATTTACTATCACCTTCAAAAAGCACGTTTAGAAGGGGGTCTCCTAGTTGTAGGTGAGTTTACAATGTTTACAATGTTTACACAACACAAAATAGTGAGGTATAAGCCTTACATTGTTGTCGTCCAGAAAAACACAAGCATCTCCATTATCCATTTGCCTTTTTCTAGATAATTCAAGGACAGCAGATTTCCTTTGCATTGTGGAAATTTCATTAGAAATGCATGAAAATTACGTGAAATAAAATTTACACTGAAAGTAAAGAATGTTTTGGCCTTCTGTTATCATTTTGTCCTGTTATCATTTTGGTGATACTTATTTTTCTTTGGACAGCTACAATATCCTTGTTTGCTACATAGTCATTGTAACTTTAGAACAAAATGAAAGAAGCAAACCATTCATGTATGGCAAAATTGACTATCTGAGGAAAGTGTAGTCAAAAAAGCTCTTTGTAAAATGCCTTATTAAAAAAAACAAAGTTGGCTGGAGATTTTTCAGACTGAACTGAGAGTACATTAGTAAGGCCATTAGAAGAGTGAATGGCAAACACTGGCTATTTCCACTGTGCTAGTGGACTGTATACAGTATGGCTGCTGTTAACAATCCCATACTGTATACAAGCACTCTTCATACATACGTTCTACTGGATTTGTGGCTGTCCTTGGAGCTGAGGCCGTCCCAGTCTTTCTGGGTTTGGATTTTTCTGGTCTGGTCTTGTGCCTTTCAGGCTGTGTGGTTTTCACTTTGGCTTTCGCTGGGATTTTCTTCAGCACCTGTTTAGGCTTCTTCCCTACCTTCTTGGAGGAACTTCTTACTAGCTTAGCTATAAAAGGCAAACCAGCTGATGAGTAGAGAGAAAGAAGAAGAAGCCAGTGACCTCTAACATCGACACTGGCCTTAAAAATTAAGGCAGCAGTGAAATCAGAACTGGTATTTTTACTGTTTCTATTCTATGAAGTGCCTTTGTTTCCATATTGAACCTTTCAGTGGGTGATAAAAATGCAATTTCTGCCTGTTTTGGAAGTCTCCCCATCAGTTTAACTATGCATTTTTTATTTGTTCTCTAAAATTGATGGAATATATTTTGATAGACATTTGTACGATTTACAGCAGCAAACTGGATTTATGCCTGAAAGGATGAGCAAGCAAGTCAAATTATATGGCTCATTCTACAGAAACATACTTGTTTCTCTCCATAGGTGTCACTGGTGTTACTGTCACTGGTGTTAGCTTTCTTATGTGTAATAGCAATGAGGATTGATAACACCAGTGACAATATTTTTTAATGAAAAATGCATTTTACAAAATATCTGCTACAGAGCTTCAAACCACATGTCGGTTATGGAATTCCCACTAAAATTTAATCCATTTCTATTCTATTTTTTCACAATTACCTAAGAATAAATTAGGTCACACCAGTGATTTCAGGCAAAAGCTTCATAAGAAATCATGAGCTAAATGAGACAATCTCTGATAGCTGAAATGATACAGTGGAGTTATCATGTGCTTTTTTCATAGATCCTCAGAAAACAGGTAAAAGGAAGTCGTGATGTCTTTTATTTTGAAATAAGAGATTTTTTGTTGCGCAGTAACACCAGTGACATGACTCCTGCGGACCACAACCTTCATTATGTATGTTATATTATTTATTTGGTATTTGTTTTCTTTATGTCATTTAAATCTTATATTTCATAGTCATGTATACATTATTGCAGCTAAAATTTCAGAAAAACAAGTTTTTTACCTTAAAATATTTACATTTACATTTACGGCATTTGGCTGACACTCTTATCCAGAGCGACTTACATTTTGATCATTTTACACAGGTAGGCGAAGGTGGTGTTAGGAGTCTTGCCCAAGGACCCTTATTGGTATAGTGTAGGGTGTTTGCCCTGTTCAGGGATTGAACCCCATTCTACAGTGTAGAAGGCAAAGATGTTAACCACTACACTAACCAACCACCAAAATATGGCCTCACCCTTTACTCATGACTGTGAGGGCAAGCACTTCTGTGGTGCTTAGAATTCCAGATAACCGATTTAAAAGCCAATATAGCTGAATTGATGGATGAAGAAGGTGTAATTGTTAAAATAACTTTAAAATAGAAATAAATTGTAACCCTAACAAGTGTAATGTATCCCAAGGGTAATGCATCTGTAAAGACTAGGAACACAAAAATTTCTGTAGGATGACCCGCATACAAGTGTTTTTATTGTGTTTAAATTCTATTTTTTATTTGTGGCAATACTCCATTTTTGGATATCAAGAAAGCTACAATTTGACCCCTCATTGCTCACTAGCAGCTGAACACAGAGTCACAACATTTCACACACAAAGACCCAACAGGGTCCTAGTTAATCTTTGTTATGTTATGTATAGACTGAGGAGTGAACAGTATGTTTTGAAACTTGTGAAACAGTGTTTACGTACGACGTTTGTTTAAAAAAATACAATAAATCAAGGAAATGAAAGTATAACACTTACTACTGCTTGCTTATTTTTTGCCCACTATGATATGAACTATGATATGAACCCTAAGAGATGCTTTCCAAGGCCTTTAATGCAGCCATTGTTACTCCTACTTTGTATCTGTATGGTGTGGTTTAGATTTTATCTCAGTTGTGTAACTGCACAGCGTGGCAACCAAACTTTCAGTGACGGAAAAGTATCTGTCAGCGAGTTAGCAAGAGTTTACGAAAAATTTGCTGAGTCAACACAAATCCACTCGCACATCTGGAGCTAATCTTTGTATGACTCAATTACTTTGACCTGGTATACAGCACATACAGTCCACTAACATCCTAGGGGATCCGTTTACAAGCTGTACAGAAAGGCTGAAATCTCTCAAATGGAAAACAACTGTCTTGTTGCATTAACTTGCCTTTATGTATATGTCATCACTGTCATAACAAGGCTTTATATCTCTAAACTTTATAGAAGAAGGAAAGAAAGTTCTTAATCATGTGTACAGTAACCTTTGTTATGTGCATATGTACAGAAAAAGTCAAAGATCTTATTTTGTTTAGAGTTTCCAGTCAAAACAGCTATTATGTCCAAGTTTAACAACTAAATATAAGAACTTTTTTTCAGTATTTTAATGTGTCCACACTTCACCTTCATTACAGCTTCCATTCTTTCCAGGAGACTTGCTTCAGTTTTTCAATGAAATCTACAGATATTTTTCCCCAGTTCAGTCTTAGAAGTTGGTTGCATTATAAGATTCTCACAATCCAAGAAATCCCAAATACATTCAGACTCATGGCACTGGTTTGTCTTCCCACAGTTGAAGGATGAACAGAAACCCATGACTCAGTAATATGCCCATTTTGAACTTGATGCCAGCAACATGTTGCAAAAAAGGTTAGGGCAGGGGCATGTTTATCACTGTGTTGCATCTCCTCTTCTTTTTCAACACTATAACTGTTTGGGAACTGAAGAGACCAACTTCTGTACTTTTGAAAGTGATATGTTTTCCAGTTGTTGCTTGATATAGGATTTCAGCTGATCAACAGTTCGGAATTGTGTCCATAATATTTACGCTTCTTAATACAGCCAATATTTTCAGTGGTGACAGGTCTGGACTTCAGGCAGGATCACAGCGCACTTTTACACTTCATTTCATTCCATCTTAAATGAGCTCAGGCCCAGAGAAGATGGCAGTGTTTCTGGATCCTGTTTATACATGGTTTCTTCTTTGTATGGTAGAGTTTTAATGGGCATTTCTGGATGCAGCAATGAAGTGTTCAAAGAGAATGGTGGATTTTTTCATATCTGAAGCAAGAGTGGAGCTTGATTTTCTTCTCTCTCTCAAAGATAAAAACTTTAAGTGCTGTTTATTTGAGGGGCTAGTTTTGGTGGTCTTCCAGATCTTGCATAGTTTTAGGAGTTCCATTTTCACTAGATCTTCTATACTCCAGTTTTGGAAACTGGAACGTTTCCCTTTTTTATGTTAGCTGATTATCCAATCTCCTCAGAAATGTTAACTAAAAGTGATTTACTTGTACTTAATTGCCGTGTTGACTAGAATTTTTCATTCAGAGATATATTGAGATATATATTTACTTTGGTCCAAAAAGGGAGCTATTCAGCTCTTCAAAACTAAACATTTTCAGGTGCTGAAGAATCTTCTCTTCATACTAATGGGATGAACTGTTTAAGTGGACAAGTCTGGACAGTGTCTCCTCCTCTACAATACCGTTAACATTAGTCAGCCAGAAGTGTCTGTGGTTTTATGATGCCTTTGGGTCTTTTGGTAGTAATTAGGGAAGGCTGGATACAATCTGGAACTCTGTTTTCCCTAAAGCACTGTCATGTTTATCCCACGTTAAGTGCAAAGAGTCTTGGAGATGATAATTAGACATCTTGGGGTGGTCTTTTTTGCTTCAATGCTTTTAGACAGTTAGGAATACTGCTTGTTACAGTGGTTTCCAAGCCTGGTCCTGGAGAGCTACCATCCTTCAGAGTTTAGTTCCAACCTGTATCCAATAAGATGCTCCACCCCTTACTTAATGCTAATACATCTAATCTAGCTAAATAAGGACTTGGAAAGAGGTCAATGAGCTGGAGCAGGTGTAGCAAATTGTGGTTGGAACTAGGCTCTGCAGGAAGGTAGCTCTCTAGGATCAGGCTTGAAAACCATTGGTTTACTATAATGTTTGTATGTATCTGAGCAATAATGCATCCGTCTGGAATTGCATCAGTTTTTAGAATAATTTATGTGCTCACTTTTTGGCCAAAATGAATTTCTCCATTTCTGTTTGTCAGATTTTGACATAATTTGAAGATGCCTGTTGCCTTTTATATTGTGAGTAAATTTCAGGAAGAATGGACCAAAGGAAATGACCCAAAATGACTTGCAAAAATGTCTGGTTCCATTGACTTACATTAAAAGTCAAATAGATTTTTTCCTTCTCCTGCAAAATTGCCATTTTGGAGATACCATTTTGGAGCTACTGGTTGGTGTAGTGCAGTGGGTAACACCTTTGCCTTCTATGCTGTAGACTGGGGTTCAATCCCCTGCCTGGGTAAGCACCCTACACTATACCAATAAGAGTCCTTGGACAAGACTCCTAACACTACCTTCGCCTATTTGTGTAAAACAATCAAATTGTAAGTCACTCTGGACAAATGCCATAAATGTAAATACGAGGTTTTCTTCTGACAAAAGTGATTTGCTGAATTTAACACAATGAATGTTTTTTTATGTTTTATTTTTTTCCAATATGCAAATAAATAGAACTTTTGCACTAAAAGTTGTAGAAAAATGCTATATTTGCGTGGAATCTCAATAGAAGAAGTGTTCATTTTTCGGATTTTTTTTATTTATTTATTTTTTCATCGATATGCATTTTATTTCCCCATTACCAACATTACCCATATCGGTCCACTGGTTGTTTTAGATCCCAAATGAAATGTCTTAAAGGTATTTTTCTAGCACACAACATGACCTCTGGTTCCCATCACCACCACTACGAAGAAATCTTCAGTTCCTGCTGAGTTGACTGAGCCTCTCTATAGTGAAACACCTCAAGTCAAACTGCCCAGCATCACTTTATTTACACATCAAAGACTGAGTCATGAGGAAATTTTAATAGGTGGGTGGACTTCCACTTTAAACACATGACTCAGCCCTGAACTGCAGATCTCTGTGGAAAATCCTGTGCATTAGAGTGATTATAGCCATCATTCGGCCCAATGTGCTGAGTATAAACCACGTTCTGACCCAGTTGGCCCTGAACACAGGAAGAGGCCACGTTATGACGTTTGGATAAGACCAGAATTATGTAAGCAGTCTCCACAAAGAAAGCCCTCACATTCACCGGAGACCTGCATACACTGTCCAGCATTGATCTGTCCAGCAAAATGAAGTGAAATGAATGGGGAAAAAGGCATTTTTAGCATACAAACATATTCCAGACATCCAGTGCAAAAGTTATGGCACCTTTTGCATTATTTTTGGCTTTTCCAATATGGAAAACTTGCAGATACATAGAAATTGTGCACAAAAGTGGCATATTTAAGTTTGTGGAGGGTGTTTTTAATTACTGTCCCTCAGTAAATCAATAAAAACATTGCATATGATTATATTAATAGCTTCTACTAATAAAACAGTAGTAACTAATTGGGTGTTTACCTAATTTTGGTGGCTCATCGTCTTCTTTAATCGGCTTCTGCTCATTTTTCTCTCTCAGGTCTTCAGTGTTGTAGCTGACCACGGTGGTCAGCCGTGAAGCTTTTGCAGTAGTTCTGACCGCCGGTCCTGCAGTCGTGGGGAAAACGGTGCTCTTTCCAAGAACAACTTTTCTATCCGTTGGAGTCTGTCTTGTGTTGAACCTTGTAGTTGCGAAAGTCTGATTAGAGGTGAAATCGTACGACGTGGTCGTAGCTGAACTGTCACCTGCAGTGAATGCAGTTTTCATTCCAATCAGGAAAGTTATTAGGAATATAAGTGGTCCATATGATGCCATGGTCAGCCTCGTCCACTCCGCAGCAGAAATCAGCTTCAAAACTGCCCTCGGACCTCGAATCGCCTGCATTTAACCCTTTGATGCTGCTGAGGCAGCAGAGCCACATTACACGGAGTAGAAGGACTGCAGAAATTAGAAGGACTGCGCATAAACAATAATGAGAATTATTCTAGTTATTATTATCAAGTGGGAACACATTATTTTGATTACAGTCCTGTGCAAAAGTGAGAGACCAGTTAAAACAACTATTGAGTACAAGTTCTTTGTTTTCAGTGCCGGGAAAAGAATCAGAAAACACATATTTAGCTTTAATAATGCTAATTTATTATAATTTCCATATCATATCAAATATTCCTGAATTTGGTGTGTCCGCCTTCTTTCAGTTTTTTAAAGAAATCTGCAGGGTTGTTTTTCCACACCTCCAAAGTTCAGTCTTAGAAGCTGGTTGCACTTCCTGCTAAAGAGACTGGTTTTAACCTGATTTGCTTTAGCTTTGAAATATTTAATGTCTCATTTGATCAGAAATATCTCCTGAAGAGTATAAAAAAATTAAGATGTATTACATATTTTTTTCTTCTTTTTAGTAGTAGTAATATGAGTGATATTGATATAAATGATTATAAATAAAAATATACAAATTATAAAACAAAAATATTGTTAACATTAACAACAACAACAACAACAATAATAATAATAGTAATAATAATAATAATATAGTATTTAGTGTTAGCAGTAAATCAATAATAGTAAATAAGCAAATAAATAATGAGTAAATAAATGAGCATAAAAATATTTTCTTCATTGACGACAACAACAACAACAACAACAACAATAATCATATAGCATTTAGTGGTAGCAGTAAAACAATAATAGTAATATTTCATCCGAGTAAATAAATGAGCATTTATTTATATAATAGTTATATTTATTTATATGATTCCTATAGAAATATTTATTCAATTGATTTATTTATATCTCATTTTTATTTATATAATTCTTA
Source organism: Pygocentrus nattereri (assembly GCF_015220715.1). NCBI lineage: Eukaryota > Metazoa > Chordata > Actinopteri > Characiformes > Serrasalmidae > Pygocentrus > Pygocentrus nattereri. The sequence continues at coordinate 33,673,031 of NC_051224.1, forward strand.
TATAATTGTTTCTTCTTCTTCTTATTATTATTATTACTACTGTTGTATTTTTGAAGTGTTTTATGTCAGACATTCTCAGACAGAAGAATGTTTTTCATGTTTAAACATTAAAATAACAATGAAATGCAAGACCTCTCAGTCTTTGATTGGGATTAGAGGAGGATGTCAGTGTCAGCTGTGCTGAAGTTCATTTCTCTGATCAGTTAGTGTAGATCGCCTTCTAGTGGCAGTGAAGGTGCACCGCACACATAAACCCAGTGTTTCAGCTTTAACTCATTTCCTTCATTCTGACTCTTTTAGAGTATCTGTTGCCCTCCTGGAGTGAAGGGGACACAAAACCTCTGAGGAAGCCCTGCAGGCCACTTACTGTTTTAAAGGGGAATTTCACCAATTTCTCAAAAATCTATACTTACACATATAGACTGACATCTTGTACATCTTCTATCCATGTCCTGTACAATCTGGGAGGTTCTATATCAGCATTCTATCCGTGAGTCCCTGCAGCTCATTTACTATATATCTCAGACTAACTGCACATGTGGAATGTGAACAGCAGCACTTTTCATAGTTTTATTTCATAACTTAATACTGTACAACTGTACAGTGGAACAGTGCAATAGTGGTGTATATTGTGTATATGTGTATGTTCAGTGTCAGTGTATATATATATATATATATATATATATATATATATATATATATATAGTATTTAAATTCTATAAGTAGGCTATGCACCTAAGATTTTCACTCACTTTCCACCTGTGTAAAAGTGGTGTGACAATAAATGTGATTTGATCTGATTGATATAGTTCTATCATTGAGATGATAGTCAGTCCTGGCGTTTTGATCGTATATTAAGTTACCAGCTCAGACATGTAATAACTTCACGGTGGTGGTAGAACCCAGGGGTCACAATGTCTCCAACACAAATATAGCCATTTTATGTACTATCCAAAATGACCAGTGAACCTGTATGTCATGTGAGTTTGAATATGTGATGTACATGATGGCAAATTAGTGGTATATCCAAAAAAAAATGCATTTTATTTGGGGACAACTTGGCCTGACCATACCATGCATGCACCCCTCCAGCATAAATACATTTAAACGAACAATATTCTGGGCCACAGTTTCATCTGGACATTCAAATCAAATCAAATCAAATCAGATTTATTGTCACATCACAAGAGTACAGGAGTACAGGTGAGTGAAAAACTTGGGTGCAAGTTCCCACTGAATGCAGCGACAGTAAATACAACATGGAGTACAACAAAAAAAAAAAAAAAAAAAAGATTTTAGATATACATATATATATATAAAGAAATATAGAAATATACAATAAACCAACTTGAACAATATACACAGACATTATATACATAATTATATACATAATCTTATTGCACTGAATGTGAGGTAAAAAGTCATAAAATAAAGATACTGCAATGCTGTGTACATGTGCAATAATCTATGTATGTGTGTAAGTACGGAGATAGTCCAGTAGGTGACTTAGAGTAACTTAGAGTAAAGTGCATGGTAGAGAATGAGTCCGAATGTGCAGTGTAAAGTAAAGTAAAGTAGTGGAGTGCAGGGTAAAGTGCAGAGTAAAGTGCAGAGTCATTGTCTCATTGTCATAAAATGAGCTGGAGCTTTTAGAAGCCGGACGTCTGGTTCCTATCACCACACCTGTGATTAATTCTGACTCTGTAAGTTTCTTTAGAAAAGCACATTTCACACCAAACCACTCTGAAGGAACGTTTACACCTTTGTTGAATCCTCTTTGCTTTAATTACAAATCTGACCCACCGAAGCAAAGTGAAGAGTGTGGGAACGTCAGCTGGAAGTGTGTTAAAGGAAAACTCTGACATTTTTCAACCTAATCTCGACCTGCTGTGTCTGTAGGGTCTGGTCAGTCACCACTGACAGTCATTTTGAGGAGTTTCTCTGTAACTGATACACAACACACTTATGGTAGGATCCAGTGGACGGTTGCTGAAATCTGTCAGGAGCCATTCACGCAAAACGTGGCTTTGTATGCTTTCATAATTTCTTTAGTTAGTTCTGCACTGTTAGAAATAAGAGTACAGTGCAGGTACATTTTCATTCATCAAGGAACAAACAGCGTAAATGTTCCCTCAAAGGTACAGCAGTGGGTTTAAGGTCCAGTTGTGCACCTTAAATATGTTTTTCCAGGTGAAAAGTACGCATTTGTATCTTTTCATAACCAAATGTTTTAAAACAGAACAGTTCAATAAAAAGCCTGGAGGTGAGACGGGGGGTGTGGAGTCAGCAGCTTATTAAAATACAATTTCAATGGATTATGGTGCAGTTATGTTCCCTGACTAAAGGTACTGAGATGTACCCCTGAGGGTTCCACCACAGTGACAAGAGGGGCACTGCCCCAGAGACAGTCTCGTACCTTTTGTCTGAGCCTGATAGACTGAGCTGTTCTGGGTTTTTTCAGAGGTGAGCCTAGTTTTCCAGAGGGAAGCATTTCTTCATAAACAGCCTAGTGAGTTTCCCACAGCCCAGGGAGAGTGGAAGTAACCAGAACTGCTCTGTTTTGTGGTTGAATGTTGGAAAGTTGGAAAGTTGGATGAAACTGTAACAGAGCAGCTTTGAGAAGATGTTGGGTCATGTCTGTCTCAGCCTTAGACACTGTGGGAGTCTAATATTTGTAGTTATGAAATTAATCACTAATTTAAAATGTTAATTAATGGAACTGCAGAAGTCAGCAGCTTCCTGCCTGTCGAATTCTATGAGAAGTGAGTTTTAAATAAAAGGTTTTCCAGCTTCTGTTCTAAGAAAAAAATTCTCACTGTTGATTGTCTGTGATTGAATGATGTTGATGTTGTAGACAGAGATAAGATCGGTGATAATATTAATAATAATAATAATAATAATGATAAAAACAGCAGCAGTAACAATAACAGCAACAACCAAAACAACAATGACAATACCAACAACATCAACAACAACAACAACAATAATAATAATAGTAATAATAATACAGTAGTTAGTCGTATATTAACATTTTCTCACAATAAATAAATGAGCAATATAATGTAATTACTATAAATATATTTAAAATAAATGTTACTATAAAACAATATAATTAATATTTAAAACTTATAAATGATTTACTTATATAATTTTCTTATTATTATTAAAAACAAATAATAATAATAGAAGAATAGAAAAGCAATTGAATAGTGATAAAAATGAATGTCATAAAAATAAATTTGAATTCTGGGAATTTGAGAATATAGCACATTTGCTATAATAATAATAATAAATACAACAATAACATGAATAATAACAACAACAGCAACAACAACAATAATAATAATAATAATAATATAATAGGAAGAAGAAGAATGAATGCTGCACCTGATGATGGTGATAAAACAATTCAATACAATTAGAAAAAACAGTAATAAAACAAAAATAATTTTGAATAAATACGATAGAAATAGTAAAATTTGTAATGTACCTATTTATCCCTTGACATACTACTTTCTGTTTACTATTTATTATATTTTTTCTTTAAATATAAGTAAAATAATAACAATAAAAATATGCTATTCAATGAGTATATATATATATATATATATATATACAGCATATATACAGCAATTATACAGTATAGTTGATAAACCTCTGGACTTCTACAAATACTATAATAAGTTTCCATCACAGGCCAGAAACTGAGGATTTTTATGTTTTATTTTCTCCCAGAAGCACTAGGTGGCACCAAAGCACTGTATGTGTGTTTAAAATGGGTCTTAAAGCTCGTGTGCCAGACACTCAACTGACCCCACAAGCTGTCTATTTGATGAAAATGTGTGGAAATAGCAGAACTTGTGCTACAACAACAAAAGCGAATACAAATAAATGAATAAATAAATAACATGGGAAAAAAAGGCCTCACGTCTAGCCAAGAACTCTTTGTACGTTATTGCATTTTTAAAAGTTGTGGAGTGGTTTGAATGTTCTTCTCGCAGTGAGCTGGGGGATCTGCTCCCCTAGTGAGCCCCATTCTATAGTAACAAGGTAAGAGACCAGCCCTCCATCAATTATGGATCTCCGACACGCCTCACAGAACCACTTTGACTTCATGACGGCCTTATTTTTGAAAGGAAAACAAATTAAAACATGTCTAAAGTCCTTCAGCCATTTCTGTACTGTCAATTATTGATTTTAACGGTTGTTTTCTGTCTTTTTCTACAATGCAGACTGTGGTCCAGCTTTGTTTTCATTTCTTTTAGGTCTGCATTTTTCAGACGCGGTCCGTCTGCTTTTTACGAATTGATGCTGATGTTTTATGCATCGGAGTTTAGATAAGAGAGAGCTTCATTGGAGCAAACTCCTGATAATGAAGCTTATATACAGTTTGATTTATGCACAGTTTTCAAATGAGTCACTGAGGGAGGTTATCTGCTCTGTCCTCATTTGAATTACGATCCACTTACTGTCCGCAGAGGAAGCTCGAACTCACACACTGGCCTGCAGGTAGAGAATTCTCTCCACTAGCCGTGGACTTGTTTTTACACCGCAGTATGAGTGCAGTCACGCTGAGATTTGCCCAATCTGAGTGACTGTAAATGGAACAAGGATTAACTGTTTGTACAGGACTGTATATTGTATAATACTGACCTTTGGTTATTTAGCTATATTTGTATATAGCACAGTAGCTGTGAGAGTGTGATAGGTGTACAGTGAGGTTTCAACAGCCTTTCAGTAGTCAGGTTTTGTAGAATACGCAAAGATTTAACTCCTGAAATACACTTCAGGTACAACATGCATATCATACATGTGCATCACAAAACATATATATATATATATATGCAAAATTCAATATGTAATATTATATGTTGCACACAATATTTTTTATCATTTATCATCCATTGCATTTCCGTACAACAGACTGCTGTACAACACATAACTCCTTAATCTAACAGAACATAACACACCTTATATATTGTATTTGCAGTATTGTGTGTATGTATGCATGTATGTATCATTCATAGATATATTTGTTATTGTGTATATATTGTTATATTGTCATAGATATGTCATATTTATGCTTGTTATTGTCTATTTTGTACTATTACTACTATTTGCACATCTGCTATATATATAAATATATATATATATATATATATATATATATATATATATATATATATATATATATTTTTTTTGTCTTGGACCACCACATGCCATTAAAACAAATGATGAAATGAGAAATGATGCATGCTAGTGTAGTAATATAAAATAAAATGTCTTATTTTCAAAGTTGCAGTTGTGAGCTGGTTTGAAGAAGTTTGTTCCTAGATGTTTCCTGGAGACCTCATTGGATGAACACTATAAATAACTGTACTGACAGGAAGAGGGGTTTGGAAATGGTTAAACAAACACATCAACATGCACAAAGCTACTATTTATGGTATTAATGGAATTTACTTGTATAGTAATATAAATCGTTCTGTTTAAATGCTTTATGTCCAATTTCCCTTTTATTTTACGTCTACATTGATGTTTACATGATACTTTGTTGCCACCTTTCATGCACACCATAAAAGTCAACCTGCTTACTTAATGCAGTGAAAATTGCAAAGCTTAACTTAAAGCTTTAACTTTATTAAAGCAAGAACACTTTCTGCAAATGTGTATTGTACAATCATAAAATCATAGCAATATATATACATATAAACGGTAAAATATATTAAAAGGTAAAAACTCTACTTTTAATAGAAGTCAATGGAACCAGACACTTTTTTCCAGGTAGTTTTAGGTTGTTTGTTTTGGTTGATTCATCATGAAAATTATACACAATATATAGGACTGTGGGTATTTTCATAATATGTCAAAAAATGAAAAATGGACAAAAATGGATATACAAGGTCTTATTCTGACAGCAGCAATATATATATATATATATATATATATATATATATATATATATATATATGTGTGTGTGTGTGTGTCTGTGTGTGTGTGTGTGTGTGTGTATGAAAATATATACAGATACACACAAACACAAGTTCAAAATTATATGTTTTGTTTATATGTAAACATAAACAACCTCTATACAGAACATTGTACATTTTACAGTCTGAGTCTGAGAAAAACTCATTAAAATGGCCTGTGCAAAAAGTTATAGCTGAAGGAAAAAAGTTTATAAGACTGCATGTTACACATGTATATTTTTGTACATCATTATGAAAAAATATGAAAAACATGAAAAGTATGTGTATATAATGTTGATGTATAACTCACTTCATCTAAAAAGGCTTTTCTTCTAATGAAGGTGGTATTAATCATAATATAACACTGATATGTTTCTACGTGTAAAGCCCACTCTCAACATTGTGTATCCTAAAAAAACAAAAACAAAAAACAACGGAAATTCATGATCACGATGTTTAACGTGTTTTGTACTGAAAACACTCACATAATACGTGTAATAGATACGGACCCTGTTCTCCTGTTGCTGTAAGTACAGAAATGACTTCATTATCTTCTCTCTCTCATGTGTTGTATAAGGCTTTTTGTTAAATAGCTGGAATGTGACAGCGTGCCAGATCGTTTTTTCCCCCTCATAATAAATTAGCTGAGTGGCCGATGGTGGCGGCGAGATGAAATCTGCAGGTTTTGTTCGACCACAGTGTAGCGGGGAGAAAAACGGCCGGCGTTATTGCTCCCTCTGGCCTGACAGGGGCTGCAGGTCCTCTTCAACACAGCTTCATAAATTCAGTAGCTAATTATAATCTGCTCTTACGGATAAATAAAGCACAGCCTTCTGCTTTAATTGTCGCGCTGTAAAGGAAAATAAAGAAGTTTTAACATGAGGAGTCACATTGTTGCACTGCATGCCGGCAGCCTATTAACATCATGGTCATTTTTTCTCTAATTATATTAAATTCTGAAGAGTACTATACATCAGAGCTATGAAATATTTCATAATTATAATTAATTTTATACGCAAAAATACCTTTTTTTTGGTCATAAAGTGTGTGAACTCTTCTTTTGTTATCAGGATCCGAAGCTGTATGTGCTTGTGTATGCATATAGTATTGTGCAATAGTCAGAGATCACCCTTCATTCGTTTCAGGTCCAGCAAATGCAGTCATTACATACAATTCATTTTTCAGAAGATATTTCTGAGGAGATGAGATAAAAAGAACCAACTTGCATAAGGAAGAACAAAGCAAATGGAAACAAGGGAAAAAGCAGGAGGTTCCAAAATGGGAGTTAAAAAAAAAATTGTAGGGATGCTCCTAACAACCACCTGCAAGACCTGATAGACCAGCAAAGCTGCCCCCCATCAGATAATCAGCACTCAACCTGCTTCAGATCTGAAAGATCTGTCCATCTTTCGACCGTGAGAAGACAACTCAGCACTATGAGTCTGGAAGGATGTGTAGCTGTCAAGACTGAGAAAAGGAAACAGGCACATCAAACCGTCAGAACAACGGACTGACCCACCAAGAGTCCAGACGTCAACATCATTGAATGTGTTTTCAATGTGGATCATGAGAAGCTTAAAGTGCAACCAACTTCTAAGACTGAACTTTGGAGGTGTGGCAAAATATCCCTGCAGATTTCTTAAAAAAACGGAAAGTGGGTCTCCTGAGTAGAACGGAAGGTGTAATAAAGGCAAAGTGGGAATGCAAAAACCGAGAAATTAGATATTATTTAGTATTTTTTTTACATGTTTTAGTATTTAAGTACATGTTTTCTGCTTTTTTGCTGATGCTGAGAAATGAATAACTTCCACTTAGTGTCCATTTGGCTGGACATTACATGAATGAAGGGTGGCCTTTTGCAGAGTGTTGTATGTGAAGACACATTTGCAAGATGTAACAGGCTTGTAACATGAAACTAAAACATTATCTATTCACACTTTATTGGGATGGTCCTTTATAGATGATCTTCATATTGCTGATATCGAAAGATGGTAACTTTACAGGAGAAGGAAAAAACCTACTTTTCTTAGAATGTAAGTCAATGGAACCAGAGCTTTTTCCAAGTCATTTTGGGCCCTTTCTTTTAGTCCATTCATTATTAAATTTACACACCATGTAAAGACCAACAGTCCGTTTCAAACGATGTCAAAGCCTAAAAAACATCAAAAATGGAGATACGAGGTTATTTTCCGACATAGACTTGTATTATTAACAGTAATCTGGTTATACTCATTATGGTTAGGGCTAGGTAGGTGTAGGTTTTACCCTGGGATTAGGGTTAGGGTTAAGTTTAGGGTTAGATTCAGGTTTAGTTGCATTTAATAGATATTTTGTTGAATGCTAGTTAAACGCAGACTGAGCATCTACAGTGGACCATCCAAATAAAGTGTTACCCATAATCTTTGACAGCATAATAACATCACTGAAAATAACATAAGTACAAATGTTACAACTTCCCCCACAGACTTATAGGGTTAACCGCAACTGACTGAGAGACTAGTTTTTTTATGCTGAACGTCTTGCTAATTGATGCAAACACAGTTAGTTCAGCACATATTTTGTTGTCTTGATGTTTGGGTTCTTCTTTCCAGCCTAAATACATAGCAAATGCATCAAAATAAACAATATATCAGTAAAAAGAGGCTGTCATATTTATTTTTGACCACAAAGTAGAACACAATACAGGCAAAATATTGGTTATGTGACATCTGTAATATTATTTTTTGACAAAGCTCAAGTTCACTGTTTTGAATACTGGTTTGTAATATTGACTCTCATTGGTTACTTTGGCAGGCTTGGTGGTAGCACTGCATCACGGCTCACCCCACTTTGTGGAGGCTTTACTTTAGCCTGGATAGCTTTCACTGTGAGTTGTTTACACTTATCAAAATGGTGCAATATTATAGCCGCCAAGAGAGTAGCTACAATGATATGTGTGAATTCCTTGGCTTATATGCACAAGTCAGTATTTGGGAAGAAATAACATGATAAGGAAAACTACAAAACCATTGATGGTGAATCTTATGATGTATCTGTCCAATTGTTGTCAAAATTTGGAATACAAAAATGGGAATATGCGAAGGAAACCAAAAGCATGTTCAATTCTGTGGGATGTATAAAAATGCTGAGCCCATTTGACCTAAACTGTCAATCAAGATGGCAAAAGGAAAAGATCTAAAGGCACCTCACAAAATGGCGAATGGAAACATTGATTGGGCTGGTTCCCATTTTGGAAATGGAAGCTTGGAAGAATGGAAGTTTTGCCAGGAAGACTTCTGTCCAATCATGGGCCTATAGCTGTCTTTCAAAAGACTCGACTTGTGTACCTATTCTGCTGCTTTCAGGTGCTTAAGTTTTGACGTTCCCCTCCTTCCTCCCCACCACCACCACCAGTTGGGTCCCTGTCTGGTTGTCTGGGGGTAGGCTTCACCCTGCCCTTCACCCTGGGGGTAGGCCTGCTCCTCTTTAATTTCTACTGAATTGTTATCTTTCAACTTGTAAAATTCCATTGAGGATATGAAAAATTGCCCCCGTTCACTCTCGCCTCCTGAGTCTTTCGGGCAGGACAGTTTTTTCAGCTCTCTTTCAGAAGCTGAAACTTCACAAGTCATTGCAGTCCAAAGGAAAACAAGCATCTCCAAAATAGTAACTTTACAGGAGAGGGCAAAAACCCTCTTACCTTTCAATGTAAGTCAATGTGAAGAGCTTTAATTCCAAGTCATTTTGGAGCATTTCTGTTGGTCCATTCATCATGAAATTTTCACCCAACATAAAGGATTGCTAGTGTGTTGAAATGATGTAGAAAAATAAAAATGGGCAAAAATGGAGAAACATGATTTTCATTGGACAGCAACAAACCTAAATGCATACTTTCATTAAGAGATCCAGTCTTGCCCCACAAGTCTAGCTAGCTGGCTTTCCCAACCTGTAACCAAGCCCCCCAGAAAGAAATTCTGACTACACCACTGGTATGGCGTGTGTGTGTGTTTAATGAGCTGTGAGGCTGTGGGCTCAGGCTGCAGGCTGACCTGCTGTGCAGCTTCTGTTCATCTACAGCAGGTGAGGGGGCCACACTTCGATGTGCTACAGTGTGTGTGTGTGTGTGAGTGGAAGAAAGTGAGCTTGAAGAATGTGCTCCGAGCGCTCGAACACATTTGGGGAAATACCCCCCTGTATTAACCTCTGGCCACAGCAGCATCAGCACAATAACTTTACCTGTATTTCGTCACTGTTATACGAAACTTTCTAACTGTGTTTTTCTGCTCTGGAAAATACTTAGAGGTGCAGTGTATAAGATTTAGCGGCATCTAGTGGTGGCGTTGCAGATTGCAACCAACTGAATATCCTCCCCCCACCCCTCGCTTTACAAGCATTAAGATTAAGTCACCCTTTTTAGTCCCACAACAAGGACATTTCACCTCTGCATTTTAACCCATCCATGCAGTGAAACACCACATACACACTAGTGAACACACACACACTAGGGGGCAGTAAGCATGCTTGCACAGAGCAGTGGGCAGCCCTATCCGCAGCACCCGGGAAGCAGGTGGGGGTAAGGTGCCTTGCTCAAAGGCACCTCAGTCACGTGCTGTCGGCTCAGGGGAACAAACTGTCGCAAGGCTATGAAAACATGGGGGTCTCTGTTGCAAGAGGGCTAATTCTAAGCTATCAAAACCACAGTTGTTCATATTTACAGGTGGTTATACATTAATGAAAACATGGTTTGGTTGACTATATTCCATTTATGCTGATCCATCCCCCTAAATTTTATACACTGCAACTTTAAATGTGAATTTCACCATTTTTTTTAAATTTCTGTCTAATTCAATTGTAAACAAAGTCATTGAGAGTGGTTTGATGTGAAAACTTACTGACTCAGATTTTCTCACAGTAGTGATAGGACCCAAATGTTATGATGTTGTCAACACAAAAATAGCAGTTTTATTTGTTGTCCAACTCCACCAGTGAACCTGTACATGTCCTTTGAGTTTTAACATGTAGTGCTGTTGGTAAATTAGTGCTAAACTGGTATGTTTTCTTTAAGGACTATTTTGCCTTACAATGTTCTGCATGTATCTCTCCACCAAGTAAACAGTATCTAAGGCATCAGGAGGTTTCATGTATATGAATCAACTTTTTCATCAAACTCTTCAGACATCTGGTTCCTACCGCCACTACTGTGAACAATTCTGACTATAGAACAAAGCATTTCAGATCAAATCGCTTTCATGGACATTGTTTACATCTTAACCATTTAATTATGCAGAAAATATGAAAAATCTTCCCTAAAGATACAACAAGTATAGTTTTTTTAGTCCATTTTCATTTTGACTTTCAAAGAAGGCAAGATTTTAAAAATTTGAATTTAATGTTTTTATTACAGAAGAGTTCATGTCAATGTAAAAGCACCCCAGAACAGTAAAAGCTGCCTCCAGCTCTGCTAATTTGTCTTATGTGAGAGCTAGTAGTGCCAGTTAGCCACCAAATCACACACCAAGCAAGAAAACCTTCAAACATTTTGATCTTTTTACTTTTATATGGTGGTGTGCAAAAGTTTAGGCACCCTCGTCAAATCACATTTCATTGATGAGTGGAAATAAAGTCACGCGTCCTCTCCGGAGAACACACTTCTGCACATTTTAATGCCTAAACGCTGTCCGTTTGCTAAATTTAGCACAATGGGGGAAAATGAAACATAAAATGTGGCCTGTGCAAAAGTCATGGCACCCTTCGTGCCTGAGGTTTCCCTCTTTTCCAATATTTTGAACACAGCAAATTGATAGGAACTGCGCACATTTGCGGCAAAATGCCAGTTGTAAGTGTAGAGGACGTGTTGATGTATTTTCCCTTAAAAAATATCAACAAAAGTCATTTGACCACAGGTGTTCAAACCGTTTTGAGGATGTTTAAATGTAAGTTCTGTTTTATGCGCACTTTCACTTGTCATAGAGCAATATTTTGACAGACTGCCTAGAATTTAATTTCGGTACAGTTACTCCGTGCCTTATACACGGTGTGAAAACACCTGTTGGATTAACCATTAACATTGTCAAAATCATGTTTTAGCTAAGGAAACGATTTAAGCTGAGAATTTCGGAATATTCTATATGAATATTGGGAAATAAAATCTCCAAAAACTGTGTCGGTATATGTCCAACAACAATGTAACTACTAATGATGTAGTGACTGTTACAGATGAATTACAGAAGTACACCATATGTAATTATACATGTGCATCAACTTCAGTTCTGCCTCATGTAATTACACTAGTGTATCCTAGTAGATGTAACAGCCTATTCTCCCTCATGTAATTACACATAGGTAAAAACATAAATGTAATTACATTCATAATCAGACTGGAACAGCACTTGCTTTCAGAGGTTTATTTCCAGCAGTAAAAGGAAGTATTTAATAATTTACATTAAGACACTACTAACACGGTATCTGCCAGCTTTCCTAACATTTAGCTAGCATTTATGTTGCAAATGTATTTCTGTAATGTGACAGTAAAGCCTAACTTTTATAACAGGAATCAAATGTGTTACATTTCCCCAAAGCAGTGTCTACATTACCACTGCTTTATTACACAGTACCTACATAACAGCTACACAGGAACTACCCACTTATTTTACAGTATAACTTTAACACTGCACTACAGGAAAGTTCCTCTGTAGTTGTTAGAAATATACCGTGTAATTACAGAATGGTATTAATCAATGTGATGTGATTAGGTTACCTTGTTTCAACACAGTTATTCCACAATAATTGTGTAAAACATAAATGTAGTGCTATATAAAACATACTACCTTTAACTGCTGGAAAAGACTTCTGATCTATAGTGTGTCAAAAAAAGATACACTTGTGTAATTACATGAGGTCAAACTGATGATGGTACACATATGTAATTACATAGGCTGTACTTCTGTAATCCATCTGTAACACTGACTAAATCACCAGTAGTGACTACACAGTTACTAGAGACACTAGTGGTTGGATAGCATAGTGGGTAACACCTCTGCCTTCTATGCTGTAGACTAGGGTTCAATCCCCACCTGGGTAAACACCCTACACTATACCAATAAGACTCCTTGGGCAAGACTCCTAACACTGCCTTCGCCTACTTGTGTAAACTGATCAAATTGTAAGTCGCTCTGGATAAGAGCGTCAGCCAAATGCCGTAAATGTAAATGTAAATGACACTTAATATAAAGTGGGACCGACACCATGGTTACAGCTCCAGACTTAAGCCAGACCCAGGTGAGGATCTTCTCCTGTGCTCTTGTTTCACTCTGGGCAGTAAATCTTCACCATCAACAGCATCAACGATTTAGAAGCCTGACCTCTGACACTGTTATAACAGAGCTCAGAAACAACACACATCGCTACATATTAACCTGTAATGAATGAACAATCAGGCTACATTATTTCCCCCCAAGATGCAATGAATGTGCGTTCAACATATTCAACATGCTTTATTTCCCTTTTTCTGAAAGTTTGCTCTGCTCATTAGCGCAGGGTGCTGTTTCCACTCAATAGGACTCCAGTGGTATAAATATTAATCCCGCCCCCCCACCGGAAAATCTAACAGCGTGTTACACTCCACTGATAAATTATTGACCTCTAACAGAGCAGTGAAACTCTCGATAATCCAGTTGTTCAGATGACTTTGTAGCGCGCATGTTGAACAAATACAGCGCTGCTTAATTGAAGATGTTTGTTTACCCCCGCTACGCTACAAACGGCAACGTTACACGAAAGCAAATAAGCCCTTAATTAGTCTTGTTTCTGTTTTACAAGATTCCTGCTGCCATCACAATTCTCATCTCAATATTCTTCTGATGTTTAATACATGCCAGCCAATTGTTGGGTGACGTTCAGTGTTTGGGCTATAATTAGCAGTCTTTAGAGAAGAGGATATAAAATAATGCTTTTGCCTTTGTTTATTCATTATTGGTACTTTTTTAAATGTTGCCTGATTTGCTTGTTGAAATGAGCAGGAAATTGGTGGAGTTACTGTTTGGGTTAGTATGGAGATGAAGTGATGACAGACGGTCATGTATCGAGTCATTTTGGCCAGCGCAGTGCTGGAAGTCACTGAGCTGTGCTGGAAGTCTACAATGAGTTTAAGGCGACTGTGGATAGATAAAATAAAAAGAAGAGGTGATTCACAGACCCCTGGAAACAAAGGCCTGTGTTCAAGTGCATACCCTATGTTTTCTAGGCTGTAAATCAGAGCTCTTCGTGCAGTTTAGGATAACAGAATTAAAACAGCAGATCAGTAAAAATACCAATTTCATATTTGCATTGTAATCAGTCTGCAAACAGACATGTCTGGTGTTTGAAATGGGAAGTTGTTCAGTTTTGCACTGCAGCTATGAGGCTATTGAAGCCAGTAAAAGTGGTGCATTCAACTAAAGCTTGTAACTTTCTGACCTCAGACTTGGAAAATAAATGACAATGCCCCTTTATCTGGGACTTTGTACTTGTAATGGTAGAAATGAACCCTCTGGGGTCCATGAACTCACCTGTGCATCGAATTTCATGTTTCTATATGTGTTTCTCTTTTTTTGAATAATACAGCCCAGAAATACGATTCAAACTTTTCCTCAATCTCTACTCCATGCTATTCCAAGATCTTTTCTGACTCACATCCAGAGTTATGAGCCAACGAAGAGGGGCTGAGATCCGTGTCATCTGCCATTTTTTAGTCATGTGTAATTGGTAGATTCATGGGTCTGTCTACATTTTGTGTAAAACTGACCAGTGGACACTGGGAAATCACTAAGGACTGACCATTAATGTCAGAAAGCCTTCATTCGTCACTCAGTTGACATCGCAAAACACGTGAAATGGCGTGCAAAAAGTTTACAGCCGCTGAAGTTGTGGCAGTGGTTTTGGAAAGCAGTGATGAAGACAATGAAGCATTTTGACACAAAACATAAGGGGATCATGTTACATGTCTTTAAAGACATTAAAATGCCCTTAGACCCCAGAGGGTTGAAGTAGTGAACTTGAGATTACAAGTAGAGGAGTGTTTGCTTTGGATCAACAAACAGACGCAATTTTTAAATACTTTTGAACTGACCAAAAATGTTGCTGTTTCAAGAAGGTAAACACAAGTTATCACTTATATCATTCATAACATACTGTTAGCTTGCTGCTAACAGGACTTGTTTTCATGGTGCCGTCCAAGTATCTTTCCACTTTGTACCTTGAATGACTGAACATTGAAAATAATGCAATTCTGAAATTTTGTCGACCACAGAAAAATGTGATACATTGCATGGCTAAAATCATGTACTGCAATGCTACAGGTGCCTACTCTTTTTAAAAAATAAATAACAGTATGTCATACAGCATCAGAAACCACAAAACTGGGCTGTACATAAACTTTTCGAGCATTTAACACTGGTGCTATAAAGGTGCAAGAATTGTAGCACAAATTACATTTTTTTAGCACTGAGATGAAAAAATGTCACAAAATGACTCATAAAAGTTCACCTTATTAACTGTAACTATGGAAAAAAGAAGCAGGAAAAGGTTCATGTATATTTACCACAAGGGGGCACTATTAACACTGAAGAAGCCTTCTTTTTGCATCTATTAATAAGAGAACTCCTGCCAGCAGTAATGCATATATAGTTGGAGTCCTACATTTCTAAATCGGAAACAAATAGCTTGTTACTGTCACGATTGGCCCCTCCCAGTCATCCATGTGCTTTTGTTTTGGTTTCAGTCTTCCATGTGCTTTTGTTGACTTGTCCATATGCTTTCTTTGTTTTGTTTCTTCCCTGTCCTGCCCCCTTGTTTCTTGACTTTGACCCTGACTATGGATTTGCCCTTAATAAATCTTGTTTATTGCAGCATATGCGTCATCATCACTCCCCAATGTTACAGTTACTTTAAGGTAAGGGTCAATGTTATTTAATGTTTTTAAAATTTTTTTATTTAACCAGTTAATTTTACATAAGCGGCTACAGATGCGAAAGACTGCAGATATTGCATAGGTTGCCTCCATCTCCAGACACACATTCCGGCAGGCAAATTCTGATCTCTTAAAGCATTGCAGGCTTTAAATGGGACATCACTGCCCCAAAGGCAAGAACTTTAGGGCATTTTGTAAACTGAGAGACCCTCTTTTTAGGTATTATACATTACCTGATGTACTACAACTACTGTAAACACTAGACTTGAATAAAAAAATAGCTCACACGACTACACTTGAGCAGAGTATTGAAAACACCAAGTAGTTATAACAGATCAGGAATACTTGGATTTCACACTTGGTTATTTTCAGCTAGCACATGTAACAATACTGTGGCATTGTGCAGCCCTGAATTAGCAAGTTTAGTTGAGATTACTTAACAACATGACATAGTTGGATGAAAGTGATGATGTAGCCATGCACTTAGCTCCATGCTAATTGTTGGCATTTACACGTTTGTCACTTGTTAGCTTTGTTAGCATTTTAGCTCCAGTGCAAAACTAAGGAACGTCAGAAATCACACTTGTCTTTGACCACTGACTACAGTTGGGCCAACATAGAAAACTCTACACTTCAAGCTACTTCTTTATCAAAAACATTCAGCGCTACATGCTGTTTTATTTTTGTACTGCGTGACTTTTGTCGGATAACAGAAGCTGGAAGAAAGTTGAGCCTTGTCTTAAAACTTTCCTGAACTTCCATGAGCTTTCTCCAGTGCACCATACGACCTGAAGCCTGAGCTGTTTGGCCCCTGTGTATGCGCTACATGTGGAGGAGTGCTGTAATATTGATGGGCTCAGATATCTCCTGGTGCCCTCCGTTTGGTCTCTCTCATGTTCTATAAACTATTCATGATCCTCATCCCTTCCTGAGACCCCCCCCTTTCCCTTGCATCCCATAATGCATATGTAATGTTCTGCAAGGCCTCCGCACACACATACACACTCACCTTTCTGTGGGAGCAGGATGCGGTGGAGGTTTGGTCTCAGCTGTTGTAGAACTGTGAAGGATAAAGGAATCTAAGTTTACATGAGGACAGTTCAAATAAAGCAATTTATTTGAACCATGTGATGCTATGCATTTCTGTGATACTTAAGGGGTAAGGGGTGTTCTTAAATGGTATTGTAATTGGTAAAAATATTGAAGTTCATAAATATTAATCACAATAAACTATTCTTCCGCCAAGATATCGCTGCTGTAGGAACAAAACCTCGTGTCCCCATTTTCATTGTTTTAAGTTTTCAGAATTTGAAAGTGGCAGTTGCCCTTTACTTTGTATGTAAATTTAATGAAGAATGGACCAAAAGACCCAGCCCAAAATTACTTGGAAAAACATCTGGTTCCCTTAACTTACATTGAAAGCGAAGTAGGTTTTTTCCTTCTTCTATAAAATTGCCATTTTGGAGATAACAGCGATATGCAATTTGTTTACAATGTGCTATTGTTGCTGAGCAACTAAGAAGTGCAGAACAACTAAAATAACTTTTTATGAACTGTTGTCATTGTACAGTTAAATGCAAAAGTTTGTGCACCATTCGTTTTGGTCTAATTACAGATTTTATTAATTGTGTAAGCAAAAATAAGTTAATGCATCCTCTAAAGAGAACAGACTTCAGCCCATATTACTGTTTATTTGTCAATTTTAACACACAGCGCAGGGAAAAATAAAATATAAAACATTTACACTTTTGTATACAACTGTATATGAACTATTCTGCTGAATTAGTTTAAACTGTGACCCCATAATAGAAATATTATTTAAAACAACATTTGCATTTTCATCAGTTGTTAAGGATCATTTTGAAGTGTAGTTAAAAGATTTAGATTTAGCATGAGTTTAATTTTGTCATGTCACTATGACAGAGACAGAGACTTATTTTAGCCACATCCCTGCATTTTAGAGCAGGAAGTGAGACTGCATCCTTTTCCCTCATGGCCACATGGTGAAGAGTTGGATTCCATTGTTTTGAGCTAAATATGTCCCAAAGTTTGGTAATCAGAGTGTAACATTCAGAATTATCAATGCCAAAACACTTCTGCAACTTTTGTATCTTTAATATAAACATTATGGTTTTATGATTGTACAGCTCTTCACAGCTGTGTTTGCTCACCATATACTGGCTAACTGCTGGAACAATAACTACTGAAAAGTTTTGGTAGCAAATTTATTTTAGTTCAAGTGACTAAAATGTGTTTAAACTCTGATTCATTTGGTACACTCCCATGCAAAACAAAAAACGCAAACCAAAAAAAGCCAAGCCCAAAATAAGAATGGTATTTACAAATGGTGTTGGCCTGGCCAGAGTCTGGATTTAAACCCTATTTGGTCTCAGGCTAAATTCAAACTAGCTTGATTGAGGCTATCAATGCTGAGTGGAACAATACTGACTCTTTTTAAAAGTCTGTTTGTAAGTTTACTCACAAGTTTTTACATTGAAAAAAGTCAAAGGAAAAGTTTCCCCAAACTAAGCTACTTTATTTAGTTGTGTAACTGTTGCTAATTTGCTGACTAATGATTTGTTGTTAAAACCATTGAAAGCTTAATTTTTTATGATTTTGGGCTTGACTTATTTTTTACAGAAGAGTGTATATAGACTGTTGTTGTTTCGAATGTGTCTGCTAATTTATTCCATGCAGTCTGTTTCATTTCACATAATAACTCATCTCAAAAACTTTGATATCCAGGGTGCTTGGCCCCCTAGAGGACACTAAAGTTCCCGAGTCTTCAACAGTGACAGTCACTTCTTTCTCTTCCTTCTTTCTTTTCTTTCTTTTTGTCTCCCTTTCTTTCCATCCTTTTCCCAACTCTCTCAACACCTGTTCTCATGCATCCAACTCATTTGCTGTAGTTCTTTGATTCTCTCTCTTTCTCTCTCTCTTTCTCCCCATCTCTCCCTTTCTTCACCCTCTCTCAGTTTCTCTCATTAACACCCCGGCTCCAGTAGATGTTGGGGGTGGAGGCTTGCTGCTGCTTCGGATCTCCCCGACCTCCTGTGTGTGGCTCCTCAGACCCGGGTCCAAGCCATCTGCCTTTGGTCCTCCTCAAACTCTGCTGACTACAACAACAACAACAACACAACAACACAACAACTCCCGTTAAAGGAATACTTTTATGAAGGTTCTCATTTGCCCAGTCTAGCAACCAAGACAAGTTTGGCATCTGAGGTTCGCTTCCTTAGTTTTGTACTGGAGCTCCAAGGCTAATGAAGCGAACAGGTTGTAATGTATACCAATTAACATTGTGCAAACTGCATGACTAAATCATCACACACTTAACTCAACCTGCCTCGAGTTGTTAAGGAAACTCAAATAGGTTTGCTGTTTTGGTTTCTTATGTGGTCTGAGAGACTTTTAGCAGTAGAGTAATATGTAGTATTGTACCATAGTACTGAACACAATGAGTGAAAACTTTATGAACATTCACAGATGAAGCAAATAACATTGACTCTATTGTAACATTGGCAACTGTCAAATGTATTGGATGGTAAGCGAACAGGTGATTCTCATAGTTGACATATTGGATGTAGGAGACAAAACCAAAGGCAAAATCATTATGACTACGTTTAGGTTTTAGCAGGTAAAAGTGTTCTTCAAATTTGAGACACTTTCGTATGTGGTACTGAAATCCGATCCGTTTCTGATCTGCAGCAATTCGACTCTGAACAGTCAGATCTGAATTCATGCGACTTTACGTCACTGCAACTCGACATTCGTCATCATTTTGTGTTGCTGAGACTCATAAACACTTCAGCTGAGTCTTATCGCAGAAGAGTCTTATCGCAACTGCTCCGTGTTTGAAGACGTTTTGAACAAAGTGGCTGAACGCAGCCGGAGAAGGTCGAGGCTGCGGCATCAGAGTACAGTTTAAAGGCTGTGGATGAAAAAGATGCCTTTTTTTACGGCAAACTCAAACACATTCTGGTTGATGAGCTCAGCTGTCAACCATCAGAACTTCATGTTGGCTCCTGTGATGCAGGCGAAAATAAAACTGAAAGCTCTGGGAGTGACAGGCGTTTGCTGGCCGTCATGATTGTTTACCTCTGGATGGGAACGGCACGTGAAGCATTGTTCTTTTGCGAGCATGTGGGTCAGTTTAGGAGCTGATCTGTTCAGAATGATGTTGCATTCAGGTCACAATGCAAAAGATAATGTGAAAAGCCACACAAAAATTTCTCGGATTTGGCGAGAAAATCAGATTTGAGCCACTTTTACCAGCTGTGTAAACGTAGCCTATGGCCACACAACTGGATCAGAACAGGTGTGAAATGACAATGCTTGAGGGGTGGTCAGCAGTGATGAGTACCTACTGACAGTGGTCTAGGATGGAAAAACGTGAGGTGTTGGGCACACAAGGATCGTAAATGTGTGAGGGTATTTGGCTGGCCCAAACTGACGGAAGGGCTACTTTGGTGCAAATCCCAAAAATATTTAATGTTAGTTATGGAGGAATGTGTCATAACACATTAGAACAGTCAGAGTACCCATGCTAACCATCACCAAAGGCACCTTCTATGGGCATGCGATGACTGGAACTGGACCCTGGAGTGATGGACGGTCACCTGGTTTGGTGGATCTTGTTTTACATGGATGGCCAAGTGTGAATGTTGTTTACCTGGGGAAGCGATGGCACCAGGAAGCACTGTAAGAAGAAGACAAGCCAGTAGAGGGAGTGTGATGCTTTGGGCAATGTTCTGCTGGGAAACTCTGGCATTCCTCTGGATGTCAATTTGATATGTGCCACAATGCCTAAACATTGCTTGTACCATGGCAATGGTATTCCTTGATGGCACTGACCATTTCAGCAGGATAATGTGCCTTGCCACATTTCACTCATTCTTCAAAAATGGTTTAAGGAACATGTGGGAGACCAAAAGCTGATCAGGCAGATGATCATAATACTTTCGCTCACCAGAGTATTGGTAGCAGTATAAATCTGTTATATTGTATGTTATATGTTCTATATATGTCTATTATATGTTCACTGTTTTGAGAACGTAAATACATCCATTGAACATTAAAGTTATTCCTCTTAAAAGTAACATTATCTGGCTAGCTTGTAGCTACCAACACCTTCATCATGAAGATAACTCCTGACCTCGGTCTTGACTTAGACTCGACTACTAGTATTCTTGGTCTTGACTGGGACTCCATGTGCGTCCCGGTCTCAGTCTTGACTTGGCTTCAGCGGTCTTGACTACAACCCTGGATACCTTTTTTTTTCCACCAAGCTATTCTTTTAAGAACCTTCAGTTTTTTGGCATGGGTCATTTTTTTCTTTCTTTTTTTTTAAGCAAAAACTAAGCGCCCCACACAATTAGAGTCCATTACTTTGTTATCCATCTACTCTAAATGGGGATTTTTAATCAGAATGCATTAATAATTTTTATGGATGTTGATGGATTTCAGTGCATTTCAAAAGTTTAAAACAAGTAGAGTTTACATACGAGCAATTACTAGCAGTGCCGCCTCAACGGCCAACAGCACATTAAACAATATGGCGCGTCGCCGTTGTAGTGCGAGAACGTGCACTTTCATTGATGAATTGTCAAAAAAGGAAAAAGTGAACCGATGCTTTTCAGTGTTTGCTTGGCAAGGAAAATACAATTAACAAAACATGTTTGTGCCAACCAGGAGCAGGCAATATGCTGTTTGCCTAAACCACTATCCGAGTGCAGAAAACAAATATTTCAAGTAGAGAGGTGGGGGGAGTCCCCGGGGGCATGCTTTGTGTGTGTGTGTTTGTGTGTGTATGCGTGTGTACATCCTAACACAATTCAAATATGCTGGCAAGCTGAGCCGCCCAGGAAGGTAAGGCAGTTTGTAGTGTGGACAAGAGGAGAGTGAGCATACCAGCCAACGAGAGACAGACGGCCCAGAGAGAAGCTGAAAATCAATGGGGAATCACACATACGCAGAGTATTATGTACATATATATATATATATATATATATATATATATATATATATAAACAATATCTATTATATCTATTATCTATTAATATCTCTTGTTACTGCCTCTATTTTTGTGATTTTGGAGTTTTTGACATAATTTGAGAACACCTATTGCCCTTTACATTGTGTATAAATTACACGATGAATGGACCAAAAGAAACGGCTCAACATGAGTTGGAAATACGTCTGATTCCTTTGACTTATATTAAAAGTAAAGTAAGATTTTTCCTACTCCTTTTGCCATTTTGAAGATCCAGGACTTCTTCCAACAACAACGATATATATATATATATATATATATATATATATACACACACACACACACACACACACACACACACACACACACCTTCTAATCTGCTTCTCCTTCTGGGTCTTGGGGGGTGCTGGAGCATATCCCAGCTGTATATATACCCTCGACAGGTCGCCAGTCCATCGCAGGGCAGAATGACACATTCATCTATAACACTGACTACTGAAATTGAAGAACTTAGAAATGACATAATGGTGGTCTCTAACTTTTGCACAATATCAACGTCTCCACTGTCAAAGCAAAACCTCATATCTCCATGATAGTAGCAGGTGAAGGAAAATAATTGTATTTTTTAATGTAGATTTTATTCCAAATAATTTGGAGGAAAAACCAAACAAAAAACAAAATAAATGGCTAATAAGGTCATATTTTGATTGTGACAATATATACAGTTTAAACACGTAAACATACGCATACTGTATGATTTGGCAGAGTAGAAATCGCTCAGAATAGACTATAAAATCTACTTACACTAACAAAAATTAAAGTTAACATTTCAAAAGAACATTTTCTTTCTCCTGTAAAGTTGCCATTTTAGAGCTGCATGTTGTGGTGTGACTTCTATATGTATACATGTAGCATAAACATCTGAACACACACGCATCTATAAAGAGATACAAAATAATAAAGTGATGACTCCCACTCCCCAGTGTCCTGTCCTCTGCCCTGCTCTCAGCGTCCAGCTCTGGGCCCAGGGGGTCCGCTTCAGGCTGGTGTTGAGGCCTACTCTCTCTCTCTCTCTCTCTCTCTCTCTCTCTTTTTCTGTCTTGCTCTCTCTCTGTTATTTATTGGGTGGGCAGTGAAAGGCTGCCTGCTTATTTACGCCAGATTGCTTCTCCAGATGTTTTTTTGGGAAGAAACCCTCCACTCCTCCCTGTCCCCCCTTCCCCCTCTCCCTACGTAACCCCCCTCGCCTCCTTTTGTCCAGATGGAGATCATTTTTTATAGGCCTGTGTGTAATCCTTCTTTTTCCCGGGCCCGTTTCCACGGCGCTCTGATAGGAAACTTATGATGAGTTCGAGTTGAAAAGTGTGGGGTAAAGGCCAGAGCCTCGTCAATGCAAAACAATCTCGTCCTCTGCTCCGTGAAACAGAGCGTCCTCTCTCTCGCTCTTTCTCTCTTTCTATCACACTCTCTCACACCCTGTCTTTAATTGTCTCTCTGTTCATCTCTCTCTTTCTCTCTCTCCTAGAAGGTTTGCTCTAGTGATTTTTATTTAATTTATTGAATTTAAATTACTTTATTTAATTTACATTCATTTATAAACATATGTTTTTATATTAAATGTCAAAAAAAGAAAATTCTGTTTTTAAATGGAAAAAAGAATTCATATTGCTGTTGTTAGATCAAAACCTTGTATCTTCAAAATGACAACTCATTTTGAAAAAACATGCTCTACTTTTAATATAAGTCAGTGGAACCAGACTTTTGTGATATATATATATATATATATATATATATATATATACAACCCCAATTCCAATTAAGTTGGGACATTGTGTAAAACATAAATAAAAACAGAATACGATGATTTGCAAATCCTTTTCAACCTATATTCAATTGAATACACTACAAGCGTCGCTCACAAGCGAGGACGGGGCGAGGTTCACCTCTTTGTGAACAACTGCGTGAGCAAATAGTCCAACAGTTTAAGAACAACATTTCTCAACATGCAATTGCAAGGAATTTAGGGATTTCATCATCTACAGTCCATATTATCATCAAAAGATTTAGAGAATCTGGAGAAATCTCTGCAAGTAAGCGGCAGGGCAGAAAACCAACCCTGAATGCCCGTGACCTTCGATCCCTCAGGCAGCACCGCATCAAAAACCGGCATAATTCTGTAACGGATATTATCACATGGGCTCAGGAACACTTCAGAAAACCACTGTCAGTGAACTCAGTTCGTCACTCTATCTACAAGTGCAAGTTAAAACTGTGCCATGCAAAGTGAAAGCCAGATATCAACAACACACAGAAACGCCGCCGGCTTCTCTGGGCCTGAGCTCATCTGAGATGGACTGACGCAAAGTGGAAAAGTGTCCTGTGGTCTGACGAGTCCACATTTCAGACTGTTTTTGGAAATCATGGACGTCATGTCCTCCGGGCCAAAGAGGAAAAGGACTGTCCGGATTGTTTTCAGCACAAAGTTCAAAAGCCAGCATCTCTGATGGTGTGAGGATGTATTAGTGCCCATGGCAGGGGTAACCTGCACATCTGTGAAGGCCCCATTGATGCTGAAAGGTACATACAGGTTTTGGAGCAACATGTGCTGCCATCCAAGAAATGTCTTTTTCAGGGACGTCCTGCTTATTTCAGCAAGACAATGCCAAGCCACATTCTGCACGTGTTACAACAGCGTGGCTACATAGTAAAAGAGTGCGGGTGCTAGACTGGCCTGCCTGCAGTCCAGACCTGTCTCCCATTGAAAATGTGTGGCGCATTATGAAAGGCAAAATGACAACAGAGACCCCAGACAGTTGAGCAACTGAAGTTGTACATCAAGCAAGGATGGGACAGAATTCCACCTACAAAGCTTCAACAATTAGTGTCCTCAGTTCCCAAACACTTATTGAGTGTTGTTAAAAGGAAAGGTGATGTAACACAGTGGTAAACACGCCCCTGTCCCAACTTCTTTGGAACGTGTTGCAGGCATCAAATTCAAAATGAGTGAATATTTGCAAAAAAAAATAAAGTTTAAAGTTTGAACATTAAATATCTTGTCTTTGTAGTGTATTCAGTTGAATATAGATTGAAAAGGATTTGCAAATCATTGTATTGTGTTTTTATTTATGTTTTACACAACATCCCAACTTCATTGGACTTGGGGTTGTATATCACTACTATCAGACTATATACTATTGTGTCTCCAAAATGACAACTTTACAGGAGATGGAAAAAACGTCCTTCATTTTTAATGTGTCACATCTGCCGCCTGCCATTCTCCTCCCGGCCATGGGAGATCGCCGTCTCCAGAATATTAGATGGTCTCTTGATCCTTTGACCTTTTACGTTGGCCATTTTGTATATATACTGCTTTTCTGGATTTCTGACCCTCTGCTTGTTATTGTTTACTTTGAACCTTGAATTAAACTCGCACTTGACTCCTTCCCCTTGTGTGAAGCAGTTCATGACAATAAGTCAATGGAACCAGACTTCCAAGTCATTTTGGGTCATTTCTTTCAGTCTATAAATCAAGAAATTTACAAACAATATAAAAGGCAACAGGTATTTTCAAATTATGTCACAAATTGAAAAATGATGAAAATGGAGATATACATGCAATATATATATATATATATATATATATATATATATATATACATGCAATATATTTCACTCTCTCTTTGTCTCTGTCTTTCATACTCTCTGTATCTGTCTCTCTCTCTCTCTCTCTCTCTCTCTCTCTCTCTCTCTCTCTCTCTCTCTCACTCTGTCTCTCTCTGTGGTAAGTGGAGTGAGAACTTTAAGCAGATGGTTTAGATCTAAAGCCCACAGGGGCACAGCCTGAGCTAAATTAGTGTACCTGAGCTAAAACTGCAGCTCTCCAGAATAAAGCAGAGATGCTGGTGTATAATCAGAGTGCACAGGACCAGCTCAGGGACTGGATTACAGCAGCACAGTTTGAGCATTAAAGCAGCAGTTCAGAAAAAAGATCACATTTACACATTATACATTTCCTTCTCACTTTTAAATGTAGCCCATCAGCCAGGACATGTTTAACACCTGCATTTTGCTTCTTTATTCTTGTACTTGAGTTACAAGGCAAATGTATCTAACAGGTACTGATGCTGCTGCCTGTCTAAGCTGGCAACTCACAATGTCTGATCTTCAACTAAGAAATTGCCTCCTGAGCTGGGAATTTCTGCTTGGAAAGTTGGAAAAGTGTCTTCAGCTCTGAGCTGAGCATATGAGGTCATATCAGAATGGCGGACTGAATTTTCAATAGTGATAAAATACCACTTTTCTATTTTTAAATGAGATTATATCTAATTTTCTTCAGATCAATCGATCACTTAAAATCCCAGCCTTATTACATACAGCTAATTATTCAGTAACTACATGGCTTCAATGCATTAACAGTTGACCCATGACCCATGGTCATATGAGTTTTTCATTTCTACAAAAACACTGGTAAAGGTAAGATAATATACCCTCTTAAGAAATTGAGTCATTGTAATAAAGCAATGTACTATGTTTCCTACTACAATTCAATTAAATTATTTGTTTTTATGAAACAACAGCTAAATACTAGTATTTAGTACAGTACAGTATTCACTTCTCATGCCAAGCAATGTAATTTGCTATGGTGGCTAAGCAATGTGATAGGAATTGCCACTTAAATATTGAATAAAATGTTTGTGAGGTAGGCACATACAGATTTGTGTATGTTATATATTCCACAACAACTTCAAACACTGCAGTTGTATAAAGTATATCTTATAACATGGATGAAAAAAGCGACAACACTGGAAACGAAGATGACAGGATGGAGCTATAGACAAAACACAGGTGACTGGGATAAGAGAGCTGAATGTTGCAGAATGCTGTGAAATCTTGTGAAAACCACATACTCAACACATTAATTCCTGATGCATTCATACATTGAAGGAAGCCTTGATTGCCCTCATCTTCGTACGTCGGCACACGGTCGTTAATGTTGAGTAAGTCAACCTTACAGTTCTTAATGTATGTTTTATTTAATTACTCCTGCTTAATGCTTCATTACTTTCTGATGAGTTCATTCTTGCCTCACTTACCATCAGTTCAAGTATCCCTGAGTGTTACGGAATTCCTTCTGGTATTCTTGACTTTTGGTTTAGCATATCAGGACATATAAGCATGGCTGCTTGTGCAATCATCAGTAATTTGGCATCATTTTTCTACATACTGAACATGCAGACAATGTAGTTGGTTCAATCTGTAACATTTACCATAAAGTTTGTTGTTTTGAGACGGAAAACACATCACGAACGTTGCGTTTATCACTCATACCACTAAGATTAGCTGGCTAAGTTGTTGCTAACACTACTTGGTTTTCATGTTTTTTTTCCCACATTGTAGCTCTGAGGTAAAAAATGACATAATTCCAAGCTTCACCCTCCCACTTCTGATGTAAATCGAATGCAGCAGTAGTCCACAAATAGTAATCACAAATAGACTTGCTCACATGGTTCCTGACATTGTTTTGGCAATTGGTTGTATATAAAAATGGACATGAATTGAGGAAGATGTTTATTAGGCATGCAGTTTGCACAGTGCTTTCTGGGGGAGTATAAGCTTCCATTATTTGATAGCTCCATTAGGGTCTAGTGCACAATTAATGAAACAAACCTTGGACACTAAATACATTTTGGCTGATTCAATACATTTGAAGTTTGGGGGAACATTTGTAATGTGGAATTTTGCTAACTTAAAATATTTAAACTGGACTGTTTATTTTAATACAAGCAATTACACATCACTGTTAAAATTAATAATAAACTGTATTTTGTGCTGCAACCACTAATGAATAATTCAGGCAAAAGTGCCAAGAGTGTAAATGCTACAACACACTCCATTGGCTGGTTGTAACATTTGTGACGATAAAGAACCATCTATATCCTAGGGGGCAGTCATAGGCTGGAGGTTAGGGAACCAGCCCTGTGGTCAGAAGGTCGCTGATTCGATTCTATAAGCCATCAATACATGACTGAAGTGCCCTTGAGCAAGGCACCTAACCTGTGTCCAGTGAGTGGGATAGTGTTTCACTCATACCAGCACAACACACACTAACACACCACCACCACCACATCAGTGCTACTGCAGCACTGAGAACGATCCACCACCCAAATAGTACCTGTTCTGTGAGGGTCCATGGGGGTCTTGACCACTGAAGAACAGGGTCAGAGAAACAGATGGACTACAGTCTGTAACTGTAGAACTACAAAGTGCATCTATACAGTAAGTGGAGCTGATAAAATGGAGAATGAATGTAAAAACCAGGAGGTGGTTTTAATGTTGTGGCTGATTGGTGTATGGGTGAGGTTAAGGACCCATTAGAAAGACTTATAAAACTAACCCCACCATGTGGATTCTGTACTGTACTCTAGCTAGGCTTTAAAATGGTACGATATCACAGTCAAGAGAAATTGCTAATAAAACAGGTGTGAATTGGTGAATATCAAGAAATATTGAGTTCAAAATGTGGTTCGTATATGAGATGATGAATATCCACATTACCCCATGTTAGGTTTCTTTAATGCCTTTAATGCAGAAAACCTCTCATTTTTCCTTTTGACTTTTCTTGCTTGCCATGTTGCACCTTCTACTAATTGAATTCACAACCCAAAGCGATTTCATTGCCTGTAAAATGAGCTTAACGTGAAGATTCGTTGCTTGATGAAGGCATCAATCAGACACACGCAAGGCTGTTTGCATGTACTTTTTCTCCAGAAAAGTGCTTAATTGTCACTAAAGTAAGACTTTTCCGGAAGATGAAAGATCGTTTTGCCTCTGCTGGAATAAAATAGGACATTTCTCTTGTGAGGTGAGAGTAGCATTGTTCACTTGATGCTCGGTTTCTTGTGTTCATCTCCGCCACGGTCCGTGGGGTGTGCGTGTATGTGAGCGAGCACGAGCGGCAGAAGCAGCAGATTGATGAGAAGCTGAAGTGGCTCCCTGGGTGCCACGCGCTCACACTCGGCAGTATTAAAAACTCCCACACGTTTTTTGGGGGAGGCAAAATTGCCCTTGCTGGAACGGCGGCTGTATTTTCCCCCAGTAATGAGCCGCATTTGTTTCATCATGATAGATGGAGCGGCGGGAAGAATTCATATCATCCCGGAACGCGTGAGGACGCTGCGGCCGACGCTTTCGCCTGGGACGCCTCGGAGAAACGAGCTGAAAGTGCTTTGGAAAAAAACAACGTGAGAGCTCGGTGCTTTTTGGGGTGGTTTTCTTAAAAAAAAAATTAAAGTACAAGTTTTTGTCTTGCAACCTGTTACTTTGTGCCACGCACTCCTGGCTGGCTCGCCATCGCAATAGCTTTGAACGCGGCACTACTGCATCATTTAACCTCACAGTCTCTAGGGCAACGCAAGTGCTCATGTATATTCAGGAGCCTGAGGTGCTTTTTTACTTGGTTTGCTGTTCAGAGTGAAGTGATTTACATGTAAGTGGACTTTTTCACAAATATATTTATTAACATATATAACGACCAGTGTCACAATTGGCCCCTCTCAGTCATCCATGTGCTTTTGTTTACTTGTCCATGTGCTTTCTTTGCTTGGATTGTTCCTTGTCCGGCCCCCTTGTTTCTTGACTCTGTAACCACCTGTTTTCCACCTGTGTCATGTTAACTATTGTTATCCCTGTTGTATTTGAGCCCTGTGTTTTCCCTAGTCCCTTGCTGGTCTTTGTTTGAGGTGTTTGTATTGTTTGAAGTGTTTGATGTATTATATTCTCATGTTGTTTGTTGATTCTATTCTTCCGGCTTCTGTTGTGATTGTTCTGCATTTCTGTATCATGTCTATGTCCTGATCTCTCAGTGTTGGCTCCTAGACCCTGGACCGTTTTGACCCTGATGTTGGATTTGCCGCGAATAAATCTCACTTATCTCTGCATATGCATCCGCCTCATTAGAGCCCCCCCTAGAGTGCCTGATAGAGTGGACAGTGAGTGGACACAGTGTTTAAAAACTTCACACACAACGCAGCTGTGTCCACAAACTCAGGAAGGATGCAGGAGTCAGAAGAAATGCCCGCAGCAGCCATTTCAACTTTATTTAAACCCCAAAGAAACACAAAAAATGAAATCAAAGCTGGCCACTTTTCAATACCTTCAAAGCTAGACTTTGACCTAGATCTTTTCAGGGTGCTCACAATGCCAGATCACCATCAGCTGGCTCTCATCAAGGGCTCCTGAGCCAAGAAGGACAGAACTTCTTGCTCCGCTTCCCATTATCATCATTGCCCCCTGCTCCCCAGCTCAGTCACCTGGATCCAACCTGAGGTGTAGTCTAGTGGCCTCGTGGCGGAACAGGTGGCGGTGCCAAGGAGGCAGGATTGGGACTTGTGTGCTGTCCACTGCTCCACCATAATTCTCCTTCTTTCCCTGTCGTCCTCACTTGAGGTTTGGGCCCCATCTTCCTGCTGGCTCTTGAGGCCATCATTGGGGCCTGGGGATGGTCACATGGCACATGCACCTATATGGAAAGGGGAGCTGGTAATTTGGAAAATGTGTATGGATACAAGCAGATGTACTTAATGAGGTAGTCATTAATAACATGACAAAATCCCATAAAAATAACACCTGAATCACTCTGACAAAGATCAAATTTGTAAGTCGATGTCTAGATGTCGAGATTTTCGGCTTTGTTTCATTATGGCCATTGTGGAAGCCAACAGGAGCTTCACTTGGCCTTGGTCTTTTATATGTATGACCTTATTTTCATGTGGATTGTGATTGGTTCTTCATTGACTCTTGCCTAGGACACAAAAGAAAATACTGTAGGGTTAAAAGCAATACTCACCATCATGGTAAGTTTATGAAAAGCTCTTATTTACCATGCCATATATTTTGCATGGCACAATGCTGTCACCAGGTAAATTTGCTTCTCTTGGTTTTAGTGAAAAATAAAAACAGTACACCTTGACGCTTCAACAGTTTTGTCTAC
This sequence comes from Pygocentrus nattereri, assembly GCF_015220715.1. NCBI lineage: Eukaryota > Metazoa > Chordata > Actinopteri > Characiformes > Serrasalmidae > Pygocentrus > Pygocentrus nattereri. Next base: position 33,703,906 of record NC_051224.1, read on the forward strand.
TTTTTTAGATGACAGTGTGTCATACAATCAGAATCCACTTAAGCAGTTTTATTTGAGATTACTCGAAAACGACACAGTTTGAGGCAAATTTACGCAGTTTGCACAATACTAATATGTGCAAATGAAGCAAATTTCAAACACCAAACATGTCTCAGTTGATTGACTACATTTGTCGTAAGGGGAAAAACTAGATTGCTTTCACTATTAATATGGACTTAGGGTCAGTTAAACAGCTTACTTATGGACATTTTAGCAGCCTTCTCCCCAAGCTTAACCCATGGAAGCATACTGTAATTGAGCTCAATCAGGAGGATTTAATCAGGCAAACTAACTAACCAACCGCAGTCCAATGTGTCAGAATGACCCTATTACATTGACGGGAGGCTGGATCACTGCTGCATTCCCTCTCCACAGGATGTAAATTGCTGTTTAAACGAATTAATGTAAGGTTTCTCTCATACATGCCCCGGTAATATTAAAGCCATTACGGTCCTCCCTGGAGTTGGCATGGTCAGCGCTGATGCGTAATGCCCTTCGTGTCGGGTTTATTAATCTCCACGCTGCGGCCCAGCTGCTCTCCGGATCCATTGTTGCAGATGAAAAGGTGGCAGCGGCTTTTAAGCCATCGCAACGGTGGTGGTATCAGAGCCAGATGTGGACAGAGTCTGTGGAAAAGCTAACCATGTCATTTCCTACCCTTAATCCTGACCTTAATCCCCTCCTGCCTTTGTGTGAAAGTGTTTTTCTAAGACCTTCGCAGAGACCTTTCTTAACCTTGAAGTTATTACTACGCTTTTGCCTTATTATAGTGCTAATATGTACTTGTGGAAGCGGTTACACACTTCTTCATGAAATAAATTACATTTATATTAAATTATTAAATTTACACTCTACTTTGACAAGTTCAGGCCAGCTTTGTTCAGGTTGTTTTAATGTTGACGGCAAAAACAAGGCAAAAATGCAAAGTATGTTTGTTCCACAAAATTCTAAGAACAAATGGTAACACTTTCTATGATGTGTCACGTTTGTAAGTATCTATAAACACATTTATAACATGTTATAATGCATTCATAAGGCATTATAAACATGGTTATAAACCTTTATAAAAATGAATTACACTCAATAAAACTTCAAATACTTCAAGTAACTTCAAGTACTTCAACTTGAAGCCTCACTCTTAACATAGGAGGAGGCTTTAATACAATACGCTTCACTTTACTTAGAGTGGACAAATACAACTTATGAGCTCTTATGATTTGTTATGAACAATACTTATGATGCATGATGGTAACAGCTCATAATGCATAATAATAAAAAGACTATATGTGTACTGCACTTAAATATTTAAAGCCATGTTTATGATGCCTTATGAATGCATTATGACATGTTATAATTGCGTTTATAGATGCTTACAAATAACTTTTCGTCGAAATTGAAATTGCAGTAATATATTTCCTTACAAAAGCAACAAGTTTTACGTACTTTCAACAAGACTTCTCTGATTATTTCAACAATCGATGGGTGATAAATAGCTGCACTTTTGTTATTGCACATTATAACTGCGAGTTATAAGCACTAAATAAATTGCTGTGTAATAAAAAACATGTACATGTTATGCATGCTTGACAACTCCAAGTGTCCACTTCCAACTTTTTCCTGAAGTGACAAAAAGTGTCAAAAGATGAAACAAGCAAGGCAAAAAGCAGTGATTGTTTATCTTTCTGCAAAGCAAAAACGGTAAACACAACAATTTCATTTTCAACCTTTTCATCAAATTCAAGTCATAGTAAAATATCTCCTCTTCTACTTAAAGGCAAGTTGTAAAATCCGTTCTGTCGAAAAAGAAATTCTTGCTTTAATGAGCCACGAGAAAGAAATAATTAATTAAATAGATAACTAAAAATAACCAAGTTATCAGCACACAACTGTGTGTTTTGTTTTTTTTTTATAATTGATGTCTTTATTGTTAAAACCTGCAGTGGCTGTGCACTGTTTAAGTTAACGCTGCATTCTCATCACAACGTGCCAAATCGATTCTCTCCACAACTGGCTGCTTTGGGTGGGTTGGCGAAACGCAAGCAGGTTCAGGTGCGAAAAAGAAAAAGTTTATGCAGAGTTACAAGCCATTTCAGAGCCCCAAAACAACCTAATTTTGTTTTTAAACTTCAAAAAATTCTAATATAATATAAATTATATATATATATATATATATATATATATATATATATATATATATATATATCTAATATAAATATGAAATTTTTCATAACCATTACATCGTCTACTCAGCGTGGTAAAATCTCACCACTCAGTTCAGAGAGCAGTCGCACATACATCCTTTTGAAATTTCAACACCGCCCGTTTAAAAAAACCCAAAAAGTATTGATAATGGTGGTGGGTCATAATGGCTAATTACATAATGAGTGAACGAATGGATGAATGGACATTTTCTTTATTTATTCCGATGACAAGAAATGAAAAAATATGGCAAAAATAATGTGAAACAAAACTGTGTGATGAATAATAACTTTCCATAACAATAACGTATTGCCACTACACAAGCATTGGCCTTAAAGTTCAGAGATGGTGAGGTAGATCCCCAGTGATGCTAGAATCACCCATGACTAGAAGTCCAAGAGTGTCATACAGAATTGGCAGTTAGTGTTCTCCTCCAAGTGTGTTGAACTGTCCAATGATGTTGACTGTCCAAAATCAGCAGTGGTTTTTAAAGGTAATGTTAATGGTAGAATAGTGGTACATCTGTAGTTTTGTTTGGGGACTATTTTGCCTACTAACACTCTATGTTCCTCTCCACCATGAATGGATTAAAAATGTAGGTGGACTATTAGAGCTAGGCCTTTAGTTTGGGCTATAAATGCTAAAGCCTGGCAGAAACAGAGAAAAAACCCCACAATTCTATAGTAATACTAATTTCTGCTAGCACACCATATGGGGTTCTAGTATTATGTTAGTGCTATGCTAATGGCAATTAACATAACACTTTTAGGGCTACTATTCTAGATGACAGATGATGTTTTGAAGCTTTAACAGTTTTTTCATGCCTGACTGAAATACATTGGTCAGGTTATCATTTGCAGTCAGTGATGTATCTAGAACATCCAAAATGTGATTGGTTGATTCCACTCTCATATTCTATTGTGTCAATGGTTAAGCTGATACATTAGGCCTTCAGTTCAGCTGATGAAGTCCAATGGGAGAGAAGAGCTTATACTGTATAGCACACATAAAAACAATCCTGACTAGGTAATTTTCCACTGGCCATTTCAGAAATTTGATTGATTTCATTAAATTACACTGGACTAAAAATTCTAGAGTATTTTAACAGAAATCATTAAGCCTTCTCTGAAGAGCTAGAAGGCTCTGAAGGTTCCCCACTGGTAAACTCACACTTAATCGCAGTGCACAGCCCCTAAACTGACAAGAAACTGTGCATTACACTCATAGTGACCCGTTACCCCTCTACACCCTGCCCAAAACCGCAGTCACAGCCCACAATGAGGCACAGTTTACCGTCTCCCTATAAATGTGTCTCAGTCCCGGGACCTAACAGGCTAATTAGAAGTGACTGTTTTATGGAGTGCATGACAATGCGTGGATTTCAGCACATCCATTCAGACATGTGGCAAGCATCAGGGCAGATCAGTGTCTGGGAACCGAGGCCGAGTGTGTGAGTGTGTGCTGGCTTGTGCTGGCGTGGGTGTAAGCCAGATAATGGTTGTTTCACGGAGAAGACGAAGTGTGGATGTTACTGCTGTAGGATTCTTGCACTCTTCTTCTGTCCTTCACCCATTAAAAGTATTGCTTAATTCACAGTCAGAGATCATTTTAGTTTTAGTGAGCCCAGTGATATTGAGAATTGAATCACTGAGATATTTATTACTGAAACTCTGATTTCTTTACAGTGACAGGAACTAGAGCTTGTGTTTCTGTAATGCAGGTTTTGTTCAACATCCAAATGACCAGTGAACCCACAGGTGTCTTCTGAGTTTTCATATGTAATGGTGATAATAAAATAGAGGGAAAGCTGCAAATAAAAGGTTTTCTGCGGCAACTATTTTGCTTAGAACACCCTGCATGCACCTTTCCACCATGAATGGAAAGTATGTATACATTTTAGACCAAAACGAAAAAAAACACAATCTTGCAATTATCATAGAACAATATCTCAGGCATCAGGCGATGTATTTGTAATAATTTTGTGTAAAAGCGTTTTGTAAAGTAGCTTTTAAGAGGCATTAAACTCTTTGGATGTCTGGTTCCTATCACCATCACTGTGAACAATTCTGACTCGGTAAGTTTCTCTATAGTGGAGCATTTCAAACTGAATCAAACTGAAATGAAGGAGGTGGGGGTCACAATCCAGTTGGTCTTCTCCAAGGGGGGAGACCATTTCAAAAATCCATCCATCCATCCATCCATTTTCTAAGCCGCTTCTCCGTCAGGGTCGCGGGGGGATGCTGGAGCCCATCCCAGCAGTCTTCGGGCGGGAGGCAGGATACACCCTGGACAGGTCGCCAGTCCATCACAGGGCAGACAGACAGACACAGACAGTCACTCACACACTCACACCTAGGGGTAATTTAGCATGTCCAATTGGCCTGACTGCATGTCTTTGGACTGTGGGAGGAAACCGGAGAACCCGGAGGAAACCCACGGAGACACGGGGAGAACATGCAAACTCCACACAGAGAGGACCCCAGTCGCCCGGCCGGGGAATCGAACCCAGGCCCTCCTCACTGTGAGGCGACAGCGCTACCCACCACGCCACCGTGCCGCCCCATTTCAAAAATGAAAAAAAAAAAACATGAAAAAAGTGAATAGAGTGTATTTTTTTTCCAAACATAGATTTAACTATATGCATGCCCTCATAATCCAACATAATCCACCACCACCACCACTACCACGACCACCACCACCACCACCACCACTACTACTACTACTACAACTAATAATAATAACAATTTTATTAAAAATTATATTTATTATTATTATTATTATTATTATTGTTGTTGTAGTTGTTGTCATTGCTGTTTTGTTGTTGTTGCATAAATATACAGTTTTTCATAAACATTTTAGAATTCAATTAAATTGAGTACACTTACATTTAGCAGTAGCATTGAATGAGACTCTTATTATGACAGCATTGTCATTTCTGCTGAACAAAGTTATATTTTTACATCAGTTCCATCCGTGCAGTGGGGGAACGGAGAGCAGTTAACTCTGCATTTCATAATTCTATTCATTTCTTTATTCTGACACGCTGACTCTACCACCAGATAAGATAAGATAAGATAATCCTTTATTAGTCCCACAGCGGGGAAATTCACAGTATTACAGCAGCAGCAGAGTAACAGGAGTAAGGCACTCAGTAGTAGAAACAGGAAACAGTGTAAACATTATCAACATTATAAATAATAAAAATTAAAGCTAAATCTCCAGACTATTTACAACAAAATAAGGATAATAATAAAATAAAATAAAATAAGAGTTGCATATAAATCTGTATTGCACTTAGCCTATTGCACAATGAAAAATGTTCGCATTCTGAATGTAAGTGTATATTGTATTGTATGTGGTCTACTGGGAGCAGTGCTGGTTGTACAGTCTCACAGCAGCAGGAAGGAAGGACCTGCGATAGCGCTCCTTCACACACTTGGGGTGAAGGAGCCGGTCACTAAAGGAACTGCCCAGTGCTGCCAGAGTCTCACGCATGGGGTGGGAGTCGTTCTCCAACAGATGTAACTATATATCAGTGTAAATTAGAACATTCAGTCAGTTACAGGTAAATTACAGTTGTGCCTGCTTAGTGTGCATCATTCATACTCAACAAGTTGTTGTTTGAATGGTTCTTCTTGCATACAGCACTCTGTTTGCTATTAACAACCTTAACCTAAGCTAATTTCATATATCTTATGTTGGATAATCAGCCACAGTGTCTGGTAGGTAGGCAGATTTAAAAATTCAAAGCAGTCTCCAAAAATTCTAAATAATTCTTTTTAACCCCCCAAAGAGCCAGGGCCCATCAGCAGGCCCAAAGGTTTATTATAGACCTCTATAACCTGAGAATAACAGCCAGTTTGAATTGACATCCCTGCAGTTAATGAATAGCAAGGCTTTGTATGTAATAAGCCTGGGATTTTTAACGGGTAATGCCAACACAATGGTGCCAACACTCCATGTTGACATGTGCCAACGCTCAGTGACTCTAAGCACTGTTCAGTTCACCCCACACGTCAAATTACCATTACTACATTAGATTAAAGCCATATTGAGACCACAGAAAGTCACAGTAGGATCACATGTGGCTTAAAATGTCCTTTTTTGACTTTTTGATAAACAAACAAATGCTAATGCTAAGTTACCTTAGCTAGCTTATTATTTTTCAAAAGTTTGTAGACACCTACATCATTTCTTCATTGCTGTAACAACAGCCTCAACCTTTCTGTGAATGCTTTACACTAGATCCTGCAACATTGGGTATGATAACCTTAGACTTAGACTGAAGTAGCCTAAGATTAGTTAGAAGGTTGAAGTACCTGGACTCACTTATTAGAAAGGGTGTCTGGATACTTTTGGTTTAAAACAGCTGGTTTGTGAAGAGGTAGTAAACTGATGATAAGTGATGCTAGATGCTTAATTTCTTGTAATTTACACTCTTTACACTTTATTAGGTACACATCAATTGCTTGTTAACACAAATAGCTAGTCAGCCAATCACATGGCCGCAACTCAATGCATTTAGATGTGTAGAGGTGGTCAAGACAACTTGCTGAAGTGCAGACCGAGCATCAGAATGGGGAAGAAAGGGGATTTAAGTGACTTTGAACATGGCGTGGTTGTTGGTGCCAGACGGGCTGGTCTGAGTATTTCAGAAACTGCTGATCTACTGGAATTTTCACGCACAACCATCTCTAGGGTTTACAGAGAATGGTCCGAAAAAGAGAAAATATCCAGTGAGTGGCAGTTGTGTGGACGAAAAAGCCTTGTTGATGTGAGAGGTCACGTTGTCAATATGGGACAGACCATATGAATCTATCCCACAGGTGCTTTGAGACCCCTGTTGAATCAATGCTAATTTGCAAATTTCCCTTTCAAAGATTCTATTTTGAATAATTCAGCTATTACGATGAATTGTGGTGTAATACAAGCTATAGTTCTGAGACAGAAGAAAGGAAGCATGGTTCCTTGCCGTTAAAGGATTAAGCTACCTTTACTTTACTGCTTGTTGTTTTCCACCTGACCTTGTTCGTGACATTCATGATGCTGATATCATGAGAGTGGGTGGTCCACACAAGCCATACGTCCTCATAACAGTTGGGTTCTTCACCAGAGACCCGAGATCAGACTCCAAGTGCCACTCAAACACTCTCTCTTTTGCTGTCAGTGTAAGGTTACTAACAGGTCGATGGCGCTGGTGTGGAGGGCTAATGAAACGAGCTCCGCACTGGGTCTGTCTCTCGCCTGGGAGGGTCCTGCACACCGGCTGTCTGCGCTGATGAGGACTTTAGGCTAAATCTCTGCTTCGGGGGGTGACACCCTTCAGCTCTTTGCTGCCTTAATGGCAGAACTCGTGCCAGATAATGATGCTGACAGACTGACTGTCAGTCCACACCGCCCCCCACATGGAGGCCCCTTAAGAGAGCTCAGAGGAGGGCCCTGACCACGAATCTGTGCCACTGCCGCATTTTCAAAAGTCATTAATCTAAACGAAGACGCCCTGGAGCCTTTCCCAGCACTTCTTCTTCTTTTTCTTTTCTCTCTCTCTAGCTCTCTCTCTTAGTCCGTCTTTTCTCTCTCTGCTCAAAGTGGACAAAAGTGAATAAATAAGCAGTAGTTCCTACTAGGGCTGCAAGGATTTGCTGGTTGTTATCTTGTAGCTACACTAGATATTTGCAGTTTGCATCTTGTTGTGAATTAGGCATGATCATGGTCGAACCAGAACATTTGGAATGAAAAACCTTCCTCCAGTTTGGTGGTTTGCAAATTAGCACTGCCTTAGCATTTCAGCCTTGACCAACAGAACTGTGGGGAGGTGGTGAGTTTAACTTGAAAAATAATAATTGTGGCATGTACAAATATTTGGGTACTCTCCCCGTTGTGCTGTCTCAGAACTTTAACTTGTTAGGCACTGACTTGTTACAATTGGTTCAACAGGTCAAGAAGTGACATTAGGAATTGTCAACTAGTGACAACTCCAGAGCATAATACGTTTTTTCACTCTTCAAATCTTGCAGCTGACTGAGCTTACAATGAAGATAACTGAGGCTATAAAAAGATGTCAAAGCATTTCTAGCTCACAAATGTTGTTGGAAAATTGGCAGTCAAAGGGAACTGTGGAAATCAAGGCAAGATCTGGAATACCAAGAAAACTGTCACATGTGTGTCATATGTCAGATTGAAAGGCAAAGCAAAACCCCCATATGACAGCACATGACCTGCAGAAAGGTTAACGAACACAAGAGTGACTGTGCACAGTTCCGTTCTGCAGCATCGCTTCTGCAAATATGATCCGCATGAAAGAATAATCAGAAGGAAATCTTGCCACAAAAGTCAACATCTAATGTATGCCAAACAGCATCTAGATAAGCAGAGGCATTCTGTAAACAAACATTGTGGACTGGTGTGGTGAATTTGATCTTATTAATTCTATAGTCGTAACATTAATTTCTGTCATATTGGTTATTATACTGTGTAGATCCTGGTTGAGTTTATTCTGTGGACCTCTGACTGAAATGGTAGTAGGACCATAGGGTATCAGTGGAGCTGATAAAGGAGGCATCTGGACAGGAAAGGGGCCCCCTGAATGTAAACAATGCCATATATGGGGTTAGACGACCAGGGTCATTCTGGAGAAGAATGTAGGTTAAATGCCTAATATGGCTTGAGAGGATCCATACATCGAACTGAGGCTATCTTAACAGAAACCAGATGTGGGCTATACGTCCACAGCAGGTATAAAACCAGGAGCTGAAATGTATGCGGCAGAGACTATTGGCTGTTCTCTCCAAGCTGTTTCGCGAAGGCTTGTTTGTGACTTCGACCTCTCAAAGCTAATAAACATCTTTTTATGCAAGAGACGGGTGTCACCGAAGAGTTTGTTCCTACACCTTCACAGCATCACTAATAAATAAACCACACTGGTAAAGTAAAAATGCAACTCCTTGACCACAGTCACCCAAGGGAAAAGGGTAAAGCATTTGATGAAAAGAACACCTTGCCAACTGTTAAGCATGGTGTGGATTATATTTTAGGGCTGTGTGTCAGCCAGTGACACAGGAGACATTGTATGGGTGGATGGAAGAATGGATTCCACTACATAACAGAACATGCAAGTAAATGTTCAACAGTCAATCAAGAAACTGAAGCTGAAAAGAAGCTTTTACAATGGGACAATGTTCCAAAGCCTCCTCAGAATCCACTAAAAACGACTTTGAGAAGAGCAAGCTGAAGCTTTTGGAAAGGCTATCGCAATTGCTTGATTTAAAACCTGAGGGTAGATCATAAGCATGCTGTGTGTTAAAGACAGCTTAGCAGAAGTAGAAGCATTCTACAAGGAAAAGGGTTAAAATTCTTAAAACAAAAACGATATACTCCTAGCTGACTACCAAAAGTGAGTTGTATCTCCCAAAGGGGGTGTTATTAACTACCTAGAAAGGTGTCCAAGTTTATACACATGCCACAATTACTTTTTTATAAGTTTTATTCAAATATAATGTAACTGTGCATTAATATTTGCATAAAAGTATTGCTTTTAAAAATAATTTCAAAATAACATGCGATTTGGCCAGGAGTGCCAAAAATTTTGCATAGGGCTTTATACATGTGGGAGGGATAGTTAACAACAGCAATTATAAAAAATAAATGAATTCATCATTGATAGGTACTGGGGTGGTGAATTTATCTGTGTAAGGTTGATAACGGAACAAAGATAACATTACTTAAAAAATATTTTATGACTGATGTGTTATTTACCTAAAATACACCAGTAATCCACAATCCACGCTATAAGTAGAGTAGTGGGCAACTTGGACCCTATTGCTTAGGTGCTTATCGCAGAGACAGAATTTGATGATGGAAGAGGTAAGGAAGATGAACTAAAGAATGGATGACATTAACATCAACTTTGGGTAATTAATTTAATAATAGTTATTAGGTTAATGCATTGGTAGTTCTAGTTGTAATCTGATTTGGTCAGGGTCTGGCACTAGACTGCTGTGGGCTTGGTGCAGCAGATCTTGCAGGTCAACTGTAGGATTTCAGCACCTCGGAGAGCTCTGTAAGAAGAAACAGGGAGGGCTCTCTCTTTGACATTTGACGTCTCAGTGATAGGCCCAAAACATCTCCCTATTAGACAGGCATAATGGAGGACACTATATGTGATGATTATATATATATATATATATATATATATATATATATATATATATATGTTTATGATATATTGTGCTACCAAGTTGAATTGTGTGCAGTATTGCAGGGGAAATGCTAAAGGTGTTTTTCCACCAGGCAGTGCGGTACATTATTTTACAAACCTGTAACTTTGTCATCATTACTGCAAACAAGTGAACCACATAAACACTCGTGCTGGATTTGCTTACTCTTCGGCAGTCATGGGCTGGGGCAGTTTCACAGCTCATATATACATGTTGTCAATTTAGCTATAGATAGTTTTGGCTTCTGATTAGTAACAAAAAAACTTTAAGTGGTGTGGTCTTGCAAGATTGAAGCTATATTACTTAGGGTTACTGCTTAAACTGTCCAAATTTGTTAATGTTTTAGTTTCCATGATAACAATTGGGTGATATTCATATTTTTAGGTCATTTAGAGGTCAGATTCTTCCACACCAAACTCACCCAGCCATGTCTTTATGGACCTTGTTTTGCGCACTGGAGCACAGTCATGCTAGATCTGATAAGGGCCTTCTCCAAACTGTTACTGCAAAGTTGGAAGCATACAATTGTCCAAAATGTCTTGGTCTGCTGAAGCGTTAAGGTTTCCCATCATTGGAACTAAGGGTTCTAGGCCAACCCCTGAAAAACAACCCCATATCATTATCCCTCCTCCACCAAATTTTTCAGTTGGCACAATGCAGTCAGGCAGGTACCATTCTCCTAGCATTCGCCAAACACAGACTTGTCCATCAGACTGCCAGATGCAAAAGAATGATTTGTCAATCCTCATAATACATTTCAACTGCTTTAGAGTTAAGTGGCAACGTGCTTTACACTACTCCCCCCAGATGCTTGGGATTGTGCATTTTAAAATTAGGCTTGTGTGCAGCTGCTCAGCAATTCAAACCTATTTTGTGAAGCTATTAACATGCAGTTATTTGCTGATAGAACTTTTTGAGGCAAGGTGGAACTCTTTAGTAAGTGATTCAACAGATGAGGTACTGTGTGCTTTAGCACACTATGGTCCCCCTCGGTGAGTTTGCGTGGTCCACCACTTTGTGGCTAAGGTGTTGTTGCTCCTAGGTGCTTCCATTTCACAATAATAGCACTTACAATTGACTAGGTCAGATCTAGCAGGACAGAAATTTCACAAACTGACTTGTGGTAGAGGTGGCATGACAGTGCCATGTTTACTGTCACTGAGCTCATCAGTACGACCCATTCTACTGCCAGTGTTTTTCTATCTGTTAGCAATGGGCAGGAACACCTGAAGCCAATAATTAGGGGGGGTGTCTCAATACTTTTGTCCATGTAATATATGTCATAAAAATTATTAAAAGGTTATGATGACCTAAATAGTCCAATTAATGCAAGAAAATCACAGACAACTGAGTATATTTTTAAACACATTGACACATCCTCATAATTCAGTTCATAGCAGAATCTCATTTCTTTTTGTTTTATTGTTAGTGCTGAGAACCTGTGAAAGATATGGCTTTGTTGATCCTCAAATGCTCTATTTGACATATTGTTTTTAAATTCCCTGAACCACATACTTTTAAGTAGTTTTAAGGCTCAAACCATGATTTAAGGGTAGTTTTCCTAGCTGCTTTTAGGGCTATATAAAATATCCTTCACTGAGTGTAACATATGATAAACATTCAACAAACAGAAGTTAGGTTGCTTGACAAAAGTCTTGGTACCTAAAACAGTGCATGCAGAACAGTGTAGCATAATTTAACAACTGGTTCTCAATTATAAAACATATGTATATCACTGTTGGCGGAACAAAACTATGTATCTCCAAAATGGTAACTTTCCAGGAAAAGGAAAAAAACCTACTGTACTTTTAATGTAAGTCAATGGAACCAGAATTTGTCAATTCTGGTCCATTTCCTTTGGTACATTCTTCATGGATTTACACACAATGTAAAGGGCAACAGGCATTTTCAAATTATGCCAAAATCGGAAAAATGACAAAAATGAAGATACAAGGTTTTCTTCTGACAGCAGCGATATATGTACCTACTGCAATTCTGACAGAGAAGACAAGGCATGTGATTCCCTTTAAAATATAGTGGGCAAGCATAGCTTTTGTTGGCATTCATACACATTTTTTTTGGTATCAGGAAAGATGCAGTAGTGCTGTCTGTTTTATCCTGGGATGGCTGTCTTTGTGGAAAGGAAAGGAAAAGAAAGGAAAGGAAAGGAAAGGAAAAGAAAGGAAAGGTAACAAAAGAAAAAGGATTCTCACCTCTTTCACTCTTCATTGCTCACTACCAGCTCATCACAGAATTTCACCCACAGAGAGTTTGTTAAGTTTAAGTGACACTTTTTAATCCCACAAACCGGGAAATTTCACCACAAACACGCTAGTGAGCACACTTGCCCGGAGCAGTGGGCAGCCCTATCCACGGCACCTGAGGAGCAATTGGGGGTTAAGTGTCTTGCTCGAGAACACCTCAGTCATAGACTGTCAGCGCTGGGGATCGAACCACCAACCTTGCGGTCATAGGGCCAGTTCCTTAACCTCCAACCCACGACTTCCCCGGGCGTTAAGCTAGTACTAATTAACCTGGTAATGGAGTTATGGGGAAAAATATGTGTTCATTATATTAATTACAAATATTGAAGCCATTTGCAGAATGCCCACTAGGGGGCCTGCAGAAAAAAGGCTAAAAAAGACTAAAACATTTGCCCTTATGGTAGAGTTTAATAGTATCCTGCTGTCCCTGCTGACAGTCAAATGTGTTGCGCATATCTAGGAGATTTCTACACTGTGCAAAGGCTAAGCATTTCCTTTGCAATAAATCTCTTCATTGTGTTCGTGGTTTCCTTCCATCTCAATCTCACATGTATGTAGTTGTTCTTTTGTAAAGACTCTGATAATGCAGTGCAATTGAGCAGCCAAGCTCAAATATTATTATTGGTCAAGACTGTTGACATGGTGATGATAATATCATCAAATTTCCCAAACCCATCATTTAAGGACTATTAATCAGTATCATTCGCTGTGAAGAGGAAAGAATGTCTCTCTCTTTTTCTGCCCAGCTCGTTTAGGGCTAAATGAGTTTATGAATCTTGGAGTGAGTCCTTCAAAGGCATCGTTGCATGAAGATCTGCAATGCTTTTGGGAAACTATGTCTGACCTGCTAAACTCCTTGGGTTTGATCCAGTAAGTCTCCTTTCTGTTCTCACAGGTTTCTGTTATTTATGCCCGATTCCTCCACTCTCCGTAACCCGAGCTGCTGTCCAGCTGCAGCTTCTTAGAATGAGGTCATATCTCCGTCTCTATCGTTTCCCTAATCAGCCCTGCAGTTTAACTCAGATCCCGTCCAACTGACGTTGGATTCGCCACTGTGTCCATAAGATGAGTTCAGCTGAACCCCCTTCAAGCCAAAGGCACCTGGGTTTGAATGCAAGCACCATGGTTACAAAACACTGGCAGGTTTATTAAATGCTAATGCAGATGTCTGGGGTTGGTGGTGGGTCAGAGTGGAGCAATAGTATGTGAGTTTCCAGCACTAAATATATGTTCAGTGCAAAGAAGAATCAGGGTGATTTAACCTCTGATCAGTAGTTAATCATGTCAGCATGTCAAACATTGCTCAGAGAGAGGAAAAGGAAAAAAAGGGAGAGAATGTCTGTGTGAACGAAGAACTTAGTTGACCTTTCCTTGTATACCTTCTGGTTGGCTTAGAATAACAGCATGAAAAGATATGGCAAAGATACCTACTTAATGTACACAGAGTTGCCAGTTTGTCAGATCCACCTCCACCATTACACAACATACATATTCCAACATCTCATATATCATATGACTGTGATATGTGGTATAAATCAGGCAGACCAGCATTTCTAGCATGAAGGTTCAGTTGAGCAGTGGAATGGGTGATCTCAGCGACACTGAACATTGCATAATAATTGGCACTAAGTGTAATGGTACTAGCAACTCCCAAACTTGATGTAGTCCTGGAATGTTCACACTCATTTGTTTCAAGAGTTTACTAAGAATGGTGCAGAAAGCAGAACGCTCCCAGTGATCAGGGATCTTGTTGAAGGATAGAGCTTGGGAATAATTGGGGTCAAAGAAGAATGGCAAGAATCATGGCAGCAGATGAGCATCAACTATGCAAATCCCATCCAAATCTAAGATTGAGGTGCAGAATGTCACCTCAAAACATACCATTTAGCCCTTTGTCTTAAATGGCCTACAGCAACTGAAGACCATACTGAGTGACAGTGTTGTCTGGCACTTGGTATGGTCTTGTTGGTTAAACAAAGGCATCAAAAGTGGACTCTTTAGGAGTTGCTTGGCTGGACAAATCCAGGTTCCTGTTGCATTATGCTCATGGAAGAATAGGAATTTGGTGCAATAACCAGAAGACCATGAATCTATGTTGATTGGTGTGAGCAGTACAGCCCAGTGGTGGAAGTATGATGAATTGGAGAATGTTTTCTCAGAACACATCAGGGCCCTGATATCACTGAAAGGCATCTGAATGGCATGGCGTACTCCAACATCTTTGTTTGTCCCTTTATCTGCACTCAGATGGACATTTCCCACATGATAACTAATCATGCCATGTGGCACATCATCATTGAATGCTTCCAGGAACATTGCAATAATTTTCATTACTTCAGTGTATTGTACAGTTCTTGGACAGCAACCCAATCATGCATTTTTGGCGATGATGAGGAAAAGGCCATTTACAGCAAGACAGTACAACAGGAACGGTATATCATAATCAGTTCTGCATGGTACTGAGCAACATGTCTGGCATCTTGTAAGATCCATTCCCAAGTAAATCCATGGTTTTCTAAAGGCAAAATTAGGGGCAGCATGGTATTAGAAAGTTGTATCTAATAAAACAACTCTGTGAGAAGTAGGTAAAGACCTGCAGTGGTCATTGCTGATGATAATGCTGTAAGTCTTTCATCCCTGTCCTGGAAACCTCGGAATCCACTTAGTCACCCAGATAACTTAGCAACAGGCATGAGTCAGACCAGTTCTTCCTTGTGATAAATGTTCACTCTTTCATTCTCACTCTTCTATATATAAATTTAGTTGTTAATGTGCACCCTCTGCTGACGGGTTTGATTGCTTGTTTATCTTCTCCAGCAGTCAATAAAATGGGGTATCTTTAAGCATTTTAGCCTAAGGTCATCATGCCCAATTCCAGGAGTCAGCTGGAGGGGTATAAAGCGCCCCAGCATTGGATCATGAATCAGTGAATCTGTGAATTCTATGGAGTGATGGTGTTCTATGTGAATTCTATGGAGTGAGAGTTGGAATGGCATTTGTTATCCAGAACTAATCCTACATGACCTCACTAATTAACTTGTGTTTGAAAGCAATATTACAACATCTAATTTAAAGCCTTCCCAGAAGATATAAGGCTTTTACTGCAACAAAAAGGGATAAACTCTCTACTAATTCCATTGAATTAGCAGGTGTTCAAATGATATAAATCTTTTGTTTCGTGGGAAAGAGAAAGAGAAAGAGTTTAACCATGCTCATTGTCATCACTCTGCCAATTGAATTCTTAAAGGACAGACTTTTTATCTCTTTATGACCTCTCCTTAAATTATCAACAGGTGAGTCTGGTAACACTTAATAAGGAGAATGTCACATGGAAGGCAGCCATGCCTCACTCCCTGCTGCTGACACCATCTATAATATCAAGCAGTGGAAAAGAAGCATCATGCTATTTAATGTATGTATCTTGGTTAAAAAAGCATGATTATCAATGCTATTTGTGTCCAAATGATATCATGTGCATCTTTACTGGGTAATGCACTCCATATAACGTGTGGGCTTCCCACAGAGCTGCGCAATCCCCAGGGCCACCTAAAGCATCGCTGCACAGAAAAGATTCATAGTATCGGGACTGTAAATAACTGGGAAGTGAAGAAGCCAGATTTGTGCGTTCAAGCTGCAGTTCAAGCCTGATGTCATTTGGAAAGCATGGAGCGTACAAGCCTGTCCTATGTCCCTGGCTTTGTAGGAGAGCCGGAGGAGAAGGAGGAGAAATTTTTACTGGCTGCAGTGGAGCCTCCATGCTGCGGCCTGGAGCCTTGCATCATAGAACAGCACTCGTTAGAATGGAGGTTTTCTCAAGGACTAGAAGAAGTGCATTGCAACCCGTGACAGTCATACTCCACCTGATGTACACAGAGTTTATTAGGTCTTCCTGCCTTCCTCCACCCATACTGTGTGTATATATATCGTTGTTGTCGGAAGAAAACATCATATCTCCAAAATTGGAACTTTACAGTAGAAAGAAAAAACATACTGTAGTTTTAATGCAAGTCAATGGAACCAGACATCTTTCCAAGTCATTTTGGGCCATTTCTTTTGCTCCATTCATCATGAAATTTGCACACAATGTAAAGGGCAACAGGTCCTTTGACATTATGTCAAAACTGAAAAAGGATAATCTATATATATTGTTGCTGTCGGAACAAAACCTTGTATCTCCATTTTTGTCGTTTTCTAGTTTTTTTAGATAATTTGAAAATGTATTTTGTCCTTTATATTGTGTCAAACTTTCATGATGAATGGACCAAAAGAAATGGCCTAAAAGTAAAGTAGTTTTTTTTTCTTCTCCTGTAAAGTTACCATTTGTCTATGTCTATTTTCAGTGTTTTCTTGTGGACAGGTGAAAAATGGCTTTTCAGAATCATTAAATCACTCTGCTCACTTGCTGTTTTTATTTATTGAGCATAAAGAACTTTAAAATATGGCTCATGACTGGGTTGGGAATTTCGGGCTGATAAATGTAGCTTTACTTTTCCATTACACTATAGTGCGGAGGCATCAGAATGTAATGCACTCAGTTCTTTTGAATGCAGCGTCATCTTCATTGCAAATTTATTCAAATGGAACATACCTCAGTGATTCTAAAGATATACTACGTGATGATTGAATAGGTCTGTTTTTGAAAGAAAAATCCTAATACCTTTACTTAAATCAGAAGAAAATGAAAAAAAACCCACCTTTCTGACAGTGTCAATGTTTGAGAGACGTGATGGAGCTATGGCAACATAAACAACTGGTAAGCTTTCTTTTACTTTTTTAGCTTTTATTTTCTGGTAAATATAATAACAATGATAACAACCTCATCCTCAACACGGACAAGACAAAGGAGCTGATAGTGGACATGAGGAAGGAGAGGAGACCTCATCGGCCACTTTTCATCCGGGAGCTCGAGGTGGAGAGGGTGAGCAGCTTTAAATACCTGGGTGTCCACATCAGTGAAGACCTCACATGGTCACTGAACACCAAGCAGCTAGTCAGAAAGGCTCAACAGCGGCTGTACTTCCTGAGGAGGCTAAGGAGGTTTGGGATGTCTCCGGTGATCCTCAGCAACTTCTACAACTGCGTCATTGAGAGCCTCCTGACCAGCTGCATCACCGTGTGGTACGGCAGCTTGACCGTGATGGATCGTAAATGCCTACAGAGAGTGGTGAAGACTGCAGAGAAGATCACCAATTCTCCACTGCACTCTCTGCAGAACATTTACAACCACAGAGTCCAAAGGAAAGCTGCCTCCATCATCAAAGACCCCACCCACCCCCAGCACGGTCTGTTCAAACCTCTGCCCTCAGGACGGAGGTATAGGAGTATGATGTGCAAGACCTCCAGGCTAAAGAACTCCTTCTTCCCCACCGCAATCAGAGTTCTGAACCAGAAATAACTATTCACACTTCGGTCTGCCAGACTTAGGTACAGACGTGTGATGTGTACCCCACTGGTAAAGAACTCTTTCCTCAGGAATAACCTGCAACTACTGTCACTTTAACTGTAGCACATGTTTACAATTGCACTATCGCACTTTACTACTCATTTCTGCTGCAGATAATCATGTTCCCGGCAAGGCACAGCACTATTTACCCATACCACTGTAATTTATACATTGCACTATTTCTTGATTAATATATATGGTTGTATATATACTCTTTATATTCTTAATGTTATATCTGGCATTCTTTGCGAGGAGCAAAGTAAGCTTTTCATTGTATATGAGGAAACCTGTTTCCTCTGTACATATGACAATAAACACTTTGAACTTTGGTAGGAATTGAACTTTGAATCTGTGTGAAATATATTTTTACCTTCCCTGCAGTTAATCAAATACCTGTTCATCAACTCTTATGGATGCTCCAACAGATTGTACATCCGTAGTCATAATGTATTATTTTTGTGTTATATGTTTTATTTGTTTAATATTAATTTTATTTGTCTTTTCGCTCCGTGTGAGATGCAGTATCAGCTGCTTGTGGCCTGACATTTTCTGTGAATCTGTCATGTACTTAGTAGAAAAAAAAGATATTGCACATTTTTATTGCAACCTATGCATGTCTTATTTGAATACCCAACTGAGTAAACAAATACTGAGATAAACTCAAATATCCATGGGACTGAGTAGCCACTGCTGTCACACGTACCTTAGTACAGTTTATGTCTGTGCATTACATATTTGTTGCATTTATTTGTGTCCTGTATGCGCAATAATCCATGCAGATGTGCACCAATTTCACCACGACAAGTTCTTTATACATGCTTTATACATGTTTTATACTGTACTGGTACTTAATCTGGTCTCCTAGCCTTTCTCTCATTCTTTCACTCTCTCTGTCTCTCTCTTCCTCCTAACTCCTAACTCTGCCAGCCTCTGAGTGTCTTAATATTTATCTCTGGTGCTTCAGCTGTCAAACATATGTCTAATCAAGCCTCTCCACAATGTTCTGGTAATAACTACAAACATAGCAGTGGCTGGATATTTCTGTCAAACCTGACAGTGGCTGAAATAAGAATGAGCTGTAGAGCTGGATTAGAAAGATAAACTTCTGTAAAGACCTCTTGTTCTGTCATGGCCTCCTTTGAGACTGGTAAGGGAACGCTTGGCTTCCATGGTTTTATTACACTGAGGAGAAAAAACTCACCAAAACATTCCACATGTTTTTGGCCTCATAAGTACCAAAGATATTAATGCTATAAAACAAACAGAAAGACATATAGCTGAATATTTATGGAGAATAAACCAAAAAATAAACAAATAAAAAGATATAGGTATGTTTTCATGTGACCTTATCTTAGATAAGCAGATATGTAGTTCACTAAGTGCGCCACGTAACTGCTGAATGATGGATAAACTACATGCATAAACCAAAGCATATTTTTTAATCCATTTAATCGTTTTAGAGAGATGCACTGCCTTTCATGCATTGCATATACTAGCACCTGTAAAACAAATATTTTAAATAGGGTAACACCAGCCACCTCTACATTTGGGAGAAAAATGGTCAAAAATGGCCATTTCAGTTTCCAACTCCATCCATCCATCCTCCACTGCTTATCTGAGTCTGGGTCACAGGGGCAGCCTAATCAAAGAGGCCCAGGCCTCCCTCTCCTCCGCCACCTCCTCCAGCTCTTCCGGAGGGATGCCGAGGCATTCCCAAGACAGTTGAGAGATATAATCCCTCCAACGTTTCATGGGTCTTCTCCGGGGTCTATTCCCCGTCGGACATGTCTAGAACACCTCCCTAGAGAGGTGTCCAGAGGCCATCCTTACCAGATGCTCAAACCACCTCAACTGGCTTCTCTCAATGTGGAGGAGCAATGGCTCTACTCCGAGCCTCTCCCGAATCGCCAAACTTCTCACCCTATCTCTAAGGGAGAGCCCGGCGACCCTGCAGAGAAAGCTCATTTCGGCTGCTTGTATCTGCGATCTCATTTTTTCGGTCACTACCCAAAGCTCGTGACCATAGGTGAGAGTCGGAACGTAGATTGACCTGTAAATTGACAGCTTTGCCTTCTGGCTCAGCTCTCTCTTCACCATGATGGACCGGTTTAGACTCCGCATTACTGCAGATGCCGCACCAATCCGCCTGTCAACCTTTCGCTCCATCCTTCCTTCACTCTTGAACAAAATCCCAAGATATTTAAACTCCTACACTTGGGGCAAGAATTCACTCCCTACCTGGACAGAGCATTCCACCCTTTTCTGACAGAGGACCATGGTCTCAGATTTAAAGGTGCTGATTTTCATCCCAGCCACTTCACACTCGGCTGCAAACTGGTCCAGAGAGAGCTGGAGGTCCCAGCCTGATGACACCAACAGGACCACATCATCTGCAAAAAGCAGACGTGAAATCCTGAGGCCACCATACTGGACGCCCTCCACCACTTGGCTGTTCCGAGAAATTCTGTCCATAAAAGTTGTGAACAGAATCAGTGACAATGAACAGCCCTGGCAGAGTCCAACCCTGACTGGAAACCAGTCCGACTTACTGCCAGCTCTACGAACCAAGCTTCTGCTTTGTTTGTACAGGGACTGAATGGCCCGTAACAACGAGCCACTCACCCTGTACTCCCGGAGGACTCCCCACAGGATCCCCCGAGGGATGCGGTCGAATGCCTTCTCCATATCCACAAAACACATTTAGACTGGTTGGGCAAACTCCCACACAGCCTCCAGGACCTGGTGAGGGTAAAAAGCTGGTCCAGTGTTCCACAACCTGGGCGAAACCGGCATTGTTCCTCTTGTATCAGAGATTCAACTATCGGTCGGACTCTCTTCTCCAGTACCCATGCATAGACCTTGCCGGGTAGGCTGAGAAGTGTGATCCCCCGATAGCTAAAACACACCCTCCAGTCCCCTTTCTTAAAAAGCGGGACCACCACCCCAGTCTGCCATTCCAGGGGGACTGCCCCAGATGTCCACGCGATGTTGCAGAGGTGTGTCAGCCAGGTCAGCCCTACAACATCCAGAGCCCTCAGGAATTCCGGGTGGATCTCATCCACCCCCGGTGCTCTGCCATCAAGGAGTTTTCCCAACCACCTTGGTTACCTCAGCCCGAGTGATGGACGGACCCTTGCTCGGATCTCCAAGCTCTGCCTCCTCTAGGGAAGGATTGTTGGTGGGATTGGGAAGATCCTTGAAGTATTCCTTCCACCGTCTAACGATGTCCCCAGTCAGAATCAGCAGCCCCCCAGTCCCACTGTATACAGTGTTGGTCGGGAATCGCTTTCCTCTCCAGAGGCACCTGACAGTTTGCCAGAATCTTCTCTGTGCCTGTCGATAGTCTTTCTCCACCAAACTCCTCCCACACCTGAGTTTTTGCCTCAGCAACTGCCGAAGCTGCGACCCGCTTGGCCCTTCAGTACCCATCTTTTGCCTCCAGAGTCCACAAGCCAACCAGACACGAAAGGACTCTTTCTTCAGCTTGATGGCTTCCTTTACCTGAGGTGTTCACCATTGGGTTCAGGGATTGCCACCACGATAGGCACCTACGACTTTGGGGCCACAGCTCCGATCGGCTGCATTGACAATGGAGGCACGGAACAGGGCCCACCCAGACTCGATGTCACCGGCCTCCCTCGGTATGTGGTCGAAGCTTTGTCGGATGTGGGAGTTGAAGATCTTTCTGGTAGGTTCCTCTGCCAGATGTTCCCAACAAACCCTCACAACTTGTTTGGCTCTGCCAGGTCTGTCCAATATTTTCCCCTGCCATCTGATCCAACTCACCACTAGGTGGTGATTGGTTGACAGCTCTGCTCCTCTCTACACCCAGGTGTCCAAAACACATGGTCACAAATCTGATGACACAACTACGAAGTCGATCAACAAACTGCGGCCTAAGGTGTTCTGATGCCATGTGCACTTATGCACACCTTTGTGTTCGAACATGGTGCTTGTTATGAACAGACTGTTGCGAGCACAGAACTCCAATAACAAAACACCACTTGGGTTCAGATTGGGGAGGCCAATCCTCCCAATCACGCCCTTCCAGGTCTCACTGTCATTGCCCACGTGAGCGTTGAAGTCACCCAGCAAGACAATGGAGTCCCCACAGGGGGCACTTTCCAGTACCCCCTCCAGGGTCTCTAAGAACGCTGGATACTCTGAACTGCCATTCAGTGCATAAGCGCAGAGAACAGTCAGAGCCTATTCCCCAACCCGAAGGCGCAGGGAAATAACCCTCTCATCCACCGGAGAAAACCCCAACCTACAGGCGCTGAGCCGGGGAGCTATGAGGAAACCCACTCCTGCCTGACGCTTCTCACCCTGGACAACCCCAGAATGGAATAAGGTCCAACCCCTCTCAAAAGAGTCTGTTCCAGAGCCCCTGCCATGTGTTGAGGTGATCCCAACTATATGTAGTTGGTATTTCTCAGCCTCATACACTAGCTTGGGCTCTTTTCCTGCAAGAGAGGTAACATTCCATGTTCCAAGAGCCAGTTTCAGTAGCCGAGGATCGGAACACCAAAGCCCCACCTTCAGCCGCCACCCGATCCACAATGCACTGGACTCCAATAGGCACCTCTCCCATGGGTGGTGGGTCCATGGGAGAGTGTTCCCATGTAGTTCTTTCGGGCTGAGACTGGCTGGGACCCATGGGTAAAGGCCTGGCCACCAGGCACTCGCCGAGGAGCCCCTCCCCCAGGCCTGGCTCCAGGGGGAGGCCCCGGGTCCTGATGTTGATGTTCATGTGGGGTTTTTGGATCACCCTTTGTCTAGCCCATCACCTAGGACCTGCTTGCCTTGGGAGAACCTACCGGGAGCTTTCACCCCTGACAACATACCTCCTAGGATCATGTAGGCATGCAAACCATGCAAACCAGTTTCCAGCTATTAGGAAAATTTTTGGATTTTATACGAAACCGCTCATGACAGGCGGCATGAAGATGGTGTAAAGTTATATAATAAATAAATTAGATCCTAAATAGCAGGTTTTCTGCAGTTTCTTTGCAAGAGTTTTGATTTTTGGCCTTAAGTTCCAAGCTGAAAAAGGCTAGTGTAGGAACATTAGCTGGGGTAACTTACCATTAGCTGTTTATCTAAAACACTGGCTGCCAGAGTCACCACCTCACATTGATGTGGATTGCCAGCACAGCATGTGTACCTAAAAACAAACCTTTCAAACAAAAGCATCAACATTTTTGGATGTTGCGTGGCACGACGTGGTGGTCTTATTGTTTCTCGGTCTCTCTAGCTCTCGGCATTGGCACTTTGGAGCTGAGAGATTATTTGTTTTTGGCTCCCTCTTTCATATTTGCACACAGAGTGCTGATTGGCTCAGGGAAGTTCTGAGATGTTCTGTGGATCTGAATTTATAGTGTGCATGTAGTCTTGGAAATTATAAAAAAATTACATATATATCATGATAACACAGTTCACCTGTGCATATGGAACCATGGGGGGCATTCCATATATCACTGAATCCTCTAAAATATGAAACATGCAAACTAACACTGCACTGAATTGTTATCATAACGCTGGCAACCCCACCAAAGAAACCCACGCAAATCAACAAGCTTTGTCAAATGTGGTGGTTAAGGTGTGCTGGCGGTTTTCTTAGCTGGTGTTATTTTAGTTTAGTAGTAGGCATACTTTATGCCATGTCATTTCAACGTGCAGGAGTGGTAACATGCATATTTTCACTATTTAACAACCTGGTGATATTTGGAGGGAAAAAATCGATCAAGTTTGGAACATTTCATTTATTTCCTGTGTCCAATAAAGGAAAATCTTTTTGGATTTTCGTGCTGCCCACCATAAAATGATGCATGCCTTCTGAGGTCTAGCCATAAGTAGAGATGGATCATTTCATTTCTCCCACCAAATATCCTAGAATAGTATTAATGAGATGGTGTCACTGACCAGAACTCATTGATGTGAACTCACATTTCTGTGGCAACGTCAGTATTTTAGGATGACTAAAATATGAGACTATTCGTGGAAGTCCCTTTAAGAGCTTCGTTACACTGCACCTTTCCAAATCTGTGGCTTATAGTGAGCAAAATCTCAGAGGATGAAGTCAGAGAAGTTAACGAGAACTGCTAGGTACTGTAATGTTCCTACTGTAATCCAAAGTTCTAACTAGCCCGTGGTTAAACATCGGTAGACTCTGGTGAACTAAGAGCTTCATGCTTTCTTCTTTCTCTCGTTCTTTCTCGTCCTCTTTCACTGTTTTTTTCCTGGGTGCATCCAGCGTGGAGACAGTGATGCTTGCTGACAGCGGCTGCTAATTGGAGTAAATTAATTTACCTCGGGCGGCGTGTTCGCACAAAATGGCGCTCGGTGTGAATAAGTGATGATCGGCAGGGCCTGAATAAGCCCAGACTCCTTAAATCATTTAACAGCGCGATCCGCTCATTAGCACGGAGAAAGCCGGCTTTCAGCTACAATTAAGACAGGCCTGTGTCAGTCAGGGGAGAGAGAGAGAGAGAGAGAGAGAGAGAGAGAGGCCGCAGAGAGCCTGTGATTTATTCATCCTCCAAGCAGATGCTGAGTGCAGTGGGGGTTTGGATGGAGGGATGCAGGGGATGGAGGAAAGCACAGGGAGAGGAGTGTGTGTGGGGTGAGGGAATGAGGGAGTTGGAGTGTGTGTGTGTGTGAGAGAGAGTGTGTGGGGGAGAATGGGAGTTTGGAGTGTGTGTGTGTGTGGGTGTGTGTGTGTGTGTGTGTGTGTGTGTGTGTGTGTGTGTGTTTGGGGAAGTGGGCTGTCTGTGCAGGTTAAAGTGTGTGACAGGCTGGAAGTGTGTGTGTGGGATGGTGTGGTTGGAGTGTGTTATTGTCTTGTAGTTGTCAAAGTTTTTTTTTGCTTCTCCTGGAGAAGCAACTTTCTATTTCAGTACTGTAGTGTAGTGTAGACTAGTGGTTACACATTTCTAGGCAAAACGTCCAGAAAATTACACAGAAGCTTCAAATAAACTGTTCAGTATTTAGTGTGTCCAGCATAGAAACGGACCGTTCTCCCGAATCAGTTCCAACTGCTGCCCAACAGTGAAAATAAAAACAAAACTGTACCTTAGATATGAGACCTTGGATATTGACACAGAATAAGCTAGTTAGACATCATTTTATGGCACTTTCTATTGGAAGGTGGCCATTTGATTTTGTAAAAATACGTTCATTTCCATCATATTGAAGTTGAATGATTAAGATTTATGATAAGTTTAATTTTTTATTGAAAAAACTTGAAAAAAACATGTCCCATATTTGCATGTCACTAATAAAACACAAAGGTTTTAGTCTGTGGGCGGAGTCTTATTTTAGCCACATCCCTTCACTTTAGAGCAAGAAGTGAGACCGCATCCCTGCCCCTCATGGCCACATAGTGAGCAGTTAGATTCCATTATTTTGAAGTAAATGTATCTTAAAGTCTAAAAACATGTGTTACATTAAGAATTGTAACTTCTGAAACACATATTTTCTGCAATTAAGGAAAC
This sequence comes from Pygocentrus nattereri, assembly GCF_015220715.1. NCBI lineage: Eukaryota > Metazoa > Chordata > Actinopteri > Characiformes > Serrasalmidae > Pygocentrus > Pygocentrus nattereri. The sequence goes on from NC_051224.1 coordinate 33,729,560, forward strand.
GTTTTGTGTTTTAATAAAATGTCTTTTTTTGTATGTACACCTATTCAAAGCTGTGTTTGCTGCTCATGTGTTTTTGTATTCAACCCAAAAAATAGCTAAAATTGTCACAACTGTACATTTTTTAAAGTTTTGGAAGTTTTATGATCCGGGAAGGCTTTCCACAAGATTTTGGAGTACGTCTGTGGGAGGAGGAGTTTGTGTTTGTTCAATCAAAGGACATTTGTAAGGTCAGGCACTGATTTTAGGACGAGAAGGCCTGGCTTGCAATTGACTTTCCAGTTCAACCCAAAAGTGCTTGGTGGGGTTCAGGTCAGGGCTTTGTGCAGACCACTGGAGGTCCTCATGCTGGAACAGGAAAGGGTCTTCACCAAACTGTTGCCACGAAGTTAGAAGCATATATTTCATCTTAAATCTCTTCGTATGCTGCTGCATTAACAATACCCTTCACTGGAACTTCCAAAGTTCCAAACCCTGCAGAACAGCCCCAGACCATTATCCCTGCTCCACCAAACTTCATTATTGGAAGTATACATTCTGATTCTCCTGGCATCTGCCAAACCCAGACTTATCCATGAGACTGTCAGATAGTGCAATGTAATTCTTCACTCCAGAGAACATGTTTTCACTGTTCCAGAGTCCAGTGGGGGAGTGCTTTACACCAGGCACAACATTATGACCACCTCCTTGTTTCTATGCTTATTGTCCATTTTATCAGCTCCACTTACTATATAGGTGCACTTTGTAGTTCTACAGTTACAGACTGTAGTCCATCTGTTTCTCTGATACTTTGTTAGCCCCCTTTTACCCTGTTCTTCAGTGGTCAGGACCCCCAAGGACCCTCAGAGCAGATACTATTTGGGTGGTAGATCCTTCTCAGCACTGCAGTAACACTGACGTGGTGGTGGTGGTGGTGTGTTAGTGTGTGTTGTGCTGGATCAGACAGAGCAGTGCTGCTGGAACTTTTAAACACCTTGTTGTCACTGCTGGAACCAAAAATATCCAACCAACAGCGTCCTGTGGGCAGCGTCCTGTGACCACTGATGAAGGACTAGAGGATGACCAACACAAACTGTGCAGCAGCAGACGAGCTATCGTCTCTGACTTTACATCTGCAAGGTGGACTGACAAGGTAGGAGTGTCTAATAGAGTGGACAGTGAGTGGACACAGTGTTTACAAACTCCAGCAGCACTGCTGAATCTGATCTATTCAGACCAGCACAACACACTAACACACCACCACCACGTCAGTGTTACTGCAGTGCTGAGAATGATCCACCACCCAAATAGTACCTGCTCTGTGAGGGTCCATGGGGGTCCTGAGCACTGAAGAACAGGGTAAAAGGGGGCTAACAAAGTATCAGAGAAACAGATGGACTACAGTCTGTAACTGTAGAACTACAAAGTGCAGCTATACAGTAAGTGGAGCTGATTAAATGGACAATGAGTGTAGAAACAAGGGAGTGGTCATAATGTTATGCATGATAGGTTATATATTTTATATATATACGTTTTGATACTGGGGATTTAGATGTGTGTGTGTGTGTGTGTGTGTGTGTGTGTGTGTGTGTTGAGGGCTTTATGGTGTAACAGAGCTGTAATTGGGCTCTACTTATGCTCTCTAGTGTCATTTACAGTGTAGTGAATTGGGTAGGAAAAGTCTCTAGCTATTTTAAATCAGATAGCTGAGCTGAGAGTTAGCCTACAGACGCAGGGCCACAGAGGGATGTACTACAGATGGAAATGATCTGTCATTACCTACATGTTTGTGTGTCCTTCTTCTTTCTCTGTGAATGAACACCGATCTTCTCTGATTACACCAATTCTCTGTAACTTCCAATGCAGTTATAGTTCCTAGTTATAACGTAGGTGTTTCCTAAGTTAACATTTACACTACCTAATTCACTGAACTACTAAATTAAAGCAGGTTTCACACAGACTATCATGATGAGTTTAGCAAGAAGACCTGAAAAGTATATCCATCCTTCCCCTAAATAGATTGAAGTTGTGGTGAATCAATACACAATGAAGTACATAAGCATGTTTATGGTGATTAAAAAACAAACAAACATATAACATTAGAATAAATGCAAACAAACATGCAGTAAAAAATAAATAAGAAGAATTCCCTGTTTTAAAAGCACTTGATATCTTATAAGCTGGTGAGAAAAACAGTCTAATTAAACTTTTAGTTCCATTTTGAATAACGGGAAGCTAATGACTAGAGGAATCAGTGACATCAGTTACATGTAAAAAAATATTTAAAAAATATTTTCACTTGAAAAATCAACAAAAAACCGTTGACTGTGGGCACCTAAAGTTTTGCATATGACGGTATGTAAAAACTGTAAATAAAAATAGATGTAATAAAATGCAAATCATGTAAACCATATTTTTAAAGGAAAATAGTACAAAGAGAAAATAACAAATGTTTAAACTCTTTTTGAAAAATATATTTTGAATTTGATTCCAAAAACATGTTTCAAAAAAGTTGGGATGAGGTTTACCACTGTGTTTCATCCTCTTTTAAAAACACTCTGTTATCATTTGGGAATCATTAGGGAATTGTTTTGGGAACCGTTTTGGGAATTGTTTGAGACGAACTTCTGTAGTTTTGAAAGTGAGATACTTTCCCATTCTTGTTTGATACAGGATTTCAGCTGCTCATCAGTTTGGGGTCTCATTTGTCTTATTTTTTATTTCATGATGTGTCAAATCAGTGGTGACAGGTCTGGACTGCAGGCAGGTCAGTTTAGGACCCAGACTCTTTTAATTTAGAGCCATGCTGCTGTAATACAGAATGTGGTTTGTCATTGTCTTGCTGAAATAAGGATGGGTGGAGGACACAATGTCCATGATTTCCAAAAAGAATGTTGATTCATCAGCCAACAGGACACTTCCCCTCAGTCCATTTTAAATGAGCTCAGGCCCAGAGAAGGTGGCAGCATTTCTGGATCCTCTTTATGTACAGTTTTTTCATTGCATCTTGGAATTATAACTTGAACTTGTGGATGCAGCTACAAACTGTTTTCACAGACAATGTTTTTCAGAGGTGTTACTGAACCCATGCAGTGATTTCTACTGCAGAATCATATCTGTTTTTAGAGCAGTGCTGCCTGAGTGCTCAAAGATCATGGCCTTCAAATACTGTTTTTTGGCCTTGTCCCTTGCATACAGAATTGAGAAACATCATTCTTCAATTGTTGCATTCTCTCTCTCTCTCTCTCTCTCTCTCTCTCTCTCTCTCTCTATATATATATATATATATATATATATATATATATATATATATATATATGATACTATATATGATACTATAAATGACGAATGCTAAAGAAAATCCATTCCTGAACCAGAGAGCCAAATCTCTGTTATTCCCAACGATTATCCAATAATTCACACACCCTGTTTTTGGTTTATTTTGGCTTTTGAAAATCACTGGGACTGCCTGAGCCATCTCTTTAGGCTAATTTACTGCATGTCTGACACAGAATGAGAAAATGACTCTCCTACTAATGTCCAAGGATTTGACAACAGTGTGCTTGAACATTTGGCTTTGTCGCTGACAGTCGTTCAGGAATGGGGCCAGCAGAGCCTTGTAAAATTTTTTTTCATGACTATCCCTCTTAAGTGGATTCTAGTTGTGAAATCACTACATTATTATTTTGTCTCCGTCCTTGCATCTCCTCTGCGAGTTTTGCTTGCCCCATGTCTTGCTTGGTCTAGCCTAGCAGTACAATTTAAGTTTAGGTTTGGACCCACAGAAAGGTTTAACTAAATCTACTGAAAAAAAGCACAATGGATTAGTAAACAGACACAGCATGTACTGGCTGATGGATGATTTGGGTTCAGTCTATAAACAAAACCTTCATTTTGTCACTGTTGACAGGCTGAGTGGTGAACATCCTTCTGTTTATCTGCCTGTCCCCCCCCTTTTTTTTACCAATTTATTCAAGGTCACACCCACATGTTGCCTGCTATTCCTCTATCTTGTCCCAGAATGGCTTGTCCAGGCATCACTAGTTTGCATTTAGCTATGAATACTGAACAGGTCAAAGTCCCTGCAGATTTATCGCTTCTTATTGTTTGCAAGAATGATGCTGTCTTTGTTGATTTGTTGATTTTAGGAGTGAAACTTTGTTGGCCACTTCTGAGTTCTGATAGGATATTCCTAAGATAAGCTTGGCTGTAATTGCTTGATTTGGCTTGCTCTCTCTCTCTCTCTCTCTCTCTCTCTCTTTCTCCCCATCAATGCTAAAAAGTCTTTCACTTTGATCTGGGAAGTCTTTGCAGGCTCATTGACTGTAATGAGTTCTGGAGAATCCATAAAGACATCTGGGATTTGACTGGGAGCCGAAAAAACCCGGAGCTGGGAATCAGGCAGCATTTCACGGACAGCGCAAGCAAAATATGAAAAAAAAAAATTTCTCAGATGAGTTGGCAGCGGTTTGCCTTGCCCTCCTCCCCTGCTCGAGTCTGCCGTTAATTTCCCTGCAGTCTGGAATTCTAGCGTGGAGGGAGGGAATTCGCTGGAGGCAGGCGGGACGAGGTTTGGCACAGAAGCTCCTGGACGCTTCCGTGCTTGGGCCCCTGGTGATTGCCGCCATTGCTATAATCTCTCGCCTTGACGAGCGTCCAGCGCCATCAATCACTTACTCAAGGGCTTTGTCCCTTTGGCTCTATCGAGGAACTTTCACATGACCGGCCCATCGACGTGTGAAGCTGCCTTATTGGGTCATGGGGATAAACAGGGTGCTGGTGGAAAAAAAAAAAGACCCTGCCAAAAGGTTCTCTCTGTATAGCACCCAGACCCACCCCCTCTCGACCCGCAGGGCCATGGTGCAGGATGTTATTAATTTACCAAGGACATGTTTGCCTATCAAACGATACAGATATCTCTGCCAGGAAAGCCGTCAAAGAGATTCGGATAGGCGATTCTAAAAATAACTCCTGGCACGTCCGACTGAATTACAGGACAGCGGCAAATGCAGCCAGCATCAGACACTTTTTAATGAGGGGAGAACTTAGTTCATTTGATTATGCCGATGTAATTACGTTAAGTGGGAAAGAGCAGTTCTGACGCACATGCAGCGTAATTGGATATATGAAGTATTTTGAACTAATACCTTATTCACAGTACAATTAGATAGGCCCTGCTAGGCTAGTTGGCTCAATGTCTCACGGGAACTCTTGTTATTTTCAAAAGAAAGTAAAAATATAAAACATTAAGCAAACCTCAACAACATTTGGGTTACACTGATTAAAACATCACTTATTTAATACAAAAATACAAATAATCTATAGCCTATTGTTGCTGACCATTCAAAGTGTTGCAATTGCATTTTATTAGCTCCACTTAGCATATAGGAGCACCTTGTAGTTCTACAAATACTGACTGTAGTCCATCTGTTTTCCTGCATTCTCTGCATCTCAGCTAGATTTTTCTGATTGTAACAGATGGGTAAATACCTACATTATGAGGATCATCTGCATAGGAAAAGACAACATTTTTCCAACATCTAGCTGTAGTACTATGCATTTTCTGTCCAAATGTAGTGTAAGTACTTATAATTTAGGTAATTACAATCAAAAAAGTCTTGATGGAAAAACAGCAGTTCATCTTATTACACATGAGTAATTACATAAGAGAAAATGTGCTGCCGAGCTATCAAGACACACCTCTGCATTTACATGACTGAAAAGTTAACATGTACTTATGTAAAGTTTATGCAAGTCATCCTATAATAGAATACATCAGCAGTATTTACATTGTTACTTGTTGTTGCATTAATTATTAATGTGTAACTACATAGTTAATGGAGGCTATATGAAGTACATGCATTTCCGTATGTTTTCTGCTGTTTCATAAAGAATAACTCTTACTAACTTGCCATTTTGGATGAAAATTAAACCGATCAAAGTGTTGTCTCAGATTTTTCACAGCACTGTACATGTCTCAGTTAGAAGAAAAACAGAAGCACGATCCTTTCCAAAAGCCCTTATTGACATGAAATGGACTTTGTAAACAAGCACAGTGTAGGTTTAACGCAGTGTACACACCGCACTCATCCTCTTATATGACTACACGCTCTCTCCAAGCCTCGGATTTCATGCCATTCTATCCTATTTCTTATTAATGAGCATGTAAATAACCTTAGCTGGAGCGTTCCGGAGCGCTCCATGGCCAACATGGACCTGAAGTCCCGGGCTCAATTATTTTCAAATGTGCTTTTGCTGGTGTGTCCCAGTTGAGGGGTGAGTCCAGGCAAAAGACAGAGAGAGAGAGAGAGAGAGAGAGACAGAGAGACAGAATCCTATCAGCCTGCATTTGCATTTCACGCTGGTTGACCCCCCTCACGCAACTGCAGTCTCCTGACATTGAAAGTTTGTCTTTTTCACCGACCTTTGTCTGTCTTTCTCTCTCTACTCTTTTGCACACTTTCAGCCTCCCTTTCTCACTCTTTTTCCATCTTTTCTTCCTGTCCCACCCCTCCTCCCCCGTCACGTCTCTGCTATAGCTCACGGCTGGACCATTGCTCCGATGCTGGGCATTAAACGGCATCATCAACCAGCTGTGAGTGTCAACCGCACACACACACACCTCCGCAGCCATTAAAGGGGCCCTTTAATTAAAGTAAGCATGTAAAGGTCGTTAAAGGCGAACAGATGGGCCCTCAGTTTACACAGAGTAACTCCTCATTGTCTTCAGCCTGGCCCCTTTTGTCCTGCTGTAAATACGAATGCTAGCCAAATGTTAGTGTGCTGCAGCTACTGCATTGCTGCCTCAACCCCAGGCATCTCTTTATGTATCAGGGATGGGTATAGAATACAGGTATCTGAACTTTGTATTCATTTACTTAATCAGGTATTCAAATATGGCTTGTGGACTTTTGAATAAAATGCTAAATATCAGATTTATGGACATTAGAATATAGGGCATTAAGGAATCACAGTATTGGTCATATGATTTGCATGCAGGAGGAATTTTCTTTGGTATTTAGACTGAATGCAAATGGACAATTCGTAAGACAAACAGTAAACAAATACAAAGAATGACATAGCTTCAAGCGGCAATGTTTGGGGTCCAAGCATCATGAGCTCACTGAGCACTTTCACTATTCACACTCCTAAATGCACAGTCAACAAAAGGTGTCACTGAGTAAATAATATTCACAGTACATAAAAAGAATATACCAGGGTAAGCATGCTTATTTGATTGTACAAATCAAATGTTTTCTATGAGCTGGTGATTACAGAAGGACGTCAGATAGCTAATGTTACTGCTAATGCATTTCAAAAAGAGCATTTTCAAAAATATAGCCCAGAGTATTTGTAGTTCCTTTCATTAAACCACATCATAGATGACTTCCCTAGTCTGGCTGGAGTGTCTGTTTAATTGAGTGTTTGAATAAGCCATGTGCAGTTTGGAATTAAACATATATAAATAAAGAAATAAATTGTGTCATCTAGGCTGATATGGTTAAAAATGTATGTCTTTTAAATGGCTTATAAGAATGATCTTTCAATCAGAGGAGCCATAGTTTGGACTAACCAGCCTTTATTATTTGCAATGAGAGGGAAAATTTTTTAAATTGCTGCTGAAAAAACCCTGAAAATTTTAGTTTTTTGAATTACAGTAGTAAATCAATAGACCTTAAGGCATAAATATGCATAAATATGTATCTAATTTCATATCTCCCAAAAAAAAATCATCCAAAGTACATCAGAAACATCTGACAAATTGTCCATCTCTAATTTTTTTAAGTGTTCACCTTCTTCTTCTTTCGGCAGCTCCCTTTAGGGGTCGCCACAGCGGATCATCTGCCTCCACTTTTTTTTTTAAGCATTCAACAATGCATTTAATACTGGCTGATATTACTGAAATGAATGTTAAGTTGTTTCAGTTTTTTCTTTTCACAATCAAGTAAAATATTAGTCCCAGAGAGCATAATTAGCTTAACTTTCTCTGGCTGGGTAGAATGGCCCTCGCTTTCCCCTGTCATTCAACATGGGCATCTGTTAGCCAGGAGTTAGTGTTCGCTTCCATGCATATTGAGCTCTCCATTGATGCTGCATTAGTGGCATTTTGAAAGATGTGTTGGAGCTTTACGCGCATCAGACGAAACACATGCTAGCCTTCATCCTTCCAGTTTGGATGAATTGTGTGATCTTACTAGTTGGTGGAGTTGGTGGATATGACTATGGCCTAATTCCATTTCTTATTTTTACCCCTCCCCCTTGTTTTTCGACTTTCACCTTGCCTCTTGGAACTGAGTGGGCTAGTGGTTGAAATCTTCCCCTATGAAATGGGACCCTCAAATAAAAAAGAACATTACTTCATTAACAGGCTACTAGCGGTGCTCTGTAGGTGACCCTGCCAGTCTGCAGTGATAGCAGAGGAGGATAAAGTTCAGCAACCTCACTTCTGTGCTTTAATTAAATATCGGGCATCATATCAGGCCTTCAAGGAGAGGTGGGTGGGTGGCGACAATTATTTATTATCGCCCACCCCTAATTCTTCAGTGATTTGCTGTTTTGATGCCTGAGGTGGCAGAATGTAACTGCTACAACATTTAAGGTGGAACGGGAAATTTTGCTAGCTAGCTACCAAGACAGTATTATTAAAAGCCTATATTCCAAACCTCTCTTGGCCCAAAAGTGGCTTAAACACTTGAAATTGAGTGCTGACGTCACAACAACAGTATAAAATTGGTAGAATTTGGGATTTCCCAAACTAAGGCTTTTATCAAGTTCAACATTCTCAAGATCAGAACATATTTTTATTTAACCTTCTATTTCACGTGTTATGAGAGCAATTAAAAATATATATTTGATTAACTTTTCTTACATAAAACGGACCTATTAGATATCAAAATATTGTTTAATAATGTGAGCAGGGGTCATTTTGGGGTATGCTGTCTTGAGGCAACATTGTGTGACAATGGGAAGAAATGATATGATATAGCCATGTTCTCTGAAGTGGGTTGTGACGGGTCAAATACATTCCACTGCCACATAATGTTGCTTCTAGACAACAAACATATTTCTGCAAAAAAAATTGATACTGAATGTTAAAAAAGAGGTTTAAAAGTGCCCACTAAGACATAGCATGCCCAGGAACATGCTTTTTATTGACATAAACCGTTCCCTTTATTGCTAACCCTGTCAGTGTCTTTAAATATGGATAATGTTATTGTAAAGTTAGGAGAATGGGTTTGTTGCCCTGAGGCAACATTGTGCAATAGAGAGTTCATATGTTACAAGAAAACACATCCATTTATTAAAAACCTTCTAAAAAAGCTAAGAATTCTCAAACTTTCGACAGGCAGTGTAGGTGTGGTTTAGTCTTGATAATTCCCAACTGTGACGCATTCGGCATTGATGCCTTGAATCTAAACAGTTTCACAGCACAACAGAGGAGAGCCAAGAACTGATTGGTTGTGTGCACCATGTGCAAAGCAAAAGGAGCATTAAATAACTGCCTCATCATGTCTCCGCGGTCATTCGATTCGCTAGAAGAGAATGACCCGCTGGTATTTGACACATGCTCCCCTTCCCAATATGGGATGGCTGATTCTGCTGTGAATCTATTCCTCCACACAACATTGATCCCAGAAAAGTGAGGCTGAAAAAATCAAATGACCCAACATTCCATTTTCTCACTATAAATACAATCATAACAGTACCAAAACTTCACCAAATGTTCCAGTATGAATTGTTACCATAGCTAATTTTGAGTAGAACTTAAACAGTAGCCAATACAGGACCTGTAAGCACAGCTTTGAACAGATGTACATACAAAAAAATCTTCATATTTTTCATGAAACGTTGGTAGTGACAATTTTTAATTGTTAATTACACATTCTTTGAGACACATTTACTTCAAAACAATGGGATCTAACTGCTCACCATGTGGCCATGAGGGACCTCATGTTCTGAAATGCAGGAGTGTGGCTAAAATAAGGCTCTGCCTAGAGACTAACACACTGTATTTCAGTAGTGACATGAAGACATGGCACAACATTTTTTGTAGTTTGATCATTTAAAAATCGAAATCATGACAAATCTTTCAAATTCATTTTTACAAGAAATCAAAAACGATATTTTAAAAGATGAAAGAAAATTACAAAAAACTGTATTTAGGGGTTTGGGACAGAAACTAATAAACACCATATAAAAATATATTTTTTTATATTTACCTCATTACCATCTCAATTTAAGCCATATGAATAAATCATAACATAATTCTTGTAAATATCTAAAGGCTGAATGCTTTTGTCACATTTCCTGGTTCTCAGTTAGGCTCATTCCATTGCAGACTCCACTTCCATGAATCCCTGAGTTTGTCATGTGACTCCACTAACCAGTCATATGCCAACCAGCAGATCTGAGTCACCTGAGTATTGATTATCAACACCTGTGTTCCTGTGTATATAAGCCTGTCTGTTTGCATTGTTTGTTTGTGAAGCATTGCCTCTGTTCTGTCAGTGTGTTGCAAACTGTCCTCTTATTTGCTAGCAAATGTGTTTATGACCTTGTTCTGGTTCTTGGATTTGCCCCTTGGGGTACGTCCACCTGTGTGTTTGCTCTTTGGTTAAGGCCATAGATATACACACCTAGATGCCACATTGCCTGTTGCTGTGTATCTGAAGTGATACGTCTGCATGTCCGCCATATTGGAGAGGTCAAGATCTGCCTGTAAACAAATTCACTGGTATTGAGAGGTGATGAGTTCTCAGGACTAAATCAGCCACAGCTTCCTTAGTACTTAACCGATTTTCACCACATTTACTTTATACTCCTCAGATAGAAATTCATCTAGACTGCATTGCCTGCTTTCAGTAGCTTATTCCTTGAATAACTGATTCTGCTACTTAGCCATCCGGACCAGCAGAGAAGTATTCAGTCTGCACCTGATGTTAAAAACCGAGTTTAGCGCGAGAAACACAAACTCGCACACATCAGCAAATTCATCAATGTGTGCACCACTTCTAATCTTAATGCACGTAAAAAAAAAGTAATCCCCCCTGAACGTAGTAAGAAGAACAAAGCTACAGTTGGCTTCCCATTCGCTAGCTTCTTGTTCAAGTTTTCTCGTTCCACCTTAAATGGAGTAGCAGACACTTTCTGGTGCCTGAAGCTATACCATGGTGGAATGGGAAATTTCAAACAAGAAGCTGGAAAACGAGAAGCTAATTATAGCTTTGTGTAAGAAGGTGCTAAAGTAAATCTATTACGAATATCTCCATGGATTAAGGAATGCTAGAACTTACCAAGCTACAAAGTATTAACCATCATTGTAAATAAATACTATATAAAGTTGAATAGACTGTTAAATGAAATAGACTTAATATAAAACCAGAGGAAAAACAATCACATCAACAGGTCCTCTGTGCATCACCAACCACATGGCCGTATCTAAACATAAACATCATGCAAACAATAGGCATCACACAAACATGAGCGTGAATCGCTGTGCTCCCTCCATTATACAATCCTTTCCGAGCTTTCTGAGTGTGATATTCTTGAAATAGATACTGTCCAAAATTATACTTTGTGACAGCTGTCACACATTTTGCTTTTGCTTATGGTAATTCCTACCCCATCCAAGTGGGAGTGCTGTGGGTCGAGATCAGTTTACAAGCCAAAAGTGGATCCATGAGACAGCATGGAAGACTAGTGGGAAACTGAGCTCCATGCCTCAGTTTGCTGTTGTTTAATTGTAAGTATATTCAGCCAATCTTTGTATATGTTCTACTCATGTGGAGACAATTTGCTTGGGCAAAGCTCTCATCTCTACATTTGGCTCACATCGCCTCAGAATGGGGACCATTGCAATTCGGACTTTCATTCAACCTCATGGTACATGGGAGCTCAGGACAATTACCCTGGTGAAAGCTATCTAATCCTTTTGGTTTTAAGGACTCAAAGACTGAACAAACTACACTGTAATGGTACTGAATGCAGTCCAGCAGCGATGTTGACCACCGCAAAATGGCGACACCGTTGACGTGCCTGGCTGGACCCAGACACAGCATCTAGGTATGTATATCTATAGTTATGACCCTTTCTTGTTTGCCTGATTCTGTTATCACCTTCACCCATGTGTTGTTAATCTGGTGTCTGACCTGGTTTGGTGTTAATTTGGCTAATCCTCATTTTGATAAACCCTATGGTTTGTTTTTCGTGTATGATTGTTATTGTTCGAGTAGTTTTTTGACTGTGGCACCACAGCTTAAACTAATTCAGCTGAATGTTCCATACATGTTCTTGGCCTAGTCACCGGATGAATGACTAGCCTATAATGTAGCTACATCTGTTTCCTTTGAAAGAATATGTTGATATGTTATGGGAACAGCTGTGTTGAATACAATCCAGCCTCAGTAATGTACATCTGAATGTTTTACTTTAGGTCACTTTCATTCAGTCTGTTTCCCAACCACCCCCTAACCCCACCTCCCACCCCTCAAGCCCACACTCTTTGCTTTCCCATCCATCTTTAATGCCCAAACCAGTCCAGGAACAATGGCTCTCGCCCCCCTTGGCAGTCTTTCGCTCACTAATAATTAGCTGGCGGTCATCATTTTTTGATAATACAGTGAGGGTTGGAGAGATAGACTGAGCTAGAGAGAGACGGAGAGAAATGAGACTTCATTAGCATAGCAGCTCTAGCGCTACACGAAAATGCAGCCCCTCTTTGCATGTGCAGGTCAGCCGGGTGGCTGTACACTTCAAAGGTAATTAGCCCCCGTTCCCCATCACACACACACTGAAATATTGAACCTAGAGGGGTCCGAGCAAGACCCTGAACAACAGCACTCCTGCATGGAGGTATGTGTGAGTGTGTCAGGAGGTTATAGGTGGTGCAGCCTGGGTGTTTGTTTGTTTAGCAGTGAGAAGGCTAGGAGGCATCGAGGCCCCACAGTAGGCCAAATGCTCCACTATGATCATCCCAGGATGCTTTCTCCTCCCTTCAGCCACAGCTGAGCTGAATGCTAATCAGATCCCGGGCTTCTGCCCTCCGTCCTGCTAAAGGCAATTATCGATAGCAGGAAATGAGCGCAAAGTAAAGCTGAGAATAACAGGCTGCTAAGATGTTTGCAGAACTTCCCGCTTCATCTCCTCTGCGTATTTTTGTACTTACTGCTGCTAATTATTCCCGATCATTAGGTCTACAAGGTACAAACTCCAGAAACTTCAAACTTTGTTGTTCAGTGATGTAATTCTGCAGTGATTCAACTGTATATTACACCCAGTTGAATTGTTCTCTACCATAACCCCCCTCTCTCTCAATCTTTCTCCTGTTTCTCTCGCTCTACCTCACTCTTTCAATCTTAATCCTTTTTTCACCCCCTTTCTTTTCACTTTCTCACTCTCTCTTTCTCTCTCTCCCCCACTCCCTCAATCTTTCTCAGTATTTTTTCTCCCCCTGTTTTTCTCTTTTCTTCTCTCTCTCAAGCTCTCATTCTTTTTCTCACCCTCTCTTTCTCTCTTTATCACTCTCTCGATCTTTCTACATATTCCCCCCTCTCTTTCTTTCCCCTCACTCTCTCTCTCTCTCTCTCTCTCTCTCTCTCTCTCTCTCTCTCTCTCTCTCTCTCTCTCTCTCTCCTGTCCTTATCCCTCACTCTCTCGATCTTTCTACATATTCCCCCCTCTCTTTCTTTCCCCTCACTCTCTCTCTCACTCTCTCTCTCCTGTCCTTATCCCTCACTCTCTAGATCTTTCTTAGTCTTCTATCTCTCTCTTTCACTTTCTTAATCTCAGCACCCACAATCTTTCTTTTTCTTTCTCTCTCTCCACTAACAGTATTTTTCTCTCTCTCTCTCTCTCTCTCTCTCTCTCTCTCTCTCTCTCTTTCTCTCGTCGCAGTAGCTTAATTTTTCATACTGTTTTGTTACCAGCAATCTTGAGAAACCCTCCAGAGAGTGATAGATAAAGGCAACTTGTCAGACTCTCTGATGAAGTTTTGTGCCCCCAGACGCAGATATGAGCGCTCGCGTACATGCCCACACTCACACACAGTCAACAAATGAGTCTGCGGGTCCGGGAACCTCTCGGAACCCAAAGCACACAGCTTACACACTTTATTTCCTCTGCCATCTTTGTTCTCCGCATCCCGGAATTACTGACAACTCGCATTATATTGGCCTGATTCATTTACGGCAGTCGCTGATACATAAACGCAGCGACCGCATGGCAAAACAAATTAGAGCGGAGCAGCTATTAGGCATGCCGGTCCCTGGAGGAGCCGGAGATGATATTAAAGCCATCCTCCCACCGCAGCAAACACGCGGGCTGTTCACAGTGATGGACAACTAAATTAGAAGAACAAGCTCTACACTGTTTTATATCCAAGAGCAAGAGAGAGGGAGTGAGCTTGGCTTTCGAGACATAAGCCATCAAAGATAGACCCCACACCCACTCATTTTGTGTCTGATGAAGCATTCATTGCTATTGAAAGAGGCGTTCATAAAACATAATTCAGTTTGTCTGGTGTTTTTTCCAGGTTTTTTTCAAGTAAAGGCCTCAAATCACAAACCAGATTTCAGTAAAGGTTCCTGACTGACCATTCCAATTTTGCTTAATACTTATAATACTTAATGCCATTGTTCCCCTCAGATACTATACAAAATGTTACACTTGTACAGTACTGTGCAAAAGTTCTGACCACCCTTCATTTAGCAAATAAGCAAATAAAGCCATAAAATTACACAGAAGCTTCAAGAACTAAACACAATACACCGGTCAGGCTTAACATCATGACCAACTCCTTGTTTCTACACTCATTGTCCATTTCATCAGCTCCACTTACTATATAGGTGCACTTTGTAGTTCTACAGTTACAGACTGTAGTCCATCTGTTTCTCTGATACTTTGTTAGCCCCCTTTTAACCTGTTCTTCAGTGGTCAGGACCCCCAAGGACCCTCACAGAGCAGGTACTATTTGGGATATTTCTTAGCACCGCAGCAACACTGATGTGGTGGTGGTGTGTTAGTGTGTGCTGCACTGGTCTGAGTGGATCAGACACAGCAGTGCTGCTAGAGTTTTTAAACACTGTGTCCACTCACTGTCCACTCTATTAGACACTCCTACCTTGTCAGGCCACCTTGTAGATGTAAAGTCAGAGACGACAGCTCATCTGCTGCTGCACAGTTTGTGTTGGCCATCCTCTAGTCCTTCATCAGTGGTCACAGGACACTGCCCACAGACGCTGGATATTTTTGGGTGGTGGACTATTCTCAGTGTAATAGATCATTCTCAGCACTGCAGTAACACTGACGTGGTGGTGGTGTGTTAGTGCGTATTGGTTGGTAACGTCACAACTTTGTGTGGTTAATTTTTGTGCTACATCTATGAACTTGCACCAGCCACACATGTAGCTGCAGGGTTTAATAAAGAAACATTCTGTTTATAAGTGTTTTTCCTCGTTGCACATTCAAAAACAACAACTAACACAAACACGAACCAAATGAATACAGAGTTCTAGCTCTCGTTCATTTCCTACATGCTCAGGAGACACTTGGAACCATTATAATAACCACAATTAATGAAATAATTCACTAGGCTAATTAGCTAGCTAGGAATGTATAAGTACTGTTTATATGATGGTGACAGGATCTTCCAGGTTTTCCAGGTGGTTGTTAGGACTTCCATTTTCTCTCATTTTTTGAGGTTTCAAAAGTCTCCTTAACAAAAACACCTGAAGTCTCCTTAACAAAAATCTGATTATATTGATGGGAAGTAAGTGCTGGAGTGGAACTAGATTTGAGTCGTCTCTGACTTTATCCCAATTTTGTATGCCACTGAACAGCAATGAGTTGGAGATGTTCTAAAGGCGGAGATGGGTCACTGGTTGAAACATAAATGTAAAAACTTGTAACGCTCAACTTCTTGCAGAAAATAACCAATTAGCATATAACTTGAGCAGAGAAAGCCCCTCCCATCTTGGTGAAGATCTGCACAAGTGCAGTAGCCAGAAGAACCCCCAAAAACCCACATTTTTCTTTGTTAATGAGCCAAATGTTAATCTGATTCTGAGGATTTTGGTATATTTGATCAAAGATTTCAAATATGTGTCTGATTTTCAGTTTTGAGTATTTGTCTCTTCTCTTTCAAAGGGCTAGGCTTGTATGGCTGCAAATGACTTCGTAGGGACACTGCAAAAAGACTTTCCTATAAGGACTTTGATTGAAGGACCATGCTATTAACTGAAAAGCAGATTCAATAACAGAAATAGCCACATTAATGAGTCAAAGCCTGAAATACACCTTTATTACAAAAGATGAAAATATGAAACATATTACTACATATGATAGAAGCACAATACTTGTGATTTTGTCTCATAGTGGATCAAAGCTGGATCTCTACACTAGGAGGTTTTCGTGGATGTGGAGGCCTTAGTTTTGACTTAGTTTTAACTCTTAGAGGTCCAGAGTTAATTACTTTATGCTACACTTTAAATGAAAATACATAATTATATGACTGATTACATAGTTGGGCTACATCCACATTACCAGGTTGAAGTGGCACAAATCCAATTTTTTGCTCTAATGTGACTGATGTTTTCAGAGCTATTCAAATCCAACCTGAGCGAAATTCAATGTGGTCCTAGATTGGATGTGTATCCGATTCGTGATTATGTGCCTTCGATGTGACCCTCAGATCGGAATTCATTTGGTTTTTTTCCCCGCTGCACTTACACCGTCATTCGTTACCATGGCAGCAGCAACAACAGAAGTTAAAGCTCTTCTCGCCTTTTCCACCTTCGTCTCACTCTAGTAATGAAGCAGATACATAAATGTTGCATTTCCATTCTGTGTTGACAGATTTGAGCCTGCACTTCTGACTTTTATCGGTTTGTTAAAAGTTTCAAATCTGCATGTGTTTCAATGGACGATGAGTGAGAAATACATATCCTATATCTCCTTGTTTTTGTTTGAGGCCTATTTATAACATGTATATGGTTTTATGTACCAAGAAATGGTTATAATTCTTACGTGACCACTTTGCAACCTCTTTTCACAACAGGCAGTTTGTTACTATACCTTTAACATACAGCATATGCCTTTGATATATGTAAATGAACTCTGTTCTGATTGCCTGTATTATACCTCATTCAAACAGCATTCAAAGAAGAGATGCTTAGAACTTCAAGATGAGTAGGTGGGGCTAAACTGCTGTAGGCTGAATATTTCTGTCATTGGAAGAAAACCTTGTATCTACAAAATAAGTATACAGGAGATGGAAAAACCTACTTTACTTTAAATGAAAGTCAATGGAACCAGACTTTTTTCCAAGACATTTTGGGTCATTTCTTTCAGTCCATTCATTATGAAATTTACATTCAATGTAAAGGGCAACAGCCACTTTCAAATTATGTCAAAAACTGAAAAACAATGACCAAAAATGGAGATACGAGGTTTTCTTCCGACAACAGCAATAGGTGGATATATGTGAATGTTTTGGTTCTTATGACATCACAGAAGCAGCAAATTCAGAAAGGCCCTTTTCAAATTTCCATCTTGTTGCAGAGGAATGCCGCTTCCGCTAGAGCAATAACAATACAATGATGACTAGTAGAACATGTTCGAGCCTTTTCAGTGATTTGTTAGCTGACCACGAGCAGATGAAAATGGGTTTGTGCAATGAATAAAGAAATCAAATTTGTCAGACAGAGAAAAAGAACCTCTGTATCTGCACCTCACTGTTCCTGACTAACATTACACTGAATGCAGTTAGCACAAGTTGCTGCTTCAGCCACTTTCAGAGGAACAGTTTTCATATTGTCCTTCAAAGAATCTCGGTGCCTGACAAAGCGAGTGTTTTATGGGTTGTACATGTTTGTTCTCTGGAGCTGGTATTAATGTGAAATGTCTACATTGACACTACAGACCATGGCGACCCAGCACGCCCCCTGCTGGCAAGTTAAAGTGATGCACCTTTGTGTGGTGCGATGAAGTGATGTGAACGCCTGTATTTCTGAGCTTAATAACTTCAGTGTCTTCTGAAAAGGTTGTATCGGGCTATCTTTGCAATGTGGATTCCACATATGGGCTGCAAGTATTACTTTAAGCTCTTTCTATTAAAAAAAAAAGTGAGAGAAATTCGTTTTTCCACAATATGGGCCCTTTAACCCTCTATTGCTTGGTGTGGCAACAAATATTTGATCTCAATTTTAGTAAAAGCCATTAATAAAATAACCCGTTTTGCTATTTAATTGTGGTAAAAGAAAATCTTTTTATAATGCTATTATCGCCATACATTCCAAATACCAATTGAACTTTTTTTTAACTTAAAGTTAAAAAAAAACTAAAACTAAAAGTTTAACTTAAACTTTTTTAAAGTAATATATTTTACTAAGTGTGTAAGCTGGATATGATTAGTCTTTTTTTCAATGAAAGGATGTTTTTAGAGTAAACAATGATTTTATGGTGCTTTCCATGACTGCACATTGTTGCTCTGTGGCAACAATTTACCAACTATGTTTGCCATATCTCCATTTTTGTTGTTTTTCTGTTTTTGACAGAATTTGAAAATGCCTGTTGTACTTTATATTCTGTGTAAATTTCATGATGAATGGATCAAAAGAAATGGCACAAAATGACTTGGGAAAAAAACCTCTGCTTCCATTGACTTGCATTAAAAGTAGACCATGTTTTTTCCTTCTCCTAGAAACTTACCATTTCAGAGATATGAGGTTTTCCTCTGACAGCAGCACAATATATTTATATATTACACTCTATCTCAATCATATAATCGCTGTTGTTGGAACAAAACCTTGTCTCTCCTTTTGTCATACCCAAGTAATACTTCATACAGTAGAGGGTTAACATCATCGTCATTAGCATGACATGATTGTAGCATCACTGCTGATAAAATTAGCATCATCTTTTTCTCACTAGTCCTCCTGTTCACATGTTCTTTTGACAGTCCCTGCTTTCGTTCCATTTCTCAGAACTCGGCACACCTGCACACCTGAACGTCCTCCTCCCAAACGTAAAGATTTGTAGCAGCAATTCCCAGGAGGTCTTGTCCTTCTGTTGGAGCAGTGTAGGAGTCGGCTGTAAGTCCTGAGAGAGATCGAGATGGTGAGAGAGAGCGAGAGAGAGAGGGGGGAAGTGTTTCAGACCTCCATCTGGGCCTACAGTGAGGCAGACATGGGCCTTGACCCCTGCCCCAACCCCAGAGGAGCTGCCGCCATGGCAACCGCTCCCTCGGCCTCGCAGCTCCTCAAATGCATACCATATGAACAGCGATTAATACATCCATTTAAAAAAGGAGGAGATGGGATGTAGCGTGGCCTGTAATAGGGAGCAGATGGCTGGATCAACGGGGGTTCTGGACCGCTCCCCTCGTAGAGGTCACAGCATGGATGACCCACGCAGAGTCCAGTGCCACCCTGCTAAAGTGCACACACACCAATAGAGAAAGTTTTATTGTTTGTTTGTTTGTTTATTTATTTATTTATTTATTTTAGATATGGTTTAAAAAATGTCCAAGAAACACTTCATATTCATACAGTGTCAGTTAAATGCATGTAAGTACTGTGCAAAAGTTTGATATCCCTCATCAGCTTAATTCCAGTCAAAACAAGGATTGAGTTTATTTTTCTAGCCTCAGGTAAAACAAAGCTTACCTAAAGCGCCGCCTATGGACTAAAACTCATGTGTTTTGGTAGTGATTTGGTAGAAAATGTGGGACAGCATTTTTTAAAAAGTATTTTATACTACAATAGCATTTTTTTTATTCAATAATTACTCGTAAAACTGAATTTTCAACTTGACTTAGTCACCAAAACATCTTTAAAAATAAATATATAAGGATTGCTTTCAAAAGTTGGAATTTAGGGGTTGGAGTTTGGCACAAACACATCCCAAGAGAAATAATCCTACGAATGAAGTAATTTAGCAGAATGGCCCAACAAAACCAAACCTCATTGTCAATATGGCATTAGACACATTAGCATTGGTCCAAAAACTTTTTAAGATGAAGTAGTGAAGAGAGTCACCTCACAATTGGGTATATAGGTCAGTTACAGTAACCAGTTCACTACTGCCATGGTTACATGACTGTCAATAATGTAATATACACCCATTCAGGCATAACATTATGACCAACTCCTTGTTCCTGTGCTCATAGTCCATTATATCAGCTCCACTTACTATATAGGTGCACTTTGTAGTTCTACAGTTACCGACTGTAGTCCATCTGTTTCTCTGATACATTGTTAGCCCCATTTTACCCTGTTCTTCAGTGGTCAGGACCCCCATGGACCCTCACAGAGCAAGTATTATTTGGGATCAATCTCAGCACTGCAGCAACACTCATGTGGTGATGGTGTGTTAGTGTATGTTGCACTGGTCTGAGTGGATCAGACATAATAGTGCTGCTGGATTAGACACTCCTACCTTGTCAGGCCACTTTGTAGATTAGCGTTGGTCATCTATTAGTCCTTCATTAGTGGACACAGGACGGTGCCCACAGGATGCTGTTTGCTGTGTATTTTTGGGTGGTGGACTGTTGAGTCCAGCAGTGACACTGAGGTGTGACTACAGTCTGTTACTGTAGAACTACAAAACGCTCCTATATAGTAAGTGGAGCTGATAAAATGGACTGAGTGTAGAAACAAGGACATGGTCATAATGTTATGCCTGATCGGTGAATCTTATTACTAAATGTCTGCTTTTTAACAATATTTAATTGAACACAGCATTAGGGATATTCAAATATCAAAATGAGTCGATATCCATCTCTACCTGAAATACAAACTTTATGAATATTTTATTAGGAAATTCTTTGTAACTTTATACAGCTTTGTAAGTCATCTACAGCTTTGTTCATCACTCTGGACACATTTACATTTCCTATGGTACCCGATGGTGGCATGCAGCCATGTAAACGTTGCTATGGAGACAGTATTAATGGGGAAAATAGATGATTACCAGAAGAAAACGTTAGCAGTGTTGATTGTTTATTTAAGGTGAAGACATCCAAGAGAATTCAACGTTCCTGGACTTCAAAATCAACGTTTGGCTTATTACACCATGGCAGTGGACGGCTCTGACCATTGTGTTATGCTGTCATTTCCAGTTTCCATCAGTGCTTCACAGAAAACGTAGAAACATCCAGCTTCCTCTTGACCTGCTGTCATCATGATCTAAATGCGACATCAGAATAGATACGTAAGTGCACCTGCAACAACTGTCACTCCATATTATTAAAAACAGTGGTTCCAAACTTTTGAACAGCATTTCAAACTGTTTAAATACAACAAATACATCATTATGCTCTCACACCATATGGTGACTTTTAGTAGCTTGCATATAGGACAATTTTCACCGTAAAACAACTGAAAAAATCACCACATTACTGGAAACTGGCACCGTACCAGTGCTCTCTCATCTAATTAGATTTGATTGCACAATCAACTTGGACCAAATGGGCTGTCATATGTTTAGGAGCGTAACTCTTTCACTGTAATGCAGGGTTGACAGGCAGCGAGGCCTGGTCCAAGAACACATCGGAGAAGCTTGAAAGCCCGTCGCTGCCTTCCTCCAGCACAGCCCTGTTCATTATGGCACACACTCCAATTACTCAGCTAGCTGCTGCATCCTGGCAGGATGCTTAGAGAGGTGCGCCACAGCATCCCTGCCAAAATACTGTATAGAAAATAGCAGCCTGGACTTTTGTCAGAAATGATATTTTTCCATTTTACAAGTCACATAATGTGTTTGTAAAAGCACTCAGATAAGGAAATGGGTATTTCGGTGTTGTATTCATAGTAGGACTACATTTCAAAACGGATATTGCATAATAACATTGTAATTACATTGTAATGATCTATTCATATGTTCTAATCACAAAATTCAAAGAATAGGTATTTGGGCAGTGAGATACACTTGCCGGCCACTTTATTAGGTATACCTTGCTTGTAAAAGGTTGGACCCCCTTTCGCCCTCAGAACTGCCTTAATTCTTCATGGTGTACTTTCAACAAGGTGTTGGAAACATTCCTCAGAGATTTTGTTTATTTGAGTGACTGTTGCCTTTCTATCATCTGGAACCAGTCTGCCCGCTCTCCTCTGACCTCTCACATCAAGAAGGCATTTCTTGTCCACGCAACTGACCGCTCACTGGATATTCCCTCTTTTTCAGACCGTTCTCTGTAAACCCTACAGATGGTTGTGTGTTAAAATCCCAGTAGATCAGCAGTTTCTGAAATACTCAGACCAGCCCGTCTGGCACCAACAACCACGCCACGTTCAAAGTCCCTTAAATCCCCTTTCTTCCCCGTTCTGATGCTCGGTCTGCACTTCAGCAAGTTGTCTTGACCACCTCTACACGCCTAAATGCATATGTGATTGGCAGATCAGCTATTTGTGTTAAAAAGCAACTGAACTGTACATAATAAAGTGGTCAGTGTGTGTATGGTCACTGCTACCAGGTAACATGCATTCTGGATGTTCACTTGGTTATAAGTTTATTTTAGATGCTGTACAGCTGTAATGGAATCCTCTACAGACCTGTTTGAGTTTTTAATTTTTCAGTTTATTACTGTTTGCAGCTTGTCAAGTTTTCAATTTCAGTATCAAAAAAGAAAAAGTAGTATCATCTCTTTGCAATTAGAAAACTCTCAAACAAACAAATCATAAAAGTAAGAAGAATATCTTGTTTTCAGGAAGGTCCTGGATATCCTGAAGAACCTAGGTGTGGTTCCGGATTTCTCCTTGATGCCTTCAGCCATCACAAAGTGCTATTACAAGAAAAACATAACATAACAATAAGTAATGATTTCATGTGTGTAACTCTGTTTGCGTAAGCATTTCCAAACCTTTTGGCACCCCAGTATATTTTGTAGTTACCATCCAATACTTGGTTTAGCCAAACGATGCTTCGTTAAACTAAATCAGCAATGCTGCCGATGGAATTTATGAAATCTGTACAATGAGTTTGTTCTTCATTCTAGCTCACATGACCAATAGTTTTTTTTTTTTTTGTAAACAAAATATTAAGATATTCTTAACTTTTTTGCTGTTTTGTTATGTTTGCCTTCATTCTAATGATAATAGGATTGCGTAATAGGATAGGATTGGTGTTATTGCTGTCCTGCTGGACAGTTTCCCTTATTGCTCTATTGAAAAGAAAGGAACATCCACTTTGCCCCTGACCTTCTACCGTTATAACACAACTGCAGCATTAGAATAATTACATAAGTGTTCCTGCAACCACATTAGTTTCATATCATCAAAAACAGTGATTCCAAACTTTTGAATAGCATTTCAAACTGGCTTTCCTATAACAGCTATGGTAGATGGGTATGGTGGTTGTGTATCTATAATAGGAGTCAATTGTAATACTGATGTTAAACAATAACATTGTAATTACTATGTAATTATTGATTTGTAATGTATTCTTGTCACAAAATTACTATAAATAGCTATGTGAGGTATGGTCAGACTCTCCAAGTAACATGCTTTGTTGTTTTTCAGTCATAATTTGAAAATGGCTGTTATGCTTTATAGTATGTATACATTTCATGATGAATGGACTAAAAGAAACGGCCCAAAAAGCTTTGGAAAACATTCTGGTTCCATTGACTTACGTTAAAAGTAAAGTAGGTTTTTTCTTATAAGGTTATCATTTTGGAGATATGAGGCTTTCTTCCAACATATACACTTATAGGCACAGCACCACTGGCACAACCAGATTCTTCAAATTGAAGTATTTTTAAATAAAAAAATAACAAGGGAACATTTATAGGAGCTTTTCTTAAGAGAGATAAAACATGCAGTAATGGTTCGTATTTCTGTTATTAATATACGGCAGTTATGATATGATTATTTGCTACATGATATGTAGCGAATTGCAGTATGATATTTTGTTGATATTGTGCACCAGAGAGAAATGTTTTTTTTTCAGTGTTGAGCACAGAGAGGGTCCTTGCTAACTCAAGACCACTGTTTGTTTACTGTTGGGTCAGTGGTGTTTTCGCCTGGTGACCACAACTTCTCACATTTAACACTGATGTGAAAACAAACAGAGGGATCTCTCTCTCTCTCTCTCTCTCTCTCTCTCTGTCTATCGGTGCGTCTCTCATCTATTGCTTGTTATTTTTAATGGCAGGTACTCAGAGGACTCAGCTTCTGTGTGTGTTTGTGTGTGTATGTTCTCACAGCAGTGTGTGAGAGGTGTGTGTGTGTGTGTGATCAGTTTGTTCTGTGCTCTGTATCCCCTGTGAGAGTGTGTGCATGTGGACTCCTCCTCGCAGATGGGGCTTTAATTAACACATGGGCTCTCTCATCACAACACCGCGGCCAGGTGTCGCCCTGGAAACCGTCTCGGCGCCGGACGCCTGGGACTCAGACCCGCCCATCACCCAAAAGCTGCTTATTCCCTCACCCTCACTGCAGAGGATACAGAGATGATGATGGCCGTGATGATGATGACGATGATGATGATGATGGTGATGACGATGGTAATGATGATGACAATAATCAGAGAGATGCTGATGATCACAATCATCATCATAAGTTGTTTCACTCAGCTGTCTTAGTTAAAGAAGCCGATTCTTTAATTCTTTAGTTCTTAATTAGCTTTCATCACGAGTTGTAAAAACAATAATAATAATAATATCAATAATAATAATAATGATAATAATAATGTTGATGAATAATTATTATTGAGCTTGTCATTCATTTTCTTGTATAAACAATTGGAAAATAATAATAATTACAAAACAAACAATAGCAACAATAACCTGAAAAGAACAACCACAATAATAATGATAGTGATAATGGTGGTGATGAGGAGGAGGAGGAGGAAGATTTATTATTATTAATGACCATTTTTGTCATCCGTTTTCTAGCGTAAATAAATTGGAAAATATTAGTAATTGAAAAACAAACATCTGTAATAATAATAATGATAATGCTGACGATGACAAGGATTTATTGACAATATTTCATTCATCTCAACAACATCACCATCATCATCATTATTATTATTATTATTATCTTTGTTATTATTACTACCACTTTTACTACTATTACTACTACTACTACTACTACTACTACTACTAATACTCATAATAATTTATTGTGTTTTGTTATTCTTGTTTCCCTTAAAAAATAAAGCATCAAATAGGCAGACAGACAGACAGACAGACAGACAGACAGACAGACAGACAGACTGAAAGTGTTTTCAGAGCAATTAGCCGGGTCACTTCAAAGTAAATACTGTCCAGTAGGAATGCACTTGACCTCTCCTCCTACTGGACAGGCTTGCCTCTCAGCTTAAAGTAACACTCAAGGGTTTTGCCACCTAATCTCTGTCTGCCCTGTCTGTAGTGTGTTTGATCCCACAGACAATAACATTTCTCTGTGCATCCTTAAACAACATGCTCATAATAGAAGTCGCTGGGCAGCTGCTGCAGCTTTTTTCTGCTAACTGAACGCTCCTGCTTTGTGAAACACCCCCGTGATTAGTATTTTTCTTTTTCCTTTCTCCATAACTGATCCCACATCAGCACTTCTCCTCGGAGCTGTTTTGTGATTACCAGTTTAGTCCAACTGGGCGCTGTACTAGAAGTTTTCAAAGCACTTTCAGAGCCGAAGGTGAATGAATAAGTAAATAAATAAATAAAGTAAAGTAAAGTGCCATCCCGGGGACGCTCTCTTGCGCTTATAAGTTTAGCGAAGTGCTTTTTGATCCTGAACTTTGAGAGGTGCACTTTCTCCTATCAGAAATTCTCTGCTCCGCTCGGTCTCGGGGACCGTCTCCGCCGCCTCTGCTGTTGCGCACGATCTGTCATCCGACGACTCCTGAGGAAAGAAGCCGGGTGACATTCTCTCCGTTCCAGCGACATCTGGCCACAAACAAGTACATCAAATCCCACCCAGCGGCTGCTTAAAGGGTGCCAACTGCCACGGCGCGTTACCTATCGCGGCCCGCCGAGCGCCTGGCCCAGCGGCCTGACACGCGCCAGCACTTCCCATTAGAGCCCTAAAGACGAGGACTTCAAACGGCCTGGGGAGTGCGGCGGACCTCGGGAGGGCCACACATCATCATATTTTAATAGAACATGTGGCTCCTTTGCCGTTGTCTTGCGTCCAAATTGCAATAGTGAATTCTGTCCAGCTGTCGGTCTACAAATGGAGCTCAATTACGCCGGCAATGGCAGCAGTGTTGGGCCTTTCTCTCTCTCTCTCTCTCTCTCTCTCTCTCTCTCTCTCTCTCTCTCTGCCAGCCTCCTGGCTTTAATTGTTGAACAAAGTGAGTCGCAGTCGTTTAAGTCGCTTTTGGTCAAGCCTCTGTGTGGGTGATGGGTGACATCATCGGTACTGACACTGTGGTCTCTCCTCACTAACCCCATGCTACTCAGTGTACTGTTCTAAAGGGGTCCTCACATTTACAGGCTTGTTTTTCTACAGTGTCAGGACTTAGAAATGATGGTTGCTTAAAGTTTCTTCAGTAAAAGGAATGGTTCTCTTTAGAACTATAAGTTCTAAATTAAATGGTTCTCTACATGGTAAAAGGTTCTTCAGATTGATGGAAAATATATTAAAAATATGTACCTCCAGAAAGGGTTCTGCTAATATTACAAGTCAAGCTTGTAAAACAGAAGAACCCTTTTTAGTGCTACATAGAACCACTTTCAAAAAGAACATATTCTGTTTCAATCAGAAGATGGTTCATCTAGGGTTCTTCAGTAAATGGAATGGCTCTATATAGAACCACGTATTCTAAAGTAAACAGTTCCCTGCATGGTGAAATGGTTCTTCACATTGATGGAAAGCATGTTGTGTGTAGCTCCAAAAAGTGTTCTGCTAACATTACAAGTCCCTTTTCAGTGCTATATAGAACCATTTTCCAAAAGAACATGTTCTTTAATCTGAAGAAGAATGTCACCATGTCAAGTATATATCAAATTTAAACATGCTTTACATGGTGTGTGTGGGTGTGCAAAATATACATACATTATATATGTGTGTGTGTGTGTGTGTGTGTGTGTGTGTATGTATGTATGTGTATATATGTATACATGTATATGTATATGTATATATATACTACATATATATATATATATATATATATATATATATATATATATATATATATATACACACACTACACACATTATATATATATATATATACACACACACTATACATACACACACACACACACACACATATATACCTTGTGTGTGAACCTTGTATCTTCATTTTTGGCATTTTTCAGCTTTTGACATAATTTGAAAGTGTCTGTTACTCTTTACATTGTTTGTAAATTTTATGATGAGTGGCCCAAAAGAAATTATCCAAAATGACATGGGAATAATTCTGGTTCCATTGACTTACATTGAAAGTGAAGTATGTTTTTTCCTTCTTCTGTAAAGTTACTATTTTGGGACAAGGTTTTCTTCCGACAGCAGCTATATATATATATATGTGTGTGTGTGTGTGTGTGTGTGTGTGTGTGTGTGTGTGTGTGTGTGTGTTTACCCTTTGCAGCTATAACAACTTCAACTCTCCTGGGAAGGCTTTCCACAAGGTGTAGGAATGTGTTTATGGGAATTTTTGCCCATTCTTCCGGAGGCACATTTTGTGAGGTCAGTCACTGATGTTGGACGAGAAGACCTGGTTCACAGTCTCTGCTCTAATTCATTCCAGAGGTGTTCTATCAGGTTGAGGTCAGGACTCAGTGCAGCCCAGTCAATTTCTTCCACACCAAACTCTTTCATTCATGTCTTTATGGACCTTTTTTTTTTGCACAGTCATGTTGGAACAGCAAGGGTCTGTCCCCAAACTGTTGCCACAAGGTTGGGAGCATGAAATTGTCCAAAATCTCTTGGTCTGATGAACGCCACACCATAATTAAAAAAAAAGGTTTTATTCCAAGTGTTTCTGAGCATTTCTGTAGGCCTGTACAGCATGCAATTTTCATAGAGTATAAAGGACAACTGCCCTGTTCATCTGATGTAGAAAATTAAACAACGGCGAAAATGGAGATATGTGTTCTTCTTTGGACATTGATGATGTATTGTATAACAGTGTTTTCAGTATTTACTGTCTACACTTTACCTTTATTACAGCTTTCATTCTTTTTAGTGATCAAGCTAACAGCTTTTCAAAGACATCTGCAAGGATGCTTCTGAAAATTCAGACTTTGACTGTGGGGTGGTCAGTCTATTGTTCTGAGAACACCAGCTGCTTCTTTGTTTTCTTTGGGTTCGTTTATATACATTTTCTTTTCTCAATGAGGCTTCTTGACAGCTACATATCCTTTCAGACTCATAGCATTGAGTCTTCTTCCCACCCTGGAAAGATGGACAAACACCTATGGATTTTTATCAGATCTGAAACAAACGTGGAGCTTGATCATATTTTGAATTCCTGAAAAAATGTCTGAAATATCTCCTGAAAAATGGATAATTAGTACTTACTGGCTGTTTTGGTTGGAAATTAAACAAATAAGGGGGGCTTTGTGCTAAATCTTAACCCCAGTCTCCAAAAACAAATGGTTTTCCTCATTTAGTCTGAAACAAATCAAACATAGACCGCTTTACAAAGCACAAACTCGAGGTCCTTCTGGTGGTCACACAGCCTTTTTCTTTTCACTGTTTTTCTACAACGACGGAACATTTTTGTCCTGAAAATGTATGAAAATGAGCATACGCGCACAAACACTCACACTGGTGTGATGAAATCGGCTCTGCCACTCTCTTAATGGAGCAGTTGGCGTGCGACGCCTCGGCTGTACAACACAACTGATCCACTCTCTTTATGAGCAAGTTCCAGCATGTTTTATTAATGATCGGGGTTATGGCATCTGTGTGCGACTCCCCTCACCATGCAGGCTGATTTTATGCAGGCCTAGAGTTGCCAGCTTACCATCCAAGAGTTATCCATCACTATAGTTCATCCATCACTGTGTGTACACTAGCTAGCCACTTTATTGGAAACCCCTATGCCATGCTGGTGTACAGTTAGAGACTCAAAGCCCACCCGTTCATGCAAAGCGTGTGTGTTTACATCCACTTTCTGCGCAAATTGCAAGCAGAAACAAGTGTTGAAAATGCTTCACACAATGACATCATTTCCTGCAACAACCTAACCAAAACTATTATCAGTATCATCTATAAAATCAAGGACAAGAATAAAAATAGAAAATAGTTCTGATTATTTTGTGCAGATTACAATCCAGTGCAAAAGAGTCCATGTTTCAGTTTGGCGTATTACATCATGCTTCTGTTTTATACCACTGACTCCACCCTCAAAATAACAATGCAAAACACAGCTAGTGCATAAAAAGAAGAGTTTAAAAAAGTTACATTGGAAAAATGATCACGTGTTTACTTCTTAAAATAACTTCCAACAATTTGCAACATTTCAGGTACTGCTAAACAAACGTTATGCTAAATTTGAAAGGAAAAATGTTCCTATATTAACAATATTACAAGCCATTACCTTTTCCATAGCTGATGTTTTGCAGCATTAAAACTTTTCTTTTCCTCTGGATGGATGGCAGCTAGTGGTTCTCCAGCCCATGTGTGAGGCTCCAGTCCTCGCAGGCTCAGACACTGCAGACTTCCACTCACTGCCTCATTAAACACACCTGATTCAGCTCACCAGCTAAGAAGCAAGGCCTTCATGAACCCAATTCAGAGCATCAGATGAGAGTAAACGCTAATCTCTGGAGCACCTTGGCCCGGAAGATCTACAGTTTCACAGACATGCGGGAACCCTTTTCTGACCACAGAACCAAGCTTGGTTGGAGGTCATTTAATAGGATAATATGCCGTTAACACCGTCATGAAGCACCATCAAACCAACTACATTTAGGCTTCATTAATGCCACATGGCAAGAACAAAGTGAAACTAAATATAATGACAACTTCCTGTCAAAATGCTTGATTTGAGGTTAACTAATCAATAATATCAATAACAAGAAAGAGAAAAAGAAAATACATCACAATCCAGAGCAGAAGCGAAGGCAATTATTTTACATACACTTTGGTGAGAACTAAGGCTGTAGTCCATCTTCCATTTAATGACACATTTTAATGTGTTTTTGTTTTGTACTGTTATATTTTAGATTCCATTAAAAAAATAATCAAATACAAAACACAATGAAGGAGATGCCATAATACAGTGTTGAAAATAATCACACTAAACAACCACCTCATTATACAATCTTAAAAAACTAAGACGTTCTGTTTATTTCACACTTTATTCTTTCCAGTCATTGTACTTTTAATACTATAAAGTTTGGTCAGTAGGGGGAGCACTGTGTTTGGCTCACAAGCCATTAAATGCTATCCTTTTTGGCTCCTAATCAAACGCATGAATTAGGGTGTGCTTCATGTAAATTATATGTAAATGGAGTGCTAGTAGGCTTGATTTCACGCACTGAATCCTATTTAACCTGTGCTGTCTGAGCTCTTTCCATTTAGAACAGCTGTAGTCTTTTCTCGACAGCTGACAGTGGAAAAGTGGCAGCATTCCTACTGAAAACTCTCTCTGTCCGTCCTCATTCCAGCACTACCTCCACCATGCTGTTTGTGCTGCTTGTAAGAAGCACCTGAGGGAAAAGTGTCACATGTTGCTACATTGAAGCATAAAAGTGTTACTGAGTTGTTATTATTATGAAGTGGGCAGTGAATAAAAGTACAAGGTCTGTGTTTCCAATAAAGTGGACAAGGAGTAAAATGTTTCTAATGAGTGGACAGTGAGTGGACATAAAAGATGGATGTTTCTAATGAAGTGGACAGTGAGTAGATGTAAAAAGGAAGTGTTCAAAATAAAGTGGCTAGTGAGCAGAAATATCAATGAAGTGGACAGTGAGTGGACATACAAGGTTAGTGTTTCTGATAAAGTGGCCAGTGAATAGAAGTACTAGGTGTTTCTAATAAAGTGGACAGTGAGCGTAGACTCAACAGCAATTTCATGCAAATGAGCTAATAGGTATTGAAGTCCTTTGTACGTTTACCCAGAGTTTCCCCCTGAGCTCCAAAACATCCACTGCAGTTTCTGAGGCTCTCTTTTGAGCAGCTTACATTCCAGCGTGGGGTCCTGGACCCCATGTGATGCTCGGCAGATTCAGAATAAATGAGCTGGCATGGTGCCACCCTTTTGAGCAGACTCACTCCTTCCCATATCAACACAGTGCTTATTATCTTAGCCAAAAGAAAAGCAAGCCTGCTTCATGTCACTGCATGCCAAGCGCTTTACTGCTTTCTGGATCTGTTTTTTTCTTACTTTCAAGCACATTTCAAGTTCACACTGGGCATAGAAGAGAGATGAGTCCAGGCTGAGTAAGAATTCAGGCCTAGTCAGGCCTGGCACTTCTGAGAACTGTTACTGGAGATTTCCACTCATTTTCCAAAGTGCAAAATGCAGCAACACTGATATGGTCATGACGTGTTAATGTGTGTTGCACTGGTATGAGTAGATCAGATGCAGCAGTGCTGCTGGAGTTTTTAAACACCTCAGTGTCACTGCTTGACTGAGAATAGTCAACCAACCAAAAATAGCCAGCCAGCACTGTCCTGTGACCACTGATGAAGGACTAGAGGATGAACACAAACTGTGCAGCAGTAAATGAGCTACGGTCACATCTAGTGGACCAACAAGGTAGGAGTGCCTAATAGAGTTTTTTAAAAGATTTTAGATTAGATTCTACAAGACTACACTATCTATGAAGCCCATATTCATAAGCCATTATAAATGCACTCATAACTCTTAGTAACTTGGCAACAGTGCTTACTAAGCATGTTTTAAAACTGTAATAATGCTTCAGAAGGCTCTAATGCCAACTTGTATATACCCTAAACAGTCTAATAACTTTCTTAATGTCTCAACATTCCAATAAAAAATAAAACAGACTGCAGTAAACACAACTGTTTTAAACTTTTGTTTGAATGTTTGTTTGTCCTACAGTGTACAAATATGAGCAGAATACATAGCACCTCATAAACCTTACAGGGCAGGAAGCTCTCCAGCCTATCCTGCAATAGCAAAATATATACTGTAGACTGTAAAACCCACTGATAGACAAATGAATACATGTCACACTGAAATATGAATAACTTAAAATATCTTTTTACATGAAATTATCAGTGATGGCATTTCCAATGTTCATAATGTTTTTATAGTCTTTAATAAGTAGTACAGGTGCTTTGTAGTTATGTAAAGTTTTTAAAATGCCATTAGAATGGATAATGGCACGATTCTGAGTATTCTCATCCTTTGTAGATGATTAATAAACCCGTAACAGAGTGTTAGTAACACATCAATAATGTATCAGTGAAGTAGTATACTCTTTAAAAAGGCGGGGCTTTAAGGGGTCTTTGGTAAAGAAAACACTCAAAAAACATTTCCATAATTAAAAAGTTCTTTGTGTCATGAAAGTGTTATTCAGATTGCTGCAGAACGTTCTGTAGATGTTTTCATAACGTCAAGCCTGTAACAATAGAAGAACCCTTCTGGATGCTGTATAGAACCGCTTTCGAAAAGGTTCGATATAGAATGTTTTATGACACATTCGTACATAATGTACGATCAATCTGAAGAACCCTTTCATAATGCAAAGAAGCATTCAATCATGCAAAGGGTTCTGTGAGTGTTCATGTTCTGTATAGAACCATTTTTTAAACAAAGAACCCTTGAAACACAATGTTTTTAAAAAGTGTAGTGGTGAAGCATTTAAATACATTGAGATAAATGCAGTACCTTAAACCTAAAACCTTACCCTAACCTTCACCCTGGCCCTAATCTTAACCTTAACCTCAACCTAAACCCAAAACCTTACCCTAACCCTCACCCTGGCTCTAATCATAACCTTAAACCTAAACCCAAAACCTTACCCTAACTCTCACCCTGGCCCTAATCATAACCTTAAACCTAAACCCAAAACCTTACCCTAACTCTCACCCTGGCTCTAATCATAACCTTAAACCTAAACCCAAAACCTTACCCTAACCCTCACCCTGGCTCTAATCATAACCTTAAACCTAAACCCAAAACCTTACCCTAACTCTCACCCTGGCTCTAATCATAACCTTAAACCTAAACCCAAAACCTTACCCTAACCCTCACCCTGGCTCTAATCATAACCTTAAACCTAAACCCAAAACCTTACCCTAACTCTCACCCTGGCCCTAATCTTAACCTTAACCTCAACCTAAACCTAATCCCAATCCCAACCCTCAACCTGGTCCTAATCTTAACCTTAAACCTAAACCCAAAACCTTAACCTAACCCTCACCCTGGCCCTAATCTTAACCTTAACCTTAACCTAAACCTAATCCCAATCCTCAACCTGGTCCTAATCTTAACCTTAAACCTAAACCCAAAACCTTACCCTAACCCTCACCCTGGCCCTAATCTTAACCTTAACCTCAACCTAAACCTAATCCCAACCCTCACCCTGGTCCTAATCTTAACCTTAAACCTAAACCCAAAACCTTAACCTAACCCTCACCCTGGCCCTAATCTTAACCTTAACCTCAACCTAAACCTAATCCCAACCCTCACCCTGGCCCTAATACTAACACTAATCCTCAACCTTAGCCATACCCTTCTCTAGTTCAGCTCCAGGTAGAGAATGGTGTCAGCGTGTTGAGGATGTTGAGATGTATGTTGCAATGGACGTTGAGATGGATGTTGAGATGGATGTTGAGATGGACGTTGAGATGGATGTTGAGATGGATGTTGAGATGGACGTTGAGATGGACGTTGAGATGGATGTTGAGATATGAACTTGGACACCAAAGAAAGAGAAAAACGACTGAATTCAGCAGATTCTAAACACATTTTACTCACCCAGGTAATTCTCTTCATAATCTACTGACTGCGTTCATCACTGATATGTAATTCATGTCACTGAGAGTCTGCTGGAGACTAAAAAGGACCACTCAAAATAGTGTCATCAGCCCGTCTGTTACAACATGTTTATAAGTCAACAAAGACTTCATTCTAGTACCTTATTATAGCCTCGTGAGTCGTGATTAGGATTTGCATTGTTACCGAGTTGTGAAGTTTGATTCAGTTCACACTTGTGAGTTGGTCTAATTGATTTACTGAACCGGTTCGAAAGACTGTGAGAGACTTCAGCTGCGCTCCGCTCAAACAAAGCCTGCACGT